>NW_027526460.1:60076408-60381293 GCF_048455015.1 Haemaphysalis longicornis | reverse complement strand
CCGGCTTTTAAAGACGATAGTCTTTCTTGGACTACTTAAACCCAGAAATTTTGGTCTGTCTGTCTGTCTGTCTGTCTGTCTGTCTGTGCCTCGATTCAGCCACGCCACCAAATTGAAAAAAAATCTGCGTAATACTTTTTTTCACAGCCAAATCTAAACGTCTACGTTCGGTGCCAGAGAGAGAGAGACAACCTTTAATAGAAAAGGATGACCACTGGTCACGATGGGGGACAGTGTTCATACTTGTCAACATTGTTGAACAATAAGAAAACATCACGCAAATGTAAGGCCGAAAATCCATACATAAGGGATATATCCAGTGTTGCTCTATTAAAAAAACTCATGGATGCTTGGTTTTTGCGACAGCCAATGAAATACTACATCAAAGACAGAAAACGTCTACGTTCGGTGCCAGTGCTCATGCTTGTCAACATTGTTGAACAAGAACAAAACATCACGGAAATGTAATGCCGAAAATCAATACATAAGGGATATTTCCAGTGTTCCTCTATTAAAAAAACTCATGGATGCTTGGTTTTTGCGACAGCCAATGAAATACTACATCAGAGACAGAAAACGTCTACGTTCGGTGCCAGTGCTCATACTTGTCAACATTGTTGAACAAGAACAAAACATCACGGAAATGTAATGCCGAAAATCAATACATAAGGGGTATTTCCAGTGTTCCTCTATTAAAAAAACTCATGGATGCTTGGTTTTTGCGACAGCCAATGAAATACTACATCAGAGACAGAAAACGTCTACGTTCGGTGCCAGTGCTCATACTTGTCAACATTGTTGAACAAGAACAAAACATCACGGAAATGTAATGCCGAAAATCAATACATAAGGGATATTTCCAGTGTTCCTCTATTAAAAAAACTCAAGGATGCTTGGTTTTTGCGACAACCAATGAAATACTACATCAAAGACAGAAAACGTCTACGTTCGGTGCCAGTGTTCATACTTGTTAACATTGTTGAACAAGAACAAAACATCACGCAAATGTAAGGCCGAAAATCAATACATAAGGGATATTTCCAGTGTTCCTCTATTAAAAAAAACTCATGAATGCTTGGTTTTTGCGACAGCCAATGAAATACTACATCAAAGACAGAAAACCACCGCCTGCTGTTGCCAGCGCTACCTCATGGCGGCATTTAAGAAATCAAACGGCAGTAGCAACGAAAGCTTCCACTAGATAGGATCCACCTTCCGCTTCGAACGCTCGCGCAGTAGGGCATCGTGGTACTATAAATGTTGTTGTAGGGTGCCTCAATTCACGCACGTCTCCGCCGTACGGCGGCGCTGGCATCGAGACACCCTACTTGGAGCAGTAGAATGCGGGCAAATTAAATTGACTTGAGCAAACCTCTAGCGTCTTATCATGGGAGGAACGAGACGGGAAACGAATAACATGAGAGGTGAGCGGGAAAGAGAATTGAGGCCTTTACGTGACAGGCGTTCCAGTCGACTATCGTCTTTTGGTGACATTTGCAACGAAAGGAGCAGATACGCAGCTATTTTTAAGCTCGCAGCAAGGAGTGCGCATGAGGCCGATACTTGGCCGCAGGAGAGAGGGATGGGGCAGAAAGCATTTATTAGGCTTCTCTGAAGCAAAACAGAGCATTCCCAGAAGAGTTCGTGCAATTTTACTTCCATCCAGCTCGAATGAATACCAAATCAAAGGGTATTTCGAAACAGCTAGTCGGTCTTACGTAACGCGCGTGCTTACGTAGCAGTCGCGTCTGGCGCCGGCTGGTCTGACTAAGGCGTGCGTCGCAGCTGCGTGCCAGAGTGCTAAGAAGCATCATGACATAGGCACGAGGGACGAAAAGTGGGCTTGACGACAATCTTGGCATGTTGCCACGTTTGTCGGAGGCAAGGAATACAAGATGTACCGGGAGGTGCGTCCGACTGCTAGAAGGAAAAAGAAGCGAGCATTCTCATGCAAAGAAAAATGTCGATTACGTTATGCGTAATGCGTGGTGACCTCTCCGTTGGACAGTGATGTGGTTATCTAGTTCTAGTGAGCGAAAAAAACCTTGAGGCAGCATTACTACGCTTGGACCCTCGCCCTCTGTCTTAACAAAAGATTTTGGGCATCTGGGCCGACAACAAGAACCTAGACGTTAAATCCCTGCTTATATTTCTTAGTGACTCCTCTCTGGATTCTAGGCTCTAGATTGTGACAAGACTTAACAAGCTTCGAAATAATGCGTCAATTGTTTCGGTTTTATGGACGATAGTCATGTGCCCAAAAAGTGCACTGTAATCATCGAATTCAGCGCCCCGTTGTAGGTGAGACGTTTATTGGTTTAGTTCTTGTACATAGTTCATTTGTCGATTTCAATGTCATTTCTCATAGCGTCTATATTCATTCCTTTCTCTTTTTGTCCCCAGTACCCAGTGGGAAGTAGCAGGCAGGCGCAAGATCACTTTCTCAGGCTGACCTCCTCTCCTTTCCAATAAACATTTACTAACTCTCTAGATACTACTGCTTCATATTATTGCGGTACCCCTCAGCGCTTGATGCTTCTGGCCTACCTGGACAACGTAGAGGCGCAGATATCTCAAGGCGAAAGCCTCAGATCTCTATGCTTCCTGCAAGCGTGTTGTTAAGAACAGAAAAATAGGGATGCAAAAAAGTTAAAGTTTCGATCGGAATGGGGGCGTGTTGGGGATTTCTCGGCGGAAAGGGAAACAGCACAGCGAGGCAAGGATCTGAGGAGGGCTGGGAGAAAGAGCGAGGCAGCGCGGACCGGCAAAGGAAACAGCAGCGCCAAAGGAAAGTAGGGCGCTGCGGCACGTGCAATACACGCTGCCTTGAGAGGTTAAGGTATCGACACGTGTGAAGAGGAGGCTCCTCGCGCTGGCCAGCGAACGGAACGATCTTCAGAGCGTGCTTTCCGGGGGAATAGCTGGTCAAGTAGTGAAAGGTCGCTGCCGCAAATTTCATCTGAAAGTTGTGCAGGAGGTAAACAGCAAGTCAAACTGAGCTTTCGCTTTCAGATTCTTAGATAGTTCTATGCATTCTTCGTAACCGTTTTGTATTTTTTATAAGTTTATGATTACCCGGTTAGTTGCATGCATTTCATGCTGGGAAGTGTCCATTTATAAATACTCCATGCGCTTTTTACTTCGTAGTTTTTAGTTGAATCGGCTTTAACCACACGATACAGTGACATGTTTCTGTAGTGAAGCATTTAATGAGAATTGCAGTAGAACTGAACTTTTCGAAACCTGCGCTGATGATAGGCGTATGGTTTCTGATAACAAACAAATATGCCACTCAAGGAACAAGCTTCAGACGTGTTCGACTGTCTTGTTTTTGAACCTATGTGTAATTCTGTATACTTTTGCATAGAAGCTTGTTGGTTGAAGAGCTGTACGAACTACAGAGGGTGCATTTTCGCTTACTTTGTTCAAAACTAAAACAGTACTATTTGCAGATCCTTGAAATCCTTCGTGTAACGTGAAATGCAATATAGATGTCAACGAACAACTAGCCATGTTCTCACATGACCAAGCACTGTATCAGTGAATACTCAAAATGCCTGCAACAAAGGGGAAAAATTTTTTTGTCTAGTAGAAAAAAATATTCCTAAGTTCACCTAACTCCATGACTGATTACTAATTTAATACTCATTTACCCAAACGACATCTCAGTATCAACCTAACGTTTGTAGGCATTCCTTCGCAATTCTACGAGAGTTGCAACCGCTTGAGTAGGTAATAACTCATTCTGTCAGCGACTACATGATCAGTCATTTATTTACCTAATCTTAAGGCAAAGTCGAGATCAGATTTACCCCACCTGTATGCTTTACATAATGTACTAATCTTTTACCTAAGTGCTTATCTAGCATTACTCATTCTGTCAGCGACTACATGATCTCATTTAATTACTTAATCTGAAGACAAAGTCGAAATCAGATTCACGCCACTTGTTTGCTTTACACAATGTACAAATCTTTTTTACCTCAGTATTTATCTAGCAAACTCTAGAGGCATGGTGCAGCTTAGAAGTTTCGTAAAACCACGGAACCCTGCAAACCCGCTTTTCCGCTTAGAATGCAAAATTTTCCCCTTCGGCATCTCTCTGTCATTCCTTTGTTATGACTCTAGGTAAAGCTGTTGGCATTGTCAGGCTCTTTTTCCCAGCCGAAAATAGGATCACAGAAAAGAAACGCCCCCGGATATAATGCGAGCTCACACCCGCGCGGGGCGGAGTAAACAGGCGGCTCATAACGACCCCGAGTGAAAAGGTCGAAGGGGCAATAAAACTGACGAGCATTTCCGCCGCCTGCCGGTCATGGCGAAAAATGCCGGCATCGTTAGCCCAGCGTTTACGACGCCAGGCCACCACGCTTTTTCACACGTAGGAAACAGGGTTGTAAAAACTGCATCAGTTGGTGCCTCTTTTATCGCACACAGGATGGCGTTGCTAAACTTTTGTTAGTGTTTCTTGTGAATCGGAGCGGAAAATAGACAGGGCATCCGGAAACCAGTAAATATAAGCTGGTAATTCGGTGAAAAGAAACATATCGCCTTTTGGAATGGTGAAAAGCACAATGCAGGTTAAGCAAAACTGTGACGACGAAGCGCTGGAACGGAAACGAAATCTTAGGGTTACATTTGCGGCAAGAAAAAGCAGCACGAGCGTGATTGAGGCTAACGAAATAAAAGCGGGTGAACTTAGATATAACAACGCTAACAGTGATGGAGTATAGCAAGTGCTTAATATATTGTCGCTTGAGGGTAGCCGATATGTTAACTTTTTTCCTTATTCTATCTATGTGAAAAGCCTATTAACTTAGATATTACAACGCACAACAGTGATGGCTCAATGCAATAGCCTAATATGGTGTCCCTTAGGAGTAGATGATATACTAGTAAACTCTTCTCTTTATTTCGTCTCAAACAACGGTTTTGTAGTCCGCTAAATGAAATACCGGTAATCTGTGGGTCGCAGCATCCGTACGGAGGCTCTATTTCTTCAATACGTAAATACACCTGAATTTGAGATCACAAGGCTATACTTAACAAAAAATAACCTCCTCTTCACTTGTTTTAATCAGGGCGGGCACAAGTATGGCCATGTTTTTACCTAATCAGAACTATCAGATATAAAATAACCAAGTAACTTGGACTCACCACGTAGGGGGACGAAATGACAACCGGTTGACAGCCTGGTTAACGGACTGGTTACCGAGAGACGGTTCTAGAAGGGGAAGGCCTTTAACTCGATGCAGAGGGGAAATAAGGAAATACAGGTGGACAAAATGGACTCGAGCAGCGCAGAACATGGAGCGGTTGGAGGTCGTTGGGAGACCTTTGTCCTGAATTGAACCTAAGTAGGAACAATAGTGGAGAAAAAAAATTCGCCAAAATATAGTGTGTAAACTAAACATGGCTTTGCAGTGAGGCATGACTGGAAGGCTCCCGGAAAACGTGAAATTCGCTTTCCAAAAGACCAGCTTTAAGGTGTCAATAGCCTTTCTAAAACACGGTTGCCTTCCAAAACGAAACGTAGCAAAACACCAAATTATGCTGTAACCCTTTACACAAGCGTTGTAATTTAAACTCTGTATTTTTTTGATAAACGCTGGAAAGAAGCACCTTGGAGAAGAAGGACGGTATACATCGACAGATACTTATTTTTTTTTTACTTTCACTATTTCAATCTAACATAAAATGGCCAAAGGGTGAAGCAAGGCCTACAATCCTCAGTGCTGTTCGTCGGTTGTCCTTCGTATTCGTACTTTGGGCTGTTTTTTTTTAACGTGACCAAGCGCCCCGCAAGCTACCCTCGTCGATTCTTCTCGTCTATCTTGTGGCCAATTTCAGTAACATTCTCGACAGTTGTGGTCCGTGCTCTGCTTAGTGTTATTCTGTGCATCTCGAAAAAACGATGATACGATTTTTTAACGCGAAGTTTTATATGTATGGGTTCACGCGGATGTTGCCCTCGCTTGTGCAAGCACGCCTTGTGGCAAAGCTAACTTTATAACGCACTCAAAGCAATGGCCACGTGTCGGTCCACGCAACAATTCATAGCGGCAAATCCGCGTAACGAAATGTGCGAATTTGGCAAATGTGAGAGGCCCAGCATGTTATTCGAGTAAAAAAGACAATATGGGGAACGACAACAGCGTAAGGCGTGCATCTGCTTTGCTGCCCGGTTTCGCTTACAAAATGAACGAGGCAGATTATTGGCACCACAGTGGCTCCAGGCTCAGACCCCTGTCGTTATCTAAAAAAGAAGAGCCATGGCTGTAGAGAGCTCTCCAACTGCAAATTTAGTTCTTGCATCAAGGCGCAGTGAACACAGAACCTCAACTTCTGACGAAGGCAAGTACACGTGCCGAAATGTGACTGAAATTCATTGTTAATGTTTTATAGTGAAACCTGAAGTACTGTAGTGTCAAATCCAGAACTATCCCCGCTTTGTGGAACAGACCTTTAAGGTCAGCAAAGGTCGAGCCAGAGTCTTGTGTAGTTGCGAAGTGAAAGCGTCTAATCGATCATTCGTTTCACGAAGGGGAGAGGTGCTAATAGAGGGTGTACCAAACGAGAGAAAACTTTAAAAATTAGTGCCTAATGATATTTTGAATGCGTCACTGTCCGGGTTTTTATAGGAAAGCAATAACCTTCTGAAGAATTTTTATCTCCCCGCTTCAAATAGAATCGAATAGGACATATTGGCCGCAAAAGAAATAATGAGGTGTCAATACTGCGCAAACGTGAAAGGGAATAAAAACGTTACACGAAGAAAACGACAACATGCAATCGATTACAAGTGCTAAGACTCAGAAAACTGATTTCAAAGCAGCCTTGCATAGGCACTCTCGGCATTCGATATAGATTTGTCCTAGGTGTTTAATTGGGTGCTGATTTCGTTTGTTTTTTTAACAAATCGGTAACATCTTAGTTTGTACTCAGGAGGGAAAGCCTGACTCCTCCCTCGCAAAAAAACCATCTAAGGAACTAAGAATAAAGCGCGGGCACGGCGGTGTGAGAGAGACTCCGACGTCCCGAGCCGCGGCGCGACCATGTGCAATGGGTCGAACAGCTTCTATCGATCTGAGCAGCCGGGCAGAAAACAGGACGTTCATATACGTGGTCTATGACCGAAGAGCCTCGGGTTTTCGACGTCTGAGACGATGAGGGGGCCCTTAATGGGCGTCTCTCCAGACAAGTATTTTTCCTTTGACAGCTTCGCCTCGGCCATAGTTGGGTGCAGCACGTGGAATGCTAAGCAGGGGCTTGAAGGTAGGTTCTCTTCTTGAATTTGGGATAATTCATTATCGTTTAGGTACTGCAGACTTGGTGATCGAAATTTGGAATACTATTGCACAGTTTTCGCTTCACGTTTATAACAAATAAGCCGGATTCTTTGCGATATAGGTGACTGCAACAAAAGTGCGCACTGACGAAACCTTTCAAGGTAAAGCTTGTTGAAACTTAGCCAAGTTCGGGATCTTGCAATCTCAGTTGGGGTTGTATCTCATTAATGGGTGCGGGGTCGTCGACTTCTAATGGAAACTTTCAATCGAATGGCAATAGGGCGTCTTCGTCTGCTGGACTTCAGCAGAACCTTCCTCCAGGAGCAATCGACCATCCAAAAGAAGCCTTGGTTTGAAAAAGAAGACTTCCTGCTAACGCAAACAGCTCATGGCGCACCACCAGAAAGGTTATACTGTTCCGTGGGTGAACCCCTATTTTCGAGAAGAGGATGTTCTTGCGTACTGTTAGCCGGCCCGCTCCCTCCTGGTCATTCACTGGAGCTGCCTTTTTGCCAGTTGTGTAATGCGAGCACAATTTGTTCCCCAAAAGACGAAGAGCCCCGCGCTGTGTGAAGCGGATGGTACCAAAAGTGTACGGACCGTCATCTAATAAAAAAAATGTAAGGACGGTACCCTACTGGATACCATATACACGCGCTGACCGGAAAGTGACTTAAACACTAATTTACGCCGGTACCAAGCATATCGTAATACTTTTTACCGTAGTAATAGTATTAGTAGTAGTAGTAGTAGTAGTGGTAATAATAATAAAAATAATAAAAATAATATTAATAATATTGATAATATTTCAAGTCTAGTTTGTCGAAGTTTACTGCAGGATGAACGCCTTTCCCAAAAACTTCAATTGCAGTGTCCTACGCTGTTCGGGTCCATTCATTGTACCCTAATTCTTTATTTCATCTCCTTCTAGATAACAGTATTCGCCTACTTCCAAACCCGTCCTTGCACAGCCGCTGTGTGAGCCTGATTTTGCGCTGTTTGTCATTTCTCCTCGCTACAAGGCGAGTACCAGTCATCTTCTTTTTGTTATTTTGTGCTATGACCTGTTCTACCAAAATGCTTTGGCCTCTAAAGTATTTCGTATCTTAAAATAACCTTAGAGCTCTCCGAGGACGTAATAACATGTTCTTATGGGCCTTGCAACCCCGTAATTTGCTGTTACTCTAGCCCAAGGTCAAATGCAGTGCGGCAATCTGATTGTAAGAACACTAAATCCTTGGCTCTCCATTGCCCAGTGTCTCGTTTTCGGCGGGAAAAAACTAAACCACTAGGAACGAAGGCACACGTTTGGATGAGACGACGTTCCAGCATTGCACGAATAGCAGAAAAGCTTCTCACGGCAGCCAATCTCATCCGACAAAGACACGACGCCGTTGTCAGGTGGCTCATGTTACATTGGCTTCTTGAAGTCGCGACGCTGTCCTGATCGTCCAAGCAATTCGGTAAAGCGTGGTGGCGCAATTGTCACTGAGAACGCCGCCGCGTCTTTCGCAACAAACGGCATCTCAGAAAGCTTTCTGATTGCCTTCTGGGTTAGTACAGAGTATATTTGCCTCCCTGTCATTCCGACCCATTTCTAGGAGTGCTTTGTGTGAGGGGCACTTATTATGCTGACCAAACATTGTCTTTGCTCCGCCATACGTTACAGTTTAATCAGCAGAAACTAGATGCATTCCTAGCGCAGTGCTTTTAAGCGTGTATGACTCGGCAGGGTCCTAAAATGTCTTCGTTGGGGAGACGGAGAAAAAGAATTCAGTGCCCTTACACTCATTGAAGAAGGTCGATGAGCTAATCTGCGGAGCGTAATGTTAAAATCGTACTAGCGGCTAATTGTCATAGAATTTGCATTCGAATAGTTTCGGTAAAACAACACAAACGCATTCACTATCTGTGGGCGGAACGCGAGGTACATGGTGCTCTTCCCACTGCGCCACAAAACCGACACAGAATGAAAGGCTACGAACGCGCCTTATATCCTTGACTCATTCAAACTACGCCAAGAAGCTGCTGATACAACGCATTCACTACCACCAACTCCCAAAACACTAAACGTTAACGCAATACACCGACCCCCTATGCGACGCATTTACTCGAGTCCCCCTCGCGGGGAGATGGGCCCTTTTTTAAGAGTGCGCGCACCCAAACATTTCTGTCAATTTGGTTTGCCACATTGCACATGCATTACCAATCCTGGCGTCCAAGTCGCGGATTTGCGCGGCTAACAAATAAACCACATATAACTGAAGCAAAGAATGTGACCATCACTTGGACGGAACGCAACGGAAAACGAATAACGTGCGTGGCGTGTAAAACCTTATGACGACCTCGTCTTGTGCCTACTTTGAATTCTTGGTCTTAGTGCCTGGTCCTTGGGCTGTGTTGTAACATTTTTAAGAGAAGGAGGAGGAACAAATTTTTTTTTCAAAGGATAAGGAAGAAGAAAGGACAGTGGGTGGCGGCCTCACTACGGGCCACCTTCAGGCCCCCCCCCCCCCCAGCACCCCAGCATCCCGCGCCCAGGAGATCAGGTACTCCTTTTCCTTGAGCTGGAAGCTGGTCAGCGTATGCTCACATTGCTCCAACCTGGGAGGTTGGACTGGATTGGGATGATTGAGGCACTCCCACACCAGGCAGTAGGTGGTGTTTTGTGCATTGCACGAAGCGCAGTTGTAGGAAAGAACAGCAGGTGAAATGTGATGTAGAATTGTCATGTTGTAGTAAGTCTGCGTTTGAATTCGGCGCCCCATTCACAAGTCTTTTGTGTTGAGTGATGGGTGAGGAGGGTAGTAAGTGAGGCGCTCCCGGCGATTTTGGGTCCGTGTATGTTTTTGAACTGAGTGGTTGGAGGAGGCGATTGGGGGTGTGTCGTCCGCCTCTGTAGGGAATTCCCGGTGTAAAATGTCGCGAGCAGGAGCGTGAGCCGTCTCATTCCAGGGGAGGCAGACATGGTCCAAACAAAGTCGGTACAGATTTGGCATGTTGTACAAGTATGAGTGCGTGCGGATATATCCGCCCTAAGAGGTAATGCCGGCACGCCTGTTGTGAGTCAGTGATGTTTTTTGTGCTTTTTGCTGGAAGTGGCCGCGAGAGCGATGGCTGTCTATTCTGCGACACGGGTGTCGATTGTTCTCACTGTTGCAGCTGTGATTCCTGTTCCTTCAGAGCCCACGACCCCCGCAACGTGGCCTAGTGGTCGGGATATTTTGCGAGGTCTGTGTAATAGACATCTGGGTTGTCGGTGAATTTCTTGCCTAAGTATATTTTTCTTGATTGTCTTCCTCCATTATTGTATTCCCGGTGCATGTGTCTTGGAATAGGGCAGACGGTGATGTTGGTGCGTATGTTTGATGAGATCCGGGTACGTGCGTTGGATGGTGCAGGGATTGGGTAGCCCAGTTTTGCCGAGAACCATGCGGCCTGGCAGAGTAACACCCAGTCGATTTTGTTGACTTGCTTTGCGCTTCGAGAATTTCATTCAAGGTGTTATGGGGTCCAATCTTGAGGGGGCCGTCAGTAGTTGTAAAAGCAGTCAGTCCCAGGGCGAGATTATATGGTTTTGCAATTAAGGCAACTATTTACAGTGTTCCTTGGGCCGTAGTTGGACGTGTGGGGTTCAACATGCGATTCGTCTTGTCAGCAGTGCTTGAACTATGCGGCAGGTGTCTTGTTATTTAAGACCGCTCTGTTGAGTGCAGACCCGTCGGATTTAGTTGTAGTACAGACCGTGTACGGTCTGTACTACGGTATAGTACGGTGCAGACCGCGGTGTTTAGTTGTAGTACAAAGTTGGTGAGTGAACCGTCTGCATGAAATGGTACTCTAAAATTCCAAAGTGATGTTACTTTAGGTACCGGGATGGCTGCGATGCTAACGATTGCGTCAGGCGTTGGGATGGGTAGTCTACCTCGTGTGCGTGCCCGTACGACAAGTAGAGCCGACTTGGAAGTACTCCGTGTGGCCTGCACAAAATTGTTGTATTGATATCTGTTCGTTGGATGCTACACGTAAACGTAAAACATTTTAGCCCAATAATTCTGTTTGACGTTTTCTAAATCCAGCATTTCGGAAGCTATATTAGAGCAACGACAGAGATTATGTAAACTATTTTGCTTCGGCTTTTACCATTTTATTTCATTTTACCTTGTAAACAATGTCCCCTGGTGGTGGTGGTGGCTGTTGTGGGATCAGGCGGCGTTAGCCTGGCTGGATATGCCGGCAATTGCTCCGTCCAAGCTCCTCCTAATTAGCGAAAGGTAGTGTCCTTTACCACAAGTTTGCCAGCTCCGTCTCCAAAAGGAAGCTTAGGAGAAGGCGTGACACGTCTCTTCGCAGCATTCAATGTCCCCTTGGAAAGACGATGTAGCCCAGAGTGCTGTGTGGGGCTGCCAGCTTTCGAATCGCTGAGAGCATTGCAGTCCGCTCGACATCATGCTCTTGGCAACACATTACGTAGTGGTGTACATCCCCTATCACTGCACATGACGAACACAGAGGCGATCGCACGAGGCCCACCTTGAATAGCCATGCTGTGGTCTTCGCTGAGCCCGTTCGGATGCGGTACAGCAATGTTGCCTCCGATCTTGTAAGCCGTTTTGGGACGCAAGGCTGGTGATAGGGATTTCCCAGAGACTTGAAATGTTCTGCCACTGTTCGCCTGAAGTCGTTCCAGTGATTGGGGGAAACTTTAACTGTCGGTGCAAATTGCAGCGCACTCCGTGCCATCTGATCAGCAGTCTGATTGCCCTTGACGCCAACATGTGATGGAATCCATTTAAATCGCACATTGAAACCCTTGCTGCTAAGTTCTTGCAGAAGCCGTAAGGAACGCTGACAGTCTTTTTTCGTGGGGATCCCACGCTGCAAAAGTTGTAGTGCTGCTTTTGAGTCAGTCAGAATTACAACTTCCTGCAAACATTATTGGTTGCTTAGGTTATGTTTCTTCGGGTAGTTTGTCATTTCTTTCGTGTGGGTGTTTAAAATTCTGCTATATGGCTCATTCGTCGAAGGCTCTTAAAAAAGAACCAACGAAGGAAACACACTACAAAAGCAACAGTGTGCCCCAGTATGCACAAGGGCATCCCGGACAACCAGCTTTCAACGGACGAAGCCCTGGCAACAGTGCAGACTTCCTCCGTTGCACGATTCTGCTTGGACACCTTACGTCGTTAGCGGGGGCTTTACGACAGCACGCCACAGGGTTTTTCATTTCAGGCTGTAAACGTGAGTCGTATAAATTCTATTACAACTGTTTTCTTTTTTCTTTTTTCAAGCTCATTGGTATCGCGCAACACTGAAGCACCACCTGCTACCAGAGGTGAGCGAAGAAACGGGACGGTTACGCAACGAAAAAAAAAATCCAATCTGCGAGCGTGTCCTTGTCTCTGGGCCTTTGTTCTTTTCCCCATTCTCTGCTTTTGGTTCGCAAGTACAAGAAAGCTGGAGTTTGTGTGTATGTGTGTGTGTGATAGTGCGGGTTTGGGGGAAGGTAGGTCAGCAGTGGCGAGAATACATTTTTCCTGCAGGCGTGAGAGAACACACCCATATTTCCAAGCTTGTGGCCTACGATTGAACCTAGACGTCAGCTGGAGTTTCACTGTACTTTGAATGAAGTACTATAAACAAAAAAATCATGCACCCCTCCGTGTAACGACTACGATGGTTGAACTCGAAGCTTTCCCGTGATTGGTTTCTGGCTGGCCAATCCCACACTGCGAGTATATCATGCTCTGGAGGCACGCATCACTTTTCTAGAATACTCCTAGCAACTCTCGAGTGCACACTCCGTAGGCCTAACGTATAAGTTTACCGTGTACGCGAGGGACCCAGGTTCAATTCCTACCCTTTGTCCTGTCTAGTTTGCGCTGCTCCCTCAGCATGAATGTATACCAACTGGCCCAGTTCTCGACCTTGTTGACTATTTTTAATTCGAATAGCTTGTACATAAAAATATTGGCCTTCAATCGCATACTATCAAAACCATTCGACGTGGTTTTCAAAAGCCTGTACAGGTAAGTGCAACAGTGGAAATATTAACGAAACGTGGAGCTACAAACTTGGCCACCCGCGATTTTTAACATGTACGCCATTAGCATAAATGTGTTTTTCTGTTTATGCAACAAGGAAGCCTAAATTGATCCGGCACACCTGAGTGCTTGTTTTGAACACACCTTTCTAAGTTGAAGGCCACAGCGCGTTCACTAGGTCCACTTTCAGTCGACCCAGTATTGGAATGCCTGCTCCACCCCTTCCCGTAGGCGTCATTTTAGGGCGCAGCCCTTTGATGCCCGTCCCTGGACTTAGTCGCGTCGCCGTCGTCGTTACCAAGAGAACGATGGCAAGACCAAAGAGTGAAAGAGGCAATGGAGGAGGCTGTCGCGAAATCGGGAGGGGAGGGCAGTTCGCCGTGGCTGCGCGAGACACTTCTTCGAAACTGCGTAGTGAGGGCGGTGATGGGGCAGTATGCAGTGCCCTCACGATCCGCTCGACTACGCGATGCTTCGCGCAAAGGTGTTGGGGGCGTGCGGGTTAGGATGAGGTGCTTTCGCTTGCGACGCAGTTCACTGTCCCTTCCTGAGACACACTTCGCGCCGCCGACGCACAGGCTCACCATAGCTGCCGTCGAGAGAAGCCAAAGTGAGTGCTGCGTCAGCGCACTGTAGCCATCAGGAGTGAGTGCTGAACTGCGAGTGAGGCCACCGGTCGTGCGCTTCGTCAGCCGCTGCAGCTAAACGAGCTGCCAGAGCGGAAGCCCAGCACCGCCGACGTCAGAACCCGAGTGAGCGCTGAACAACGAGTGAAGCAACGGGGGCATGGGATTCGTCAGCCACTACAAATAAAATTTTCGGTAACCATACAAATATGTCCGCCTGAAATTATTTGCCTCATCATAATTTGCACAGTCAAAACAGCTAATCAGCTGCGCCCAAATGTCGCATTAAGAACTATAGTAATCGCCAGCCAATTGTTTTGGATCCTAGACACAAATGTGCGGAATTTTATTTCTGTTTGATTCGCTTGTATTTACTTGCACCATCAGCTATTGTGTGTGCCGTTTGGTATCACGCCGATGAAGGTGCGGAAATTTGTTCCTATACCGGGTCTGCTAGTGCTGCGGCATTAACACGAGAAGAAAGAATACAACGTATCACAACTGACACCTCTCACCAAACAAATGAATTTCAACTTGCGGGCAATTGCAGGGTCAATATTCGAATGGTAGCATAACATAGATGGCTAAGCCTCAATGCTAAGGGGACCTGCAATCACCCCAATTCAAGGAGATACTGCCAACAATAAATTAACCAAAATCACACTTGGCGTTGCACAATTCAGTGAACAATTTCTTCCCGCTTGTTGTTAAAAGTGGGTAAGTTGTTTAGTCCTGAGTTGTTTAGTTTGCATTAGACAAACCTGTATGTCTATCAACTTTCGCCATTTATGCCGTTCCCTGCATACATGGCACCAATTTGCATGCAGTCTCCTGGACTTCAGAGTGTCATAAAAACTGATCGGTATAACCCCCAAAGCTTCTTCCTTATCAGAAAGGAAGCTATCGAAAGAAGCTTAGATACCCACCTGAAAGCAAGTTGGACTTGAATTCATCACCGACTTTACGCGGGTGAATTTGGGGCTTCGAATATGTGTCATCACTGCTCCCGAACATGCAAAACTTTGGCATAGATTGACTCCACTAAAATTATTCCACAGTTTGCACTAAGCGGCATTTTCGCAACGTGTCTATTTTATAGCCGTCATAAAAAATTAGGATTGTTGAACACAAAAATTCCAAAATGGGTAGGAGTGTCGGCACAAAAAAAATTCTGCCACTCCCAATTGGGAATTGTGGAATAAATCCGCAAGCCGTTCTTTAATAACTGAGTCCCTAAAGTCGGCTTCTCTACTGTACCTACATGAATTGCTGAGAGAAAATTTTTCCATAGGCAATATAAGCAGCCTGATGTCAAAGTAGAAAGGCCCAGTGGCATTTGGTTGATTACCTCCGAGGACACGGTCTATTCCTATGTACCACAATACACCCAGCCTCTTGTGTTCTCTTGACTGCTATACACAAATCTATTGCTGGGACGGCATTTTTCTGGTATCAGTAGAAATGCGCTATCACGCGGCTTTCCTCGTTGAGTGCGGATGTAAATGCTAGGCATTTAAAAATGTGCTGATGATTATCGCGGAGAATAAATGGTGTGTAATATAGGCTTACACGGGAATGCTCAGTGTTCCGTAATACGCGGCACCTTGGTCAGCAGAGTTGTCGTTGCCGCGGCATAGCACTTTTTGTTACAAATTACAAGGTGGCAAACTTAGGTAATAAATGGGATTTGCTGTTTAATTTTTTAAAGGGGCAATGCAGACAAAATATAAGTTTGTTATATTCGAAAGATTTCGTCTTTTATACTGCCCCCAGTGCTTGGGTGGCAGCAAACAATGCCGCATTCACTGTGAAATTACTAAATTTAGGTTAAAAGTTTGATTCTCCCGACAAATCGTGTGTTTTCGGGACGTCTGCCATGAAGACATGAGGGTGGGTATTCAAACAAAATTCCAGTGCGTCTTTATGCTCTAGAGCCTTGCTTACCGTCAGTCCTCCCAGATGGCGCTACCATAGTCAGTGGCGGACCATTGTACGCCATTACTTTGTCTTCGACCGTATCTGCATTTGGCTCGTTTTCGTTAAGGCATAAAGTTATCGTTTCGCGAAACTCGGGTTACGCTCGACCAACAGGGTCACGTAAGACAGCGTCGCTGGCGCCAATCGTCCAGTATCGTGTGAGACAACTCCAGCGCGGCGGACTCTGTGCAGCTAAAACGACCATAGTCCGCCCACTACCAACAACAGGGCGCATCGGTACATCCATGTTTACGCGTATTTTCGTAACTTTCATTGTTCACCCCACCAATCTTACTGCTGTAAAATGAATACGCATTACATTTAAGCGCGAAGAGCCCTGCCTAATTTGGGTTTGCTTTTGCCGGCCTCAGCCAATCGCACAGCTGGGCATATGACATCATAGGTTCTGTTGCAGAAAATGAGCTAGTGGATCGCATGGACACCCCCTTCTTTCCTAATTAGACAGCTTATATGAGCGAAGTGTGCGTTAAAAGTGGCGTAAGTATGATTCGAACGAGGCAGTTTTTTGAATGATCCAAACTTGTGTTTTGTGTGCATGGCCCCTTTATTGAAGCAATAATGACGTCAGGTTTAACTGGCCCTCATCATGCTAGTTTACCCGCCACGGTGGCTCAGTGGCTAAGGCGCTTCGCTGCCGAGCACGAGATCGCGGGTTCGATCCCCGGCTGCGGCGGCCGCTTTTTAGATGCAAAGCATCTCTTGCTCGGGGCTATCTCCGGCGTCCGTTCGTTGTCCGCACCTCTCCCCCTACACTACAAAAAAAAAAAGAAATAGTTAGCGGCGCCTGGTATCGATCCCACGACTCTCTGGCCGCAACGGGAGGTACGCGGCGCTCTTCCCACTGCGCTACAAAACCGAGACAGGAGCAAGTGCTACGAATGCGCCTTATGTCCTTGACTCATTCCAACTACGTCAAGAAGCTACTGATACAACGAAGGCACGGGAAAACTTTAGAGGAGGATGTTAGCGTCTCTTGCTCGGGGGAATGTCCCGCGTCCGCGCCCCGTCCGCAGCGCCTCTAATGATGATTGTGGCAGGATGCCCCTAGGGACTGGCCAACCAAAGAATGCATCACAAGATAGCTTCGCGTTCAACTACCGTCGTCATCTTCCCGTAGGGGAACCGCTGAAGAAGAAGAAGGAGAAGAAGACAAAGCTACGAAGACGAGGGCGTGTACGTTGCTCTCATCCGGTGCACCAACGTCAACAACCTTTACCTCACCAACGCCGACGGAGACTACCGATTCTACCCCAGAGACGACAACATCGACAAGAACATGATGGACGAGTTTCGGCGCCTCGAGCACCACCGCCTACTCACCGTAACACAACAGTACTTGCGTGCCTTTGCCACCAGTGTGGACCTGGACGTGGAATTCCCTCTGGCGCTACTAAACACCAGATCACTCAACATAACAGCAACACGCCAGCTGCGCGATAAGCGCGCATGCGCGTCTACTCTCTCATCTCCTCCTCTCCACTCCATCTGCTCTATAAAATAAACCCGGTCCGCGCGCCGCTTCCTCAGTTGCTGCTTCGGTTGAGACACGCTGCACCGTCCGATGAGCTGAATTAATGGACGCCAACAATTCTGCTTTGCATCACGACATAGTTCCCTTCGGGGAGATGGTGTAATTTATGATGGAGGCGAAAAGCAAAAACGCCCGTGTGTAATATTTCGGCGCACGTTAAAGATCCCCAGGTGGTCAAAATTAATCCGGAGTCCTCCACTACGGCGCTCCTCATCGCTTGCGTTGCGTCGGCGCGTTAGACCAATCAATCAATCAATCAATCAATCAATCAATCAATCAATCAATCAATCAATCAATCAATCAATCAATCAATCAATCAATCAATCAATCAATCAATCAATCTTGCTAGTTTAGCGAATAGCTTCCCTCATCTTGGTAGGGTTGGAGATGAATAGCGCAACCAAAAACGACGAACAAGAAGAACGCGCAAGAATAGAGCCCTAGTCTACGTGGCAGCTTCAGTAGGGTTGGGTAAGTCGCAAGCCGGGCGTGTTTTCAGACGCGTTCAACGAGCAAAAACTAGAGACGGCGAGCTTCTCCATCCCTTATCTCAATTCGTAAGCGTGGTGCGCCGCTAATGGGGGCAATCGCCGCAAGCGTGCTATCGCTGCCGATGTGGCTTGCGACGTCGTTAAGAGGCTGAGAACCAACGCCGAATATCCACTCGCTTATCGACGTCTACTCTCCTTTTTCTGGCCTGCCATCGCCACCTGCGAACAATGGCGTCCCCTAATTGATATGCGTTTCCGCGTCTCTGGGAGACCAAGCGTGAGGTGTACAGCGAGGGTTCTTCTTGCCTTCGACGCAAAAAGGGCTTATCTATCCCTCATTGAATAAAGCACGCCGGAGACTTTCGTTGTTCTAGCCCACTTCAGCATTCTGAAATTGGGCCCACCGGCGCAAGAGGAGATTATTGAACAAAGGCGTAATGAAAGCGTATCATAATGCTAATTAACTGAAGCGTGCGCACTTAAAAGGCCAACAAATGAAAGCCGGGAATAGTTAACGCACACGATGTTAGAAAAAAAAGGTAGCCTACGGCTTCTTCTCAGTTAGGCTTGCTAAAGCTTAGTGTAAAATGAACCCAGTAGACTGGCCTCCCTGAGGAAGTTTTTAGGCAGAATTTGGCTCATTCGAAATTGCATGCTAAAAGTGATATCATACTACGTTTATGGTTTTAGTCTTATGAGATTCATTATTTTTGTTTTGAGGTGCTGTTCACGTTCGTTGAAATGAACTAAAACCATATTACACAGAACACCAACGCAAGAGGAGAAATATGAAAAGATATCCGCCACCAGATTTTCGCAAACCCGTGTCACTTAATTAAAACCGATCATTGTATTCTTAAGTGGGGCTGTGCGTGCGCATCGATTTTCTGATTGATTGATTGATTAATTGTAGGGTTTAACGCGCCAACGCAACGGAATCGATTTTCTCTCAGTGAATTTGCGCGCATGCGTGTTTGTGTGTTTGAAATCGTCTATTTCCACTCGCTTGAAGATTTCCTCTATTGCGCAAGAACAAGCGGGAATTTCAAATCCGTTCCAGCATCGTCTTTATATCTCTTGAGTTCATAGAGCAGCGAGGATACGACCTAGAAAAACCTTCATAAGGCGCCTATTTATCGGAACCGCCGAAAATTCCGTACATCGTTGGCGAATCGAGTCAAATGGTTCCGCAAAAACTCGCTTCAAGATCCGATCACCATGACACCTTCCGTGTAATAGAACACGAGATAGGAGCGAAGCCCAATGAAAACACGGCATGCATGAATGCATGTATGCATGAAGGCCGTCTCTTGAATCAAGAGATGAACCTAAAAAGCTAAAAAGAACAAATATGTTTGCCGTTTCAACACGGAAACACATTTCTAGAAGGAGGGCTGCCCGTACATTGAATCCAGCGAAACGCTTCATGATGGCTTGCGTCTGCAGTTTTCATTTGTCGAACTGAACAAGTGAACTGAGGCGGCCTAGTTGGTGCATGAACAGCGCCAAAAAACGATACGATAGGAAGTAAAGGCAAACTCTGCGCTGCGCACCCACTGGGCATCTTTTGATACACTGTTTTTAAAAACCTTAGCATGGGCGCCATAGATGCCAAAATTGAGGCAGCAGCGGGCGGTTCGTCCAGAATATTGATACGTCTTTCTCGAGACGCCTACCCGCGGTATCCGGAAACGTGGACAGCATTATCTATCCGCATCTGCTGCAAGTGCCATAAGAAGAAAAAGGAAGTTTGGAGTCTGTCTTGAAAACATTTCAACGTGAGCGCTCAACGAAGAAAGACAGCCCGTTCTACGAGCGTCTGGCGAATGATGGGCCAACATTGCTGCCACAGCTGGTTCTCTATGAGCATGGCGATATGAAGGACGGGTTTTAGGAGTAGTAAAGTAGGCGAGAAAGATGTATAACGTCAGAAATGGGTTGAGCTGTCTCCTTACGACACCTTTACTTCGGAGGGGGTGCGCGAATGGCGTATTCGGACATGGTTATAAACGATGTGTGAAGTATTTTTTTTTACATTGATTTATAAACCACGCATAAGCACATAAGCTCTTTAGTATAAAACAGTTTTCTGTAACATTTGCCACGTTGTTTCTACAAAACGTTTTGCTTGCCGTTATACTAAGCAATATCTCCTGCAAAAACACGCTGTTAAGGACAAGCGAGCCTTCACTTATATTGGGCTCGCTTCAGTGTGGCCATATGTCGTCATTTGAAGCACGTGAAAAATGTTAACTCTCGAGCGGAGACTGGCAGATTGTGCGTAAGACCTCTTTCCTGCGGCTCATCGCTGCGCTTACGCTCCATTCCAGGAGTGACTTTCATATCTGAGACTTCGCTCCTCAACGGTGAGCTGCTCTCCACAGGAGGCAAAACACAAACGGGCCTCTGCACACACACACTGCGCCACAGCGTGCCACAAACTGGCTCGCCATCACGCAACCGAACGTGTTGAAGTTTGGTTCCCGTGTATAGCACGGTCCTTGTATATCTAAGCAGCACATCGTATCAAGTGGTATGAACTGATGTACGGACGGACTGACTTTAGGGGGAGCGAACTTTGAATTACTACGCAGTAAAACAGAGTAACCATGGTTACCCTGTGAAAACACATCGATATTGCGGTTATAGAATTGCCCACAATAGGTGAAAAAGGTGCTGTGGGCCGTAAGAATGGTGCTGATGCGAATTTAGCCACAATGTGTGACGTGAAATTGCGGGGAAAAATGGCTGACGATTACTATACTCCCTAATTGAAAATTTGTGCGCAGCGCAAGCTGCAGTTGTCCCGATTAGGACGCATAGCTGCTGCATCTGAGGAAGTGACCCCGTGATGATCGAACGCATGGCGGCACGCGCTTCTCTGCCGCTATCTCGCAGCGCGTAGCCACCGCCGCTGAGAATGTTGTCAATCGTGTTTGAGCCTCCTGCACAAATGTTAGCTATGGTAAACCTCTGCGTCGGCGGCGCGAACTGCGTCTCACGAAGTGAATGCGTCATCGTGGAGAGCACGACGGCACGCGCTGCAATGGCGTCACCTCGAAGCGCGTCGCCGCCGCCCAGCATGTCTCAATGCCTCCCACTCAGACTTTCGCCATGCGTCGCCGCTAAGGAGGGCCTCGCGCCGGCCGTGCATACCAGCCTCCCCTCACACTTTCGGCACACTTTCCTTCCCGTTATCTTTCTGCCTTCGGTTCTCCTTTCGTTCACTCTGTAACGCGGCCAACGCCGAAGTCAAACTGCACTAGCGGGCGTCAAAGTGCTGCGCAATAAAAAAAAATTGCAGCACTGAACAGGGTTGCTGAGGAGCCGGAATGGCAAGTGCCGTGAAAGACGTACTGCTGCACCGAGTAATTGGTATAGTAGAGAGGGAGTGTAAAACTTCTTTGTTGAGCAGAGTCTTGCATACGAGGGGAGCCTTGTTACAGGTAGTCATGCAGCGTCTTCGCTGCTACCGCTCTCAAAGTCCAGGCGCCGATCGCAGTGGTGGAAGCTTGATAGCAGCGTCTCTTACTGCTCGGGGGAACCGGAAGAGGGTGGAGGTGGCAGATATGGGTTCTGGCTGTATTCGACGGTAATGTGTATGAGTGCCACTGAAAGTGCACATAATTTTCATTCGGCTTCATGTTCATTTGGAAACATCAGGCGCATCAGTGTCGGTTTGTTGGGTGTTTGTTAGTTGTTGGTAGGGAAACAAAAAATGTTCAGCATAATGAGTAGGTTGGTGCCACTTAGTTCAGCGGACTCTCCAGTGCCGTGAGACAATATGGCTCCTAATTTTTCCAACCTTCGCGCAGCGGACGTCGGAAAGCGTGTGACTACGCTACAACCGCATTACGAAACGCGAGCTGTGAAGGGTGACGCAACTTGCATAGGCCCCGGCTCCGACAGAGCTTGCGAAATTTCGAGAAACCGTTATCAACCGGCTCTAAAAAGATTAAAAAGATTCTGGTACCTAACTTTCCGTATATCCCCTTTTGTGGGCCACCCCGAGCCTTTTCGGGTGAGACTCCAAGGGCTTGAAAGGAGGGTGTAGTATACTCGGATTTCGCAGGAAAACAGGCCAACACATGGCTAGCTCTGTAAACATTTCTAATGCTGGCAAACTGGCTTCGTAAATAAGAATAACCATTGCGTTTAAACAAAATCATGGGATAGGTGAAAATAAACTTTAGGCTCAAGCCCTGTTAAACTGAAAGCGGTTTTATTGTCGCGCAGTGCGGGATTTTGGGATCAAGACAGATCCTCGCACTTTCACAAACAATTCTCAGGACCGTCTGCTGTTTATTGATGGCCCATGCACAGTGCCAGCGACACTTGAAGATGGAACGCCGTCTGCGTCGTCCGCGACTGTATTCCTCTTGTACACTGGGACTTTGCTGCCCTCGGTGATACTGAGCCAAGGGCCGCAGTTTCTCGACGGGTCATATATCATGGGTCCGCGCACTACGCAATACACTTGACGGTGCTGTGTCATTTATGTAATGGCCGGAGTGGACTTCCGAAAACCCACACGCCAGCTTACGACTCAACCACGCGCATTTACGCTAAGGCACGTTAAAGTAATACAAAGTATCCGTTAGAACCGCGCTTATTGACGTGTATTTTAGCCAAGCTGAGCTGTAAATTCTGCGTTTAGATAGTACAAAATATAACCAACGAAAAAACATAAGTTTTACGTCCAGAAGAATAGCGGTTGCATGAGGTGACAGCAATTTGTGTTTCACCCAGCTTACTGAGACAGCAATACGCTTTCTTTGGGCGACTGTGCTTCCAAGATCTGGTTTCATAGGTGAAGGTGGGGTGACGCCTGCTAGGAGGGGCTGTTTTAAAGGCGGATGTAGAACATTTATTGTGGAATAAATGACGTGAAACGGTTGTCGTTGACAAAGAAGAGTCTGTTGGCCTCTATAGAGGTCAACAGGCTCTTCTCTGACAATATATTGTATTATATATCTGAGAATCGACAATATATTGTCAATTACCAGCCGTGCTCTACACTCTTCTTTATGTGGACTTGTCGAGCTAAAGATAGCCCAGTGGTATTGCCATTCGACCTTGAACCGCACTTTTAAGAACCGAGCCTGGTAATTTGCCCCAAAACTTAGTTCTTAGCCCCCGTACATGGTCATGACGTAAACTTGGCTTTTTATAGAGCAGGGGTTCTGGACCATAAGTATGCCGGGGACCCGTTTTGGCCTTGCAAAAGCGATGAAGAACTCAACGATTCACCATATTGAGCTGTGTGATAATATCAAGCAGTTTGCACATGCAGCTGAAGTTGCCTGCGCATATTCAATGTCCGTTTTTTTTTGGCTCATTTTTATGCTGATGCATGTTATCACTTCAAAAGATTTGCTTTTGCTACTGGCAGTCGCCCAAATTCTCGTATGCCGTCTTTTGCGTGCCTGGCTTTTTTGCATAGCTGGATTGTTGTGCAAGAAGTCGACGTAAAAAGATGACCAACGCAGAGAACGATATCAGCGTGCATGTCATGCAGCGAAGTTACTTTTTTTACGTTAGCAGCAAGTGTTGGCACAAATGTGATATGATAAGAAAAATTGAGCGTTAAGGAACAGAGAGAGTTTGAGGAAGTCTTCGCGGACCCCTGAAAGGGTCTTGCGGACTGAATGTCAGAAGCACTGGTATAGAGGAATATATAACGACATCTAGGGACGAGTAAACCACGAGACGCCGAAGCACAGACGCATGAACGTTACCGCCCTTGTAAAGGATTGGCAGTTGTTTATAAATACTAAATGTGTCTCCAACGTTCCTCAGGTCTACGTATTGTTCGAAACTGACTTTATTTATTCAGCCAGGGAAATACCAGAAACAAATTCCTATGCAACGTTTTGCGTTAACGCCATATACCCTTGTGCAAGCCGTCCTCTCAGATAAACCACGCTAAAAACGAGACGAACGGAGGGCCCGACAACGACTGCCAGTTGCATTTTAGTCACATTTTACGCTCTGAAGATGATGCGCACTTAAAAACTACAGCACATAATACATATAACTTTCAGGTGCCTGCGCACTAAATTCACCTCAAAGTCAACGTTTTTAGCTCCGGAAACATGGACGGTGGCATTCAGGGCACGTAGAAAATTATGCCATTTGTTCAGCGTACGTTATGACACGACGTGTATAATTAAAGACTTGTGTGTACCCCTTCAGCTTGTCGAGAGGACATTCATAGCGTGGTTATTACAGCGACACCGCGAGTTCTGCAATCTTGCCAGACACGGCAAACGTAGTAATTTGAAAAAAAAAATCTTACTTTTCGTCGCTGCTATCAGCCGGCCTCTAAACGGTCGCCAACAACGTCGAAACGCGGCTAGTTCGCTGAGCACGTTCCTAACCCGCAGGTCCAGTGGCAACAAATTCTGGAGAGGGACGCTGAAAACACGTAGCGAAACTTTATTTTTAATGAATGGAGTTTGGAGCTGTGGAAGCACACAGTTGAGAGTGGTGCCCTGTTAGCGGCACGGCGCCTGTGATGCGTAGTTAGAGACCTAGTCACGTATTACTCCTCCACATCTCGCAACCTCACGCCCCGAGGCTCAAAGAAAGAAAAAAAGCAGTGGCGTAAGTGGTGACGTGAGCGTAATCAGTATGTAGGAAGAGCGGTGTGGGCGCGAAACAAGCAAGCGAGTTTTATACTCAGAAAACGAAACATATACGAGCGAAACTACCACAGGAAACAAAAGGGACGCAAAATACTTCCGAGAAAAAGGCAGACATCCCGAATTACTATTTAGTATACTAAGAGAGTGCGAGCAAAGCGGAAGCATGGGGCATGCATAAACTAGACAGGTTGCAATCCACCAAAGCCTTTGCGGGCCACCGGCGGCTTTTCGGGTACTTTCGAAGCGCACTTCGCATCCTGTGTACGCAATCTTCACCCAGACATGGCAGCAATAAGTCGTTTTGTTTTCTTAGATCAAGCGGTAGGTACTCTCTTTATGAGGGCGAGAGTCCTACCAGACTACACCCACGATTTAGCTTCTGCCTGTACGGACCCGCTCATTATACTTCAGGTTTAGAGTTCAGATCGCATTTCCAAGTTTATAAGCCGTGGTGTTTTGTCCTTTCAGCAGTATTAGCCTAGGATGTAGGATTTGGTCTACCTGTACGTTTTGAGGTCTAACGTCCTCAACCGGGAAGCGAATTGGAATGCATGTTGGTTTGCCGTTGTTATTCAGTTTGTTAGCCTTAAAGAGACCCTGCAACACTTTTTTCAACTTTTTTTGAAATCTTAAATGTTTGCAAAATGTAGTCATCCAACACACCCAGTACTTTGATTAGGGGGTCGCAAAGTCCTTGAGACAAAAATTGCTGTTCTATGGCCATCAGATAACTTTTAAAGAAACCCTGCAACACTTTGGATAAACGGTTTCGCTCTTTCCTTCGCGTCTGGAAGCACTGCGAACGCTATAGTTACCGCCAGCACGCAGCGGCACTGCGGGATTTGCCGGTCGCACCAGATATGCCTTCCGTTTCTGCTTTGGTTTCGTTGCTTTATTTTTAAAGTTGCTATCGAAACGCGTTCATTGGTGTATTTGAAAAAAAAAAAAAAAAGAACGGCCAACAGGCGCTACACGGCCTCAGGGACGTAATTCCGGCCGTCGAAGAACGTCAAAACCGGGAAAGAGAGAAAAATATTTCGAGCGAGTTTCCAATATATCTGATTGGTATAGAGCAGTAATTTTTGGCTGAGGTACTTTGCGACCACCTAATCTAAGTACTGTGTGTGTTGGGTGACTACGTTCTGCAAGCATTTGAGATTTCATAGAATATTGAAAATAGTGTTGCAGGTTCCCTTTAAACTCGCTGAAACGATTTTTCTTTCTTCCCCTGTTTTGACGTTCTTCAACGGCCCGAATTACGTCACTAAGGCCATGTAGGAGCTATTGGCCGGTTTTCCTTCAGTTTCAGCAATGAACGCTTTTCGATAGCAACTTTTAAAAAAAGCCACAAAAACAAAGCATAAATGGAAGATGTATCGGGTGCAACCAGCAAATCCCGCAGTGCCGCTCCGTGCTGGCGGTAACTACTATAGCTTTCCGAGTGGTTCCGGACGAGAAGGAGAGAGTGAAAGTGCTTATCGAAAGTGTTGCAGGGTCCCTTTAATTCAGGGCTGCGTAGCGAGAAGCCTAGTTATTGGCCTACACTCCGAGAAGTCCCCGTCGGGCGTCTTAAGCTCAATGCTCCAGAATGGCCAGTCGAAGTGGTCTAGTGTGGAAGTTCGATCAAGGACGTGGCTGAGTATTCATGTTAAATGACAAAAGGGTATGGGCGCGGCGACGTTGCGCTACGTGAAACGCCATTCAAGCCTTGCGCCTTATCCGTGCGCACGTGCACGTGCACTTTTTAGCGCGTAGCATTCTTTGCCGCGTACCCCGCCAGCCAGGACCGTGCAACGCCCTGCATTTCTACGAAAAAACAGATATCGCGGAAGTTCTACCTGTAATCGTTATAATAGCGTAAATGGAGATAACTGGTCATAAGAAATTTTGAAAAACTAGAAAATAAGAAAATATAAGAAAATAACGGGAAATGGGAAAACGTATAACGCATGGCCTTTCCACAATAATACAGATTTCCGGAAAGTTCCACCTATTATCGTTATAATAGCGTAAATGGCGATAATTGGTTGAAAGAAATTTAGAAATTAAAAAAAATAGAAAAAAACTGTGGTTGATTCCTCTATCATAGGAATCGGTAAAACACAAAAGTTATATGTGCAGTGAAATCTGCAGCTGAGCATGATTTCCAGGTCGGCGGCTGTCTTGTGGGTGTGCTTGGCGAGTGACGTCCAGCTGGTGGGTTGCTTCGGGAAAGGTGTACTGGCATCATTTCCCTGGCGGATATGACGTCAGTGAAATCCTGGCGTATCCCGGACACTTTCGTGTTAGAATATAAAACACGAAAAAAAAAAACAATCGTAAGTATGACGTATCGTTTAGTACTAAAGGTTGCTTTCCCGCAAAAAAACACTGTGTGCAGGCGTGCACCCTTTACAGGCCGCTTGCTTCGCTGTACTGGCGTCATTTCCCTGACGGATATGACATCAGCGAAATCTTAGTGTATCCAGGAATAAAACACTTTCGTGTTAAAATAGAAAAAAAAAACTACTGGAAAATGACAAACCGTGTAACGCGCTGCATTTTCACAATAATGCAGATTTCGCGAAAGTTCCCTTTCTAATCATTATAATAGCTTGAGTGGCGATAATTGGTCGGAGAGGATTTAGAAAAGTTAGAAATTGGCTGAAAAATCTCACGCTCAATGAAAGTGGCATAACAATGCTACGCGTTGGTAGATAATTCTCTGAATTTCTGCAGAATTTTTTTATACGGAGCACAAGTTGGTCTTGTCATTCGCCATATTACCGCACTCGAACACCTCAATTGG
Organism: Haemaphysalis longicornis; assembly: GCF_048455015.1. Lineage (NCBI taxonomy): Eukaryota > Metazoa > Arthropoda > Arachnida > Ixodida > Ixodidae > Haemaphysalis > Haemaphysalis longicornis. The sequence continues at coordinate 60,353,879 of NW_027526460.1, read as the reverse complement.
TAATTCTGTAGCGCTGTATTGAAGACGACCTACCGGGCTTATGAGAATGGGAGAAATGTCAATGGCTGCGGCTTTTGTGATTTTGCTGCGGCTTAAAGAAGAAGTAAAAAGATACAGGTAAAAAGGATGATGGAGACAATGAAGTCCACAGATGTTTAGACATCGAGCTATGGCCCTCCCGCGGCCTGAGGGGCTGTCTGCACGGCTTTCCTCAAGAATTATGCCGATCTGTGCGTATACTTTGAAACCTGTGCACGTAATCAAAAGTTTAGCGCAGTGTTAAACACCCACAGATGTCTAACGGGCAACGCTTAATTATCTGAAATTCACGCTGCTGTCGCACTATATTCTGTTAGCGGATCTGAACCACCTCTAATCGTTTTACGTACGTCCATGAACGACTCCTTAAGGTGAACTTGCTTTAACAAAATACCCGCTCAAAGGAAAACTAGCATCACAAATGAGGTTTTAGAATCAGCACACACAGAGAGAGTGAAGGCAACTAGCAAGTGTGGTCCAGACGAACGTTTAACTGCCCCAGAGCCGCATGAGCGTTTATTAGGAGGCGGATGGTGATTTATTGTGGAGAAAAAACAATTAAAAACGCGCTTCTCCCTCGCGCCATTTAATGACACTTCGCGCGGCGCAAGCGTAGACCAGCAGCAAGTAAGACAGCGGTGTGGTCTAGTAGGACAACTGCAACCCACCATGCGAACCACCGAGGCACAGGAGCCACTGGTCGCGCACTCGCATACGACAAAACGACTTGCCCCCCCCCCCCCCCCCGCCCTACGCGTCCGCAGCTGCCGCTCTATGTGCGCCAATCTTGGGGCTGCGTGGTGGGTGTTATGGTAGTTACAAAATGTGAATTATGCCTTGCGGCCTTTTACTTTAACTACCAAACATATAGCGGACAGCGGTTAGGCCTTTACACCGTAGGTTGGTGTGCAGCCTATGCTTTTGGCTTGACTACGTGCCACCATCTGTTAGTTACATTTGTAACAGCACCCAATGCCTAGTGAAAACACGACACTTAGATACTCGGGCGTATACGAGCACCTGAATGGCAGGGCGTTTGCATTTGCGTGCTATTAGTGTAGCCTGAGCTACACTGGCCGAGGTTGAGCAGTTTCGCGTGGCTCCTGGAGAGCCGTGCTGCGCATGCGCCAGGAGCAGTGAGTGACGTCTCACGGCGCACAGATGGCGTGCCGAAGCTGCCGCCGCGACTGGATTTGATTAATTGGATTGTATCGGATTGAATCGGATTGAATTGTATTGGGTTGGGTTTTATTGGAAATCGTTTTACCAGCAGTAAGCATGATAATCAGCTAATCCTAGACAACCGGAAACCTAAGAATAACCAGCTGAACCTTACCTCACGCTACCCATATCCTGGCACAGCCGAGCTAAGCCTCTGGTAATTTTTATGCAGGCGTGCGTCTGCACTTTTATCCGAAAACTTGAAAAAGGCATTCAAACTGTCGCCTCTGCAGATGGGCTCACCTAGCGCAGCCTTGGAATATGTAGAGTTGGACATAACAGGCATGATGCTACGCCGAACCTGCAATAACCATCGCAACCACCAGTGGCGGCGCGGCTTGGCAGCTTGCGAATGTCGGCACAGCTTGAATTATACCAGCACATTTAGACGTGTTTATGGCGTATGAAAGTAAGCAGGTAAAGAAAGATTTTACGTGTTTTTTTTGAGGGCCTGGGTGCGCGCTTTTAGTTCTGTTGTTCGTATCGTCACTCTTGGCCCACCCGGTCATTCGCCATTTGCGTCATCTTTGCTGGGAGTCTGATGGCTGCATGTTTTATGGGAGAAGCCCCTTAGGGGCTGGGGCTGTTGGCGTCTCCTGTCGTCGTCGCCGTCGTCGTAATCGTCGTCGTAATCGTCGTCATAATCGTCGTCATAATCGTCGTCCCATGTAGTCCAGGTATGAAAACACCGGGAAACTCGTTTACGCCTCTCGCTGGAGCGCTTCGTAACGCGTACTAAAAAAAAAAACACCGACACACTCGTTTACGCCTCGCGCTAGAGAGCTGCGCGCTTCAAATACAAGAGACTTTTACAGCAAAGCCGTATACTCTACCCCCCCAACGGTTACATCTCCGTTGGTAAAAACGCCATGCTTCCAAGCAATACACTTATACACTGCATGCTTCGCCCCTCTGCAGGCTTCACGGTACTGGAGACAGTCCGGGATATTTTTATTATTTATCGGTATATTTTAAAGCTACTGCCCCAGAGACTGGTATATTCATTTGCAGGGACGCCAATCTATCTATTTCGACTAACTTCAATTGTGTCTTCGGTGTCGTTTTAAAGGGACCTCAAAGACAAAATGCAAATTTGGTTCAATGAAAAAAGGACTTTGTGACGGTAACAATAGCGTTAGTTTAATCGAAATCTTCAAACAAACAATAGGGATAATAAGGAATACATGACGCAGGGGCGACTCCCAAACAACTTTCCGGCGGCGTCTCTATGACGTCACAGATTCTTGTTTGTGCGATTGGCGGCGGCAGAGCCACTCCACCATCAAGAAGCGTGATCGGACAATTGTAATGTGGCCTCAACTTCCATTGGATCATGTATATCACTTCAAGGTTGACGTGCAGTTAAGACTCAGATCCCTATGTATGTATTACTGGCCCTAATACATCCCTTCCGAATATATTTCGTCACTGCAGCGCAAAAAACGAAAGTTTATTCATATTTCTTGTGCCTTTTTCTGTAAACAACATCTTTCGTGGCTAAAATAACAAAAACTATTTCTTTAAAATTTAAGAAAGTTGCATTTTGTCTTTTTGGCCCCTTTCAGCGAGGATGTTGCCAAACGGCACCAATTTCACTGACTGGTTGGTGGGCGTTCTGTTCACAAAAGGATACCTGCGAAGCTCGGCTGCGTACTGAAGCACAAAACAGAAAAAAGAATTGGTTAACAATGAGAACCATTCATGACCAAGTCAAGTGAGAGAGCCAGTATTCTGTTTACTATTTTTATACAAATTATTCGTATAGAATTTTGTAACCTAGTGTAGTACGTATAATGATCAGTTGCCTCTGGGTCCGAGCTTTCTGAGTTTATCATTTAATAATTACTCCTCGACCAACGCGTATGCACCGCCCTTCCGAAAGAACTTAAGCGGGCAAATGTCTGACGTTCATTTCATCTGAAATGACTACATGCATGCCTTTAGAGTGAGCAGCTTCAAACGCGGCGGGGATTGCTTCATAATATTTCCATTTGAATGAAATATAGCGCGATATAATATGCATATTATGCCTCGATTCCACTGACTTTCTCCTCCGGTTTTGTGTGACCGGAAAGTGCCCTGGTCACACCGCATTTAATTTTTCCCATTGTTTCCTGCTATATAGAATTTGCCGTGATTTCAGAAGGCTGACACAAACTTTGTCAGTGTACTGTTTGTTTTCACGGCCATAAACATAGCCTCCGCAAAGGAGAGCGCTGCTGATTTCCGGTTGCTCGAAAACATTTGCATTTGAATGGAATTTAGCGTGATATAATATCGATATTATGGCTAGGCATCACTGACCTTCTTTTTTATGTTTTGCCCAATATGAAGCAACCCTGGTCGCGACGTCTTGTTTTCTTGCACATCATTTTAGAGTTTGCAGAGATGTTAAGAGGCGCATACAAACTTTTCAGTGTACTACTGTGATAAATTCAAATACGAACAACGGAGCGCGTAGCTTTCAGTACATGCCACGCATCCTGGCGACGGGACGCGCATGCGCAGGGCGAACAAGTGACGAGCGTTCGTGACCAACCTTGATATGGAAAGACCATCGTATTTCCATCGTCCGTTGGGCGCTCAGCACGAAATAAGAAACAAAGGAATACAGCTACGTGCGCCGTTTTCACTCATCGCAGCAACAAAGTTAGACAACGCTTGCGTAAGCGGGCGCTGAACCCGGTAGGAAGACAAAACAAAAATTAGCGGTGGCTTACCTCGGCTATGCCAGGATATACGTAGCGTGAGCTAAGGTTGAGCTGGTTATTCTTAGGTTTCCTGGTTGTGCAGGATTAGCTGATTATCTTGCTTACTGCTGCTAAGACGATTTCCAATAGAATCCAATCCAATCCAATCCAGTCCAGTAAAGTCCAGTCCAGTCGCGGCGGCGGTGGCTCAGGCGCGCTAGCTGTGCGCCGTTTCGCTCTCCTTCTACATGGCTATACCACACTGGCGAACGCCCCGCTATATTACTGCGACGCACAAGCCATCAGTTCCACACCCAGCCAACCCTCGCATGATCATCAAGTAGACCGGGACGCAACGTGCGGAACGGAGGTCTGAGAAGACGCTGGGCACGTGGGGTGTGGTTCCACAGGCGCATGTCGGTGTTGCGGCGACGCACGAGCCATCGGTTCCACACCAGCCAGCCCTCGCATGATCATCAAGTGGACCGGGCCACCACGTGCCCGCTTGCGCAGCGCCGCTCTCCAGGAGCCACGCCAAACTGCTCAACCTCGGCCAGTGTAGATGACACTACAGAACGCTCACACTCCGAACGAGGGTGTTTTCATGTCAACGTTGGACACTAACTCTCGTAAGTTGTTCGCACTGCGCATACGCGGCGCGTCGCGTCGCCAGGATGCGCGGCATGTACTGAAAGCGACGCGCTTGTTTGTTCGTATTTCAATTTATCACCATGGTACCTGCTTTTGTTACGTGATAAACCAGAGCCCTCGCAAGAACAGCGCCCCTCTTTTAAAATAAAGTCTAGAATAGGTTTGTACTGCAGTCCTGACAATAATCGATTATTTGTTAACGAAGGGAAATACTGAACCAAGGTCTAACCCTTCAAGTGCAGAGGTGCGCTGCCTGACACGAAAACGTAGAACAGGGTGAATTACACAAAAACAGACAACACCAACTAGCCCACTCCCAAGCCTTGCTGAGTCTAACCCTTCAAAATTCAAAAGTAGTTCGCAGAGAAGGAGCGTTCTCTTGCAGAGCCTGCATTTAAAAATTCTGTCCCGTAGCACCCTTAAAGCACAGCCCACGAACAAGGGGCGGAAAACAAACGGGCACAGTCGTTAGGCAATTTCAAAGGCATTGTGATCACGCGAAACGAGGGGCTCATTTGAAGCAAGCGCTGGTGCGATATGAGCTCGGGGAGGAGGCGACGTCAGGCCCAAAATTGATGTCAGGTTGCGGCAGACGGGAAAGAGGGGGAGGAGGGACCGGAGGGCTTCTCTGCAGGCTAGCGGGATACGAATACGGTCGATGCAGCGATTTCATCGCAGCCCGAGAACCTTGCGCACTTAACCAGGTGCTAACCACCTCAATCCCGCAATCAGACCGGGATCACCCCATCCGATGGACCCGAGGCGAGGACATTAGGCGCCTGAGGAGAAGTGAGGTGAAGGTGGAGGCGGAGGGGGAGAGAGAGAATTGGGCTTCCAAACTGCCAGTTTAGATCGGGACGCCCGAAGGGCGCAGCCATTAACGACACCTGGCGAGTCGTGGTGCACGCCCTGAAATTAACGTCATTCAAAAGACAGCGCGTGTAGGGCACGGCGTTTATTGCCGCCACGCTCGTTCTCGTTTCCCGCCATACGTGACGTCCCGCCCATCTGGCGTCGCGGGCTTATTCGGCCCGTGCGTATGCCCGTCCTGTTAAATATGTGCGGCGTTTTCAGGTGTTTTGAACGAGCCGCCTGCTTTCCTCCCTTATTGCCTCCTCTTTACCCTTCGCCCTTTCCTCTGTATCCATGAGGGTGGGGGGTGCAACAATACCAGTTTTTCTTTATCGTCTACGAGGAGGGGACAATGGGAGGCACGAGGAGGCTATCTGAGGGTGCAGCACCTGCCAGCCAGCGCAGTTGTTTAACGACCTGTTGTTTAGGTTTCGCTGCTGTGTTGTTACGTACCTTGTGTACAGGTGCAAATGGTTCAAACGCTAATGGTTCAAACCGCTGATTCTACAGAGTTGTCATCATCAGTATGTATGCGTTCGTATCGATTTTTCTACGTTGGGCTTTAGATCCTCTAAAGGCGCGTTCAGGGTTGCATTTGTCAAGGAGGCGGTCGCTATAAGCACTTACCGCGCAACTCCGACCTTACAGTGCTAGTTAAAAGGGCTGGTTCTACGACATTTTTTTTTGCAGCAACTACAAAAGTTTGACAAATTTCTTTGCGTTCTGCCCCGAAGAGTCGTACCAAACTATGCCAGTTGTTATTATATAACGGCCATGGTGTTAAAGCTCGCAGTTTTTTTTGTTTTCCCAAAAACCAAATACGACTGTAAGAAAATTGAAGCTACAATTAGCTACTGATTGAAGCTGAAAATTGGAGCTACTAATTTAGATAATAAACATCATGTATTAGTAGCAGTCCTCATGCAGCAAAAATACATCATTTAACTATTTCCGGACATCTATGACTTTTACAAAAACCTATCTTATGTCAACCACCATTCTTGTGTTTTAGTTGCGCGTGGAGCACCTTTGGTAATCGTCGTTTCGATTACAAAACGTTTGACCTGACATAGGCAATTACTGACTGAGGAAACTGAGTCTGACCAATACGTGAATTACACAATCGTTAGAAACTCCTGTGTACGCAATTATTGAGCTCGTGATGACGGTAGGAAACAATTTGGACTTGAAATAGTTTTTTCATTGTCGTCTGACGTTTCCATTAGAGATAATGTTGTCTTCCTTCTTTAGAAAAAGAAAGAAAATTTCTTACAAGTAGGTGCTGCTAACGCAAATGAAAAACTCACAGAACCCTAGCTATATAAGCTACGCTTTAAAACTGAGAAAAATGGAATAAAACTGCCGTCTTTTAAAGTGCGGCGATAAGGCTGAATAGAAAAAAACTAGCATGGTCAGCAGCTTTGCAGTCGAGAAAATTGGTCCATGCTCGGGTTTCCAACCACAAAATATTGCTGATGTGACATAACCATGTTAGAAAGTGAGCTAACAAGGAGGGTGGCTCTTTATAGCGCAAGCTACATTTTCGTATGCAATTTCGCCCGAATAAATGCACATTTCAGCAATTCTCATTTCTTGCTGCGCACCTTTGTAGAGCATACTTTTCTTGCAAGCACTTCTACTTGTGCTAACGCTTTTGCTGCGTTTTTCATTGTTCGGAAACTTGTCCTTTTTTATTTCGAAAGCAGCAGTAACTTTGGAGATCAAAACTTCGGCGACCATGGCACTCGAGATGGCTAACGGATAGTACCGAAAATGGTTCTCTGCGGGAATGATGAAATAAAAAAAAAACTTTAGTGAATGTTCAAAAAGGCTCCACTTTATCTGTGAAGCTCCTGCGGGTAAGTAAACTAAGTGAGCGGAAAGGCAAATTACGGAAATCTGGCGCCGGGTCTAATTTGAACTTGGGTCTTGCAGAATACGAGACGCGCGTGGAACCTTTGTACTTCAACCGCCTGATTATTTTAGCTGACCAAAAGTGAACCTAGTAAAGTATTGCAATATTAGACTTGGCAACGTGTGCTAGATATGTACTGAGTTCTGAAGAGAAATTTGAGCATGGTAGTTACAAAAATTAGCAATTGGGAGAGTTACAAAGCACGTCACTGCGGACGCGGGTTCGATACCCGGTTGCGGTGGACGCTTTTCTGACGGAGACGAAAAGAAAAAAAAAAAAAAACGCCTGTGTGCACGAGATTTAGGCGCACGTTGGTCAAAATTAATTCGGAGCCCTCCACTACGGCGCGCATCATCGCCTGCGTTGCGTCGGCGCGTTAAACCCTAAAATCAATCAATCAATCAATCAATCAATCAATCAATCAATCAATCAATCAATCAATCAATCAATCAATCAATCAATCAATCAATCAATCAATCAATCAATCAATCAATCAATCAATCAATCAATAGATCGATCGATCGATCGATGAATCAATCAATCAATCAATCAATCAATGAATGAATGAATGAATGAATGAATGAATGAATGAATGAATGAATGAATGCACGTCCCCGTGAGTAGCGAGTACGTAAAGCTAGTAGGAGCAATAGGCCAACCCAGTCAGTCATACACTGTAAGACCACGTAGGTCGTATTCACCACAGTGCTCCGCAATGACGGATTAAAGTGAGGAAGTGTGCAAATTCGGCGAATGATGAAGCCCAACATATCATGTGACTTTTAAAATGTGCATTTGCGCAGGGGCAACAGGCAAGGCTTCAAGGTGTTTTTTATTGCGCAAAGTGCCCGCGCATATGCCCTTTTAGGGGCGAAGCCCCTTAGGGGCTGGAGTCTCCTGTCGTCGTCGTCGTAAATGCCGTCGCATGTAGTCACGGAACATAAACACCGAGAAACTCGTTTACGCCTCGCGCTAGAACGTAGCGCGTACAAAGAGACAAAGTTGTACCAACTGTGTACCATTGTGTTAACAATGTTGTGACAATGTACGAAATGGCCAGTCTACAAACCTTTTTGGGATACAGTTGAGTAGTATAATAGAGGACACACCGGCAAAACTGGACACAAGACATTGCCGGCACCCCGTCCGTATACCGTTCATGAGTACGCTGCATTCCACGCGGCGCTTGATTTACAGATTTTATTCGCGTGGTGTATGGGGTGATGAACTCTGAGCCGTCTTAACAGTAAATGATTACCATTTTGTTAATAATATCAGCAGACTGGATTTGCTGTTGCGGAAGTTGATTTACACAATCTTGCGACTGCGCTGGGCCACTATTTCTAAGGAACTTTTGGGGAATGTTTGCTTCGGATAAGATTATTGAGATTTCTATTCCTGGGATTCTGTTTCTCAAACCCGGAAGTGTTGAGCTGGCATGATCCTTGAAGGTTTAAAGAAAATGTGTAATACATTCACGTATCTCGTGCTCTCAGCCCTTTATCAAACAGTGCTACTCGAATTTCGAGTGCGACTTTCAAAGTGTCGGTAAAACCCTGTTGGAAACGGCTTAAAACCTGCAGCGTTTTCTTTCCGCTCGTGTCAGGAAAACTTCTGATCGTGGGAGTTGAACCAAGTGCCTTTTACGATTTCAGGCAGAGGCGTCGCCGTCTAAACAAGGCGCCTTCCGTTCTGTTGAACTGCCGCTCAGACACGCTAAAGCTTCAACGCCCTCCTAACGCAGGTAAAACCCTCAACGGTAAAACTGAACAGAAGTTTTAAGATCAAATCGAAGAAAACCCGCTCTAAATTGGCGAACCAAACTTCTAAGGAAACATTTGATACTACACGGACTGCGCCGAGAGAGAGAAAAAAAAATACCTAACAGGCCAGATATAACGATAGGAGCCGAGTAAACGAACCAGTGTCCCACTCCTGAAATGCATCGTTACTTTCCTTGCCTCGCCCAGGGAGGAGTTCTACGCGCCGGCCGATCGCGTGCATAAATCACGCGGAAACGTCGGCGCGCCAGCGGGCAAGGCAAGCGCTCGCGCTCCGGAAAACGATAAGCCGCGACTGTTCCGTCAAGCGCGATCGGTTTAAAACGGCGCGGGAACGAAGCAAAATTCAAAATCCAAAAAGGTGCAACCCCGTTCGGCGCAGACGACCTAGGGCGGGCGGGCGGGCGGGCGCGCAGCACGTCTACCGGCTTCACTCCATTTCCCCTATTTTCACGCCTCAGCCGCGCGATCTTGATAGGTTAAAAAGAGTTCCAAAGTAGCCGTTGCGAATGAATAGAAACATACAAAATTGTTTGTTAAACATCCAGCGAGGGGATTTTAAACAACATTTCCGCACGCTGCAGCGTCTCCTCCTCCCGAGTCAGGGTGACAAAGACTGCAGCACGCAATTTCTTCGAGCCTCAATCGATCCTGCGTGCTGACGACGTCGACAGCACGCGACGGAACCAGCCAGTTCCCGCTCGCGGGAGACGCGATGCAAAAATCAATCTCACGACGCGTCGCAGGGACACGGCAGAGGCGAACGTGTCACCGGTGATGTATTATTCCGGCGTGTCAGAGGTAGGGAAGGACGCTGAATTGTGCAGGGTGGCCCTATATATGTACATCTCCCTTCTATTTTTTATTCGCTCCTTCTATCGTCGGCCCTTTTTTTCCCCTTCACTTCTCCCGATTTCTCTTTTTTAGGGACTTGTTGGCACAGTTAGAAGAGGCAATTCTCTCCCTCTTCCCCAATGTTCCCTAAGCACACGGATCGCTCATTACCGAGCTCAAAGAGCTCGTTTCGGGCGGTAAGCGATCACGGAAGGAGCAGGTCGACGCGGAACGGATTACACAGCCCCAGGGCCCACTTTTCTTGTTTGCCTTCGATCCCGCTATTCTCCGACGGTCTGCGTGACGGTGCTGAGCGATCGTGGCGTGCGAAGAAGGAAGGACGGCACGTGAAAATATTTGCGTTGAATAGTTGAACGCACACGTGCTTCGTGTGTTGTTCCTCCTGGTACGCACCCTACGCGTTGCGATGCGTGTGGCTCTTGAAGGGAAGAGGGATGAAGAAAGGAAACCGGGAAGCGGATGTTTATATACGACTATGCACATGGGAAAAAGTTACCAGGGAGGCAGGAGTTTCTATGTTGCAGATGATCTTCCGTTGTTACTATCCCAAAAGATCTCTCGTGTGGAGCAGGATGGGGTGCGGAAGAAAAACTGTAGATTTTGAACTCATCGTTCGTGAGCGAAACAATGGGACGCGGTGTTGTTAACCGGATTAGACAGATATCTGCACAACTTGAAACGCTATGAAAGCGTGCGAAGAATTTTGAATTAGACCAACACGCAATAACTACTGGTTATTAGTTTTCCTTGTACAATCGAATTTGACTGCAGCTCTAATGAGAACATTATTCGGAGAAAGTTTTACTTTGCACTCACTTTAAGCAATTATAATTCAGGGCTATTTGTGATGTCACGGCTTTATGTGCTGGGTAGTTTACTATTTTACTCTGTATGCGCAAAACATCGAATCGTGAATTTGCTCACCCAAGCCGCACCGAGGCAATGAAGCGCGCTGTAGCGAGGGCCATCAGATTAGGTTTAGATCACGCCTGGATCACTTAGGTAAACGCGAATCTCTGCGAAGAGGAGCAAACATGAGACTTTTTTACTCTCCTCTATCTTAAGAGCGTCAAGGAGGTTTTTGCATTTTTATCAAATTAGGCGTTCCCCTATAGCGTGGCCGCGTAGCATTACTTGCTTTTCAGAGGAAGAGCCGAAAGTATTGTTATTGTAGGTCATCACTAATAAAAAAAAAACAGCGTCTCGCGCTGGAGGATCCGGTAGTGATTTGTTTGTGAATTCACCATACCAGCTGTACAGGAATCGTTACAAAGACACATATATTGTATGTAGCCTTTTTCAAACGCAGCTAAAATTTCTTATCGTCGTTGCAGCAAATTCAACAGCAGTCGGTACGACGAAACACCGGGTCCCTTCTCTTCCAATGTTTTTTGTGCGTTCTACGTACAACATTTTGTTCGTTTTGGCATTTCTCCAGCACAGCTTTTCCTAACAAATGAAATTGTGTGCGTGAACACCTCCGTACTACATAATTTGCCAGCGGCGTGGAATTTATTCGCGGTATGTCCACCTGTGGTATGCCTGAAACCTGAACTACTTATAACCTAACAGAAAAAAAAGTAACTGTGGGAATTTGACGTGTCGCTTTCCCACTATACGTGCTTGGACAACACTACAGCTCAGAATTACCGCCGCACACTGCCGATACATGTTGAAAATAATTTCTGAGCACCCCTAAAGCTACCTGCCGAACCTCCTTAATTACATGTTTCCCTTTTCTCTGATCGTTGCATGCCGTGTTCTGTGCGAAATTGCGTGATATGTGCTTTTTTGCACTTTGTTCCGATTTGGAAAGTTGTGTCCCTCGCTGCAAAAAACATGTTTTCGCTTCTGTCTCTTGCTGGTGGTGCATTGTGTTGAAAATTTCTAAAATAAACAACATGATCTTTTTTTAGAGTTGGACATGGGACCGCTTCCAGAATTGTGTAAAACCTTACCCCTGTTTTGGCGCAAAAAATACCATTTGTTGAGTTCTGTAGGCGGCATAAAGATGGGCCTGCCATCTCCCGCTCGCTAAAAGATACTAAAGAAAACTGTAGGCATCCGTCGACCTCAGGTTGAGAAGGGCATTCTGTTTCAATTTGGAAAGAACTAATTTCTTGTTTCGGAAAACCCTCAAAAAGCCATTACTGAGACGAAAATACAATGGAAGAATTGACCATGGCTAAAGAAAGATCTGCTATTGGGAACAACTTCACTGGCTATGACTCCAATGGGAAATGGCTAAGTAACCGTCCGGCTACAGTCCAATAATTCTGCTTTCTGGATTTACGGGAAATAAGTGGAAATATTCGCTTAATACTTTCATATAATTCCCGTTCTAATGACAGTTCTTAAAACGAGGTAGGGCATATGTCGCATTATCATGTAAATTCTTAGCTCTTACGAGCGTGGATGAGTTGACGAAAAAAAAAATTTGATTTGCGGTTCGACGAAAAAAAAAAAAAAGACTAAAACTAAGTTTATAATCTTGACAAGCGACTAAATTGCTTACTTCGTGCCTGAAAATACTACTCACGACGTCTGCGCGATGCCATCAGCGTCAAGGGCAGCGTTTATGAAGATGCTCTATTTTGTTCGTGATTTCTTGTAACATCTTAGGTCGAGAGGACGTTTGTTCTTCATTGACGCAGCAAGACTTCCCAGTTACGAGGTCAATGGAATTGGATAGTTTTCGCAATATTTGGCCGTAATAAAATAACTAGGTTAAAGGACAAGCTTTTGTCCATTGAAACCGTGGTTCTAGTAATTTGGGCTTGTAACAGATAGTGGGAACTTATAACGTAGTTACGAAAAACATCAGTAATTTCAAAGAAAACGTCTGTTTTCTCAGGGCAAATTGTTCCGACAGGGACTTTGCCATGAATTTGAAGTAAAACGCAAAGGCTCTTTAAAGGCATGAGCTCCACTTCTTCTCGAATAGTACACTGTTAGTAGCGGGGCGAAATATCCAACATCATTGAGTTTTGCCTGACGCAGCTATTTTAGGTGAACTCACTTTGTAAACGTATGGCGGATAAACAATAGCTTTTGTATCAATCCTAACTCAATAACGCCTGAACGACGCCACGACTGGTATACAGAAATGTTTCCCTTGTTATCCGACCTGCTAAGACGCGCGGACGGGGGCTTTTGCTTGACTGCTGTGACCAGTCATAGTGGTTGTAACCTTCAAATTGGAAAGTTGTGCTAAAGATGAATTTAATGAGCATTAAATCGCCAAAAACTCTGCTTCGCCGATGTCTTCTCTGGGCGTACGTTTTTAAAAATTTAGGTTTCTCGTCTGCTACAACTCAGTAATTTATTACATCAAGATGACGGTATAGCTGTCGAGCGGATTAGGTTGCACTAGTGTTGACGTCATCTTTAACAACATTTAGTCATTTGGCCATAGAAGCTTTATCAGCATTTGTGTGATGGGTGGAAGCGTGCGTCGAGATTCTTCAGTGAGATTCTAGCAGTGCGGTTTAAGAAGCTCCACCAGTCACAGTGGTTCAGCCGATGAGGCGCTCTTTTGTTATGCATGAGGTCGGGGCATGGCGGGATATATTGGCTGTGTTTGAGATGAAGGTTGCAGCGAAAAATCCATAGGTACTATCGGTAAAACGCTTGCTGTAACAGCGATTTCTACTTCAACTTGCTATATTTGGTAAGTGCTGACCAATACCATTCAAAAAAGTGTTGCGGGCTGAAGTAGCCGGCATAATCTTGAGGATGGTGCACTAGTTTTCTTAAATTATTTCCTCCGAATTCTGGGGCTTACTATTCCGAAAGATGGGTCAGGTGCCCAAACAATCCTGCCACTCCAACGTACTCTCTCACAATAGTTCCATCTTAGCATCGAGTTTCTCACCGCAGACTTGGCCTCCAAGAATCAGATACTCTACGCATAATCCAAGCCATCCTTATCAGCCGGATTGCATATAGTGCTCTTTACCTAACCCTAAAACCCTCCGAACAAAACAAACTGAACACCGCGATACGACAAGCCTACAAAACCGCACTAGGATTGCCCCCTAAAACGGCGACAAACAAGTTACTACAACTGGGCGTCCACAATACGTAAGAAGAAATCCAAGAAGAGCACAGAATTTCTCAATTCACACGCCTCCAACTCACCACCACGGGAAGAGCGACCTTCCGCCGGCTAGGGTATTCGACCCCACAACAGCAAGACGAGAAGATACGCATTCCCGGACCCATTCGACAACACATCAGAGTGGCTCCAATCCCACGTAACATGCATCCGACCTATAACAAGACACGACGAGCAACAAGGGCACGAGCAATCCATGTGCAGAATGACCACCTCCCCTTCACTCGCTATGCAGACGCCTCTCCATACCCCCACAAATCTGCCTACCCTGCCAGTCTGAGCGACGCCGACGGAAAAGAGTTAACCGCAGTCACAACCATTACAAAATCGATAGAAACAGCCGAAGAAGTTGCTATCGCCCTAGCCGCTACCACTTGCGAAGACCACACAGTTATACGGACAGCCTCCCAAGCTGCATGCCGCAATTTCTTGATCGGGCAAATATCCCTACCAGCATTCGCTGTACTAAAACAAATTAAGATACTTCCTGAACTACAGATTATTTGGTCCCTGGCCACGAAACCCTCAAAGGAAATGAGTCGGCACACGCCGCTGCCAGCGCCCATACACACCGGGCCGTTTCCCAAGAGGGTGATAAACTACAAGATGACGACATCCTCAAGCCTACGCCCCTGAGAAAATACGCCGACATACTCGCCCACTACCGGCGCGGGCGCCAACAATACCCACCACCCCACCCACACCTATCCAGAAGCGAAGGTACAATATTCCGAAGGCTACAAACGAACTCTTACCCCCACAATACCCTACTCCATGCAATGTACCCCACCCTCTACCCCGCATTTTGCAAATACTGCCCCCACCCTGGCACCCTATACCATCTGGTATGGGGGTGCCAACAAACCTCGTCCCCTACTCCCAATCCCCAACCTACTTACGAGCAGTGGGTGGCCCAGCTGACCAGCTCCGACCTCTCCTCCCAGCGTAGCCTGGTAGAGAGGGCCCGGGTGGCCAGCGCAGGCCAAGGTATCCCGGACTATAGGAAGCCCCCCACCAGGCGGGTGCCCTGACATCAGCACCTTAGGCTTGCATAAATAAAGTTTATTCCTCCTCCTCCATTTCAAGCCAACACCGCAGAAGGCCGAAAGTACAAAAAGTCCTGTTATGGGCAAGTGCTTTACGGACTGTGCATGCAATTGGTCGCGCAAGCAGGCAGGAACTGCTCACATCCGGCTCTGTCAGCTATCTGCGTATGCAGGACACATTTTGTTGTACGATTGATGAAAATGACGCGAACAGTTCTGGTAAATGTGTTTGCATCTAAAGACACCGGTTTTATGCGACAGAAGGCGGTCGGAAAGCGGTGTGCAAGGAAAGAACATACCTGTTTGAAACTTTCGTGGGGAAGTTGCGGCTTGAGCCTGCGCCGACGCGATAATCGGCTTAGTCTGCATTATCGGTTTATTGAATGCCCACTTCCGTTTATATTTCCGTGCTTGCTATAAAAGCCTGCAAGAACGTGGCGTAAAAAGGTGATCGTGCGTTATAATCTTTGGGAAAGCTCTTAACGGGTGCGCAAGCTTCTGCGAAAGCTCTTCTGCCGCAGTGTGCGGATAAAATGCAATCCTATTACAGCTGTAATTCGTTTTAATGCAATGCTGCAGGTAAAATTCCGGCGGTCTTAATGCATACGTAGCACGTTTTTTCTTCAATCAGGAGAATGCTCTTAATATCTTCCCATTAGCTTTCCGCCGTCTTTGTCGCCATGGAAACAAGAGCCTTAATGGAATCGTGCGTGCCTCGACATGGGTTTGTTTCCATTTTTTGTAGAAAAGTACGGAATAATTTTTGTCATAACACCCGCCCACGTGGCCAATATTGGAGAATCTTCACGCCCAATTAAGGATGACAAACGTGCGCAATTTCGATGAATTTCTTTAATCTGAAATAATTGTGTCACCCGTGAGTCTCCGCCGGAGTCTTTCCGCATCCCCGGTTTCGCTGCTCAAAAAGCCGACCACCCAGGAAGCAAGCCACATCCTTGCAAAAATGTGATATTTAGTATAGAGCAAGAAGTCGACTTGGATATGCAGACTGTACGACAGCTTTGCAGAACTTTCAGTTGCTTCTTTTTCGTAATGTGCCGTTAAAACGGCCCAATTTATGACGGTGATTATTACCTTGGACTATGAACTTGGTAGAGACGTTGTAAACACAAAATTTTGTTTAGAGTGTTTACCCTAACCTATAAATGTGCGAAACACTTTTCTGTATGCAGATTAAGACCAGAGTGATTATTCCTGAAAGCTCTGCGATTAATCTCAACGTTGGGCGTACGTTTCAGAGTGATTGAACGTATACGCATACATATGCCTACGTGCTTATGTACGGTTTTATAGAGAGAGAGAGAGAGAAAGAGAGAGAGAGATCGTTACGTTATTAGATGAAAGCAGGGAGGTTTTCCGGCATGTGCCCGCCTACATGCTACTCTGCGGGGATGGGAAGAAGCGAGTAAAGGTCCTAAAAGGAGTAGGGCAGAAGAGGGGGAAAAAAGAAGAGGCGAAAATAAAAAGGGAACATTAAGCTTTGCGTGGTGACGTATAAGTAAGTCCACACGATGTCACAGGTAAAGTTCTAGATTGTCTCTGCGACGCCAATGTCGTGTAAATAATCATAAAATAAGGCAACCAACACTTTTTCTTTGGGGTGATAGAGATGGCCAGGGTCCAAGGAGACCTTTCGAAGATATAGATCCGTAGTTGAGGCACTCAGTCTTTTAGGCTAGGTGATTTCTCTCCTGGATGTATGCCGAACATTCTAGAAGGAATAAATAATAGAACAATATTTTTTCTAAGGTTACGACAGGACACCGTCTTCTCCAATGTGAAGTCAGCATTGGTGCTTATTTTGTGGACACTTTCTGAAGAGTCCTGTTTCTGCATGTTTGATCAGTACGCGCCCTGGCTACAGTCTCAAGTCGTGCGTTGTCAGTGAAAAGTAAGCAACTTACCATGGCACTACCTGGTAGTTGAAGAGAGTTGCGGCGATGGTTTCCTGCAGCCTTTGTATTGTTACGTGGCGGAAGGAAGAAGACGACACGAAACATGGCAGATGGGAACAATCTCATTGCATTTATTACAAGGCGGCCATTAGAGATTCCGCGCAGCCACACTCCCACGGCATCTTCTTCGTCCTCCCACAACGCTATGCTGAATCGCTGTCTCCGTCGTCTTGTCCGTGACATTTCTCCTCGTTGAATGTGACCGCCTTGGTCGGGTATGCAGTAATTATAGGGGTGCGGAGACGGCGCAAAATGAGAGGCGCAGAAAAGCTACAGAAGTCCTTGCCGTTATGGATGGCGATGACGAGTTTGGTGAACACCGGCCCCAGAACAGCACTGCCCACTTACGCAATAAAGAAACGTCCTAATCACTTGGAGATGCGCTGGAGAGCAGGGCTGGGAAATGTCATCAGCATCGGGTCAGGTCGGGGCTAGTCAGAGCGGCTAGTTTTGGTGTGTCATAGGCAGGCGATGCGGGGCTGGGGAATGGTTATGCCTACTGCTCAGCGGAGCGGGGGCGATCCGACGCCGGGCCAAGCTGGAGGGGGGTAGTGCTCTGGTGGAAGATAACTCCGCACCTCTCTCAAAAGATGCTTTGTGGCGGCAGTGTGAAGGCCAGACAAATCATGGTAGGTAAGAACGATATACCTAAATTATTTAGCAGGCCGCCATCCCATTTAAAGTCCACGGAAGCTGCTCGCCCGACACCACAGCTTCGTCCAAGCCCACGACCCTACGCTCAACTGCTCTCTTCGTCGTCTTCCTGGCAGTACAGATTCCCATGTAAAAAATGGCCGTGTATCTGCTCCTTTCGTTGCAAATGTCGCCGAAAGACGAAAGACTAAAACAAATGCGCATTTGTGCAGTGGCCACAGCAAGGCTTCAAGGTATTTTTTATTCCCAACGGGCCTGCGCAGATGCCCTCTTAGGGGCAAAGCCGTTTAGGGGCTAAGGCTGTTGGCGACTCCTGTGGTCATCGTCGTAATCGCCGTCGCATGTAGTCACGAAGCTAAAACACCGAGAAACTCGTTTACGCCTCACGCTAGAACGTAGCGCGTGCTAAAAATGGCCGCGTATCGGCTCCTTTCCTTGCAAATGTCGCCGAAAGACGATAGTTGGCTGGCGCCCCTGCCAAGTATAAAGGCCTCCCTTATCTTCCTGCTCGCCTCTCATGCTGTTGCTTTCCCGTCTCGTTCCTCCCAAGATAACACGCTAGAGGTTTGCTCAAGTCAATTTAAAGTTACCGCGTTACACTGCTTCGATTCGGGTGTCTCGATGCCAGCGCTGCCGTACGATGGAGACGCGCGTGAATTGAGGCACCCTAGAACAACGTTTATAGAACCACGTTGCCCTACTCCACGAGCGTTCCAAGCGGAACGTGGATCCAACCGAATGAAACCTTTCGTTGCTATTGCTGTTTGATTTCTTAAACGCCGGCAGGAGGTAGCGCTGGCAATTGAGGCACCCTACTACAACGTGTATAGAGCCACGTTGCCCTACTCTACGAGCGTTCCAAGAGAACGTGGATCACACCCAGTGAAACACTTCTTTAATATTGCCGTTTGATTTCTTAAATGCCGCGAGGTGGTAGCGCTGGCAACAGCGGGTGACGGTTTTCTGGCGTTGATGTACTAGTTCATTTGCTATTGTAAAAACCAAGCATACATGATGTTTTTTATAAAGGAACACTGCAAATATCACTTCTGTATTGATTTGTTGTCTCATATTTGCGTAATATCTTGTTCTTGTTCAACAATGTTGACACGTATGGACACAGACAACGGACGTGAACGTTTAGATTTGGGTGTGAGTATATAAGACTATTGCGCAGCTTCTGTTTCACCTTGACCGGGTGGCTGAACCGAGTCACAAACTTACAGACAGACATATAAACCAAAATTTCTGCGTTTAAGTAACACAAGACTATCGTCTATAAAACCTGCCCGCGCGGCCTCTCTGATTACGATGGGGCTCAGCGTAATCATCAGGAGGCTAGATCAGGTTATTGCCGAATCATGTTTTCTTGATTGCGATAAGAATGACCAACGGCAACGTATTGTACAACGGACTAGTCCCGCCACGTTTTAAAGTGCCTTAAAGTTGCTTTGAGTGTTCCCAGAGCTTTTAAGCTATCGCTGTGCCCTCGCTTGCACAGGGGACATTTGTGACACCGTATTGACAAAGTAACCTTTATTTTTATTTGCCTTGAAATTTGTGCAGAGCGCTTCTGAGAAACGGCTTCCTGGCTCTTCGTGTCATCAGCCGATTGTGACCAGGTCCATTTTGTGTCCACCTTAGTTTTGCTGCGTAATCACAGCTCACCTCCATGATTTTATTGCAGAATTAATAAGTGCACCATTAAACGAAAATTCCGACTGCGGCTTTATAATTCACGGATCCTAATCCACGAGTATTGGAAGTGTTCTCTAGTGCGAGGATTATATGGCGTTAGAGAAAACTATTCGGGTGAGAAATTTGGGCATCGAATCTAATTTACCGCAGATGAAGCAGGAGGAAGAAGAATGACGCCGAAACTATCTGGAACGATGTCCGAGTCTCATCGCGAACATAAAAAGATGAAGCAGCCGCTCCACCTCAAATTGGGCTCTCGAGAACGATGTACCACTGTTGCGTAAGATGTTTTAGAAGATAAATGTAGATGTCCCCTGCAACTATATTCTAATAAGCTGTCATATACATTTGTGCATGTTTGTGTCAATACGGCGCGGCTGTGGTTGATTTGTTATACTTATTGTACACGAAGCAGATAATTTCAACGGAACTCGAGCATTACATGTATCATCACCCGAAAGCAAGAGGACCGGTTCCCAGATGAGCAGAGGAAGTTAGGGGCAGCCGATTGACTTTTCGCAACACCACCGTCTCGCTAGGACTTTCTAGGCTTGCGCAACATACCTGCGTCCCCATCCCGACGCGTCCTCTATCCGGTGCAATGGTGCCAGCGGTGTAAATAGCGGGGCCCGAAAAGCTGACTTTAGTCTTCTACCCGGTATCAGGCACCTGCAGACTGTCAGACGCGTCAGAGAGCCGGGCCTTACAGTGACAGCCCGCAGTGCCTCTCTCCTGATTTCCCCCGGGGCGGTAATGCTGTGGCTTCAAGAGATTGGTGTAATTTTTGCGGACATTCTCTTCTACATTGAAAATTTTCCGCTTTATAACTTCTGACTGGCTCTGTTTACCACTCGAAATAGTTTCGAGGGTTTCTTCACGATGATTTCGCTTCTGCGGCATCCGCATCACTTCAAGCCATCGCCATGCCATTGCGAACGACAGTAAGAGAGCTTCACACTGTGAAGTGCGTAAAGCGGTCGGTGAACTGGGAATGTTTTCAAGTGCCAGGAGCGTGTCGACACCGTAAGCACAAGTGAGAAAAAACGAGAGAAATGCGGGAACGCACACATTGTTGAAGGGTAAGAAAACCCATTAAGTGCCATGCGGAAACGTTTCTTCGGCAGCAGACTCAAAGCATGTCCTCAAGACAGCCTTTCCTTACGAAAATCAAGTGCCACCGTTTCCTTCAAAGCAACTTAGAAAACCGCTTTTTATCCCTAGGAAACAGGATTCGCCGCGCCCTCTTCTTCGTGTGTTTAGTGTCAAGTGTGTCGTAGAGCTTCACACCGCTTATACCGAAGCGAATGTAGCAGTTGCGATAAGACAAAAGAAACAAGAAAGCAGTTTCGCGGCAGCAATTCGCAGACGTTTTGTGGGTTCACCACTACTTCGAGTATTTTTAGTTTTCCTTGCTGCGCTCTCCGTACGAGCGTAATTTATGTGAGACACCTGTCGCAGGAGCAAGACAATGGAGTTTTGGGTGAAGTGCGGTCCTTTGTAATCCTTTGTTCTCGGCGGAAAAAGGCCGTGGAGATTTTTCTTTGCAGAGTTTGTCTGGCATTTGAATTTTTTGAGGTAGCCCATCTGTTCTGCCCA
Organism: Haemaphysalis longicornis; assembly: GCF_048455015.1. Lineage (NCBI taxonomy): Eukaryota > Metazoa > Arthropoda > Arachnida > Ixodida > Ixodidae > Haemaphysalis > Haemaphysalis longicornis. Next base: position 60,332,788 of record NW_027526460.1, on the reverse strand, counting down.
GAAGTGTATTCAGTCAGTAGTTCACAAACCCACAATCGCGTATGCCACGAACAGCCCATTTATTTTGAGTCCAAGGCTTAACTCCAGAAAGAGCCGGAGCAGCGTATATTCAAGCAGAATTGCCTAGGTAACCAGAGGTTGTCTACCCCGAATTTTGCTATTGTTAAACCGCGCCACCTTAAATAAATCCCCTTTAATTTGTTTTCTAGCTTGAATAAATACGGGATCTAGACTTTCGCATGTAGGGCTAAAAAAGTTAAGCTCGAGCCCCGCCAACCGGAGTTCAAAATGATGTCTGCTTTTCATTCGCAGGTGCCCTTTTGATAACGTCAAACCTAACCACTATATAAAATCGAGGCACAAACTCAAAAAGACGTTATTGGTTGTGTAAGGAGAAATAGATTTATTAAAAAGGTGAACTCGTGCCTGAAGAAAAATGAACGTCCTAGCGCCGCTGCCACCGAGTTTAATCTCTCTCGCCGTATGTCAGTCTTCTTCTTTAGCACGTGCCGTGGTTGGTTGGGCGCTGTGCACCCACGAGCCAACCTTTCATTCTTTTGTTATCTGTGGCCGTACGCGTGCAATATATCATGCCATGACAATATATAGAAATTAAAAGACTAGCAAAAGAAAAGAACTTGCCCTTCAAGTTACGATAATTTGTCGAGGTGTTTATTGTGCAATCGGCTTTCGATGTACAACATTCTCCTGCAAGTCATCTTCTTTTGCCTTCTCCTCTCTCGAGAGCTGATAACCCGACGACTAGCTCATGTTGGCCGTCAACACCGGGGCCGCGCAGATTACACTCTGATTTCCGGAAGCCTGAAGCTCTCGTCTATCCCCATTCACCATTTCAAAGAATAATAAGTTGCGTTCCACCCCCACGGCCACCTCCAAATCAGAACGACTGCTGCAGAAAGGGAAATGAGACAGACATACAGACAGACAGAACAACTTTATTTGGCCACAGCTGGGGCGATTAGGCCGGCGACGTCTTCTCCGTCGTCCGTCGGGCAGCAGGGCCCCTTTAGGGCAGGGGTCTGGTGCCTTCGGCCAAGCGGGCCAGGTCTTGAACTTGGGGTTTGGGTCACGCGGGACGGCCTCCCAGCGCGCCTCGCTGGTGATGGTAAGGAGAATGGGATGGGGATGGGATCGGTGCCTGGATAGGGGGATGCCATCGCAGGCCCATATGATATGGGATAACGATGCGTGAGCGACCGAACAATATGGACATGCGTCTGCGTAGGTGTCGGGAAAGATCGCAGACATGATGGCAGGGGTGGGGAAGGAGCGGGTCTGGAGCTGCCGATAGATGACCGCCAAGGATAGGGATAGAGATGGGTGAGGAAGAGGAAAAATGGCGCGCTCCAAGCGGTAATGGGCGAGGATGTCCCCGTATGTGTGCAGCCTGTCTCGTAGAAATAATATCTCAGAAAATTGATTTACTTGGCGCCATAATGCACAGAAATATCTCTATGGAATTGAGGCCACGTGTTGCAATACGTCAGCCATGGCGACGTCGGTCCTCACTTTTCTAGCTACCTGTTTGAAGCTGCTCGATACGTAAACCAGAACCTCTGAGAATGTGAGGAGCCGTTGCGATCCGCCGTCACACTGGAGTGGTGGCCTTGCTGCGAAGAGGGAACGCTAGCAAGCGTTCACGCCGTTTTGTAACTGCGCAGTTAAGCGGGCATGCTGGAAAAGGGGTCATGGAGACAAAATGCAACTGTACTTAATGTAAAAGAACAAGGATTCTGCAGCTCATTCAGCTTCATTAAAGCCAGTAAAGATGCTTTTTAACCTAAGAAAAGAAAAAAACTATTAAAAAACCTTCAAATTTTGCACCAACGTTGCGTGTTACGGAAAGGAGTGACGTCATATGGGTCAGCAATAAAAACGTAATTTTTAGTGCGTTAACTCCGCGTAAGCATTCAAGTTCTTTGATAAAACGGAACTAGAATCCCCACTGCAGTCGTCCGATCATGTGTCTTAGCGATGGGTAGGTTCGGCGGCAGCGAATCGCACAAACTAGATTCTCTGACGTCATAGAAAAGGTGCCACAAATTGGCTAGGAGTTACCGTTGGTTCGCATGGTTTCTTTAATACCTGCAATATTTATTCGAAGTTTGTAATACAATTGGAATCATTGTTATTGAAACAAAGACGTCTCTCCAATAAACCAAACTTGCATTTTTTTCACGGCCCCTTTAAATGGCACGCTCCTGTGAGCACTGCCAAAAGCGTGCACGATATGATGGATGGCGGGTCCAGTAGTATGACACAGATCACAAAGAAGTAGCGCATGGATGCTGAAAGAGAGAAAGAGAGAAGTGGTTTTTAGTGTTTTGCTGTGTTGACGTAGTGGGTGCCTCTGGTCTGGGGCCCTTTTTGCCTGGGCGCGGGCGACTGGTCTGGTGATTATGAGACATCGCGCCTCGTAGCAGGAGCTGGTCAGTGCCTCACTATATTGGTTCATTTTAGGGAAGAGCCGCGTATTTTGTCGCACCCTGTTGCCGTATGACAAAAGGCGAGGTTACTGGGCAGCTGGCTACACGTAACAGGCAGCCAGTAACACTAAAGGCAGTTCCTCTGGTATTGCGTTGGTAAAATTTCTATAATCGGAAGCGTGGTGGACGGTCGCTTTAAAGTTATCGGAGTGCCGTTTATAGCGGTTTGTGCATCTTGGGGTGAGGGTGTGGTATATATATTTAGGGTTCTTTGTAATAATTAATAATTTCGAAGTACAATGGAGTTGCTGGAGTGGATAATTGTATTTAGGTGTTCTCAGCTCGCGGAAAGAAGGCTTCATAGTGTCATGAGTAAGTGTTCATGTAATTTCGATATCATTATTTAGCTTGCAGTTGCTGCTGAGTGCTATCCCATGGTCTATTTAGGAAATGGGACTTCGCGCCCATTGCCAGGAGGTGTGCTTGAAGTTCAAAAGTATATGTATCTACGCCTTGTGCTAACCTGAGCTCATGGCTAGTGTTATTGTCCCGTCTTCGGCGATGTCCATGTGTTCGCGGTTATCATGCATTTTTTTTGGGCGGGGGGGGGGGGGGGGTGTTACAAAAGCAGCCATGCCCCCCGGATACACGGGAAAATCGAATGCCGGACTGCTTCTCGGGGAGTCCGCGGTGAGTCCGAGACTGTAAATCGAAGGAGACTGTAAATCGAAGAGCCCCAGTGATTTTTTTCACTAACCACTGCCGCCGGATTGCTTGCCTGAGCAACCAATCTCGTTGTCGAAACCGCCAGCTGCGCCTTGAATATTGGACGTCGCTTTGTCGTCCCTTATGCGGTTGTTGAGGCTGCCTCGCCTGTTAATTATCGCCACCCTTATTTACGCCACCCCGGACCCTCATGATGGGGCGAAAATTGGAATCCTTCACGGTCGAAGAAAGATGGGGCAAAAATTGGAACCATTCACGGTCGATGAATTTTAATTGCTTCGATGCGCAAGAAAAGCTGTCTGGCTATCCGTTTATGGTAAGAGCGAAAAATTATATTCAGCTGTATGTAAAATAAAGTTTGTTGAATAATTGCGAGATAGCCACCTTTACGTCAGTTCCATGCATCCCCCACATCTGCATTATCTGGGCGTATTGACCATTACCGGCTGGACATCGGCTTTGGATGGGGAATAAAATAGCGACAACCTCGTGTAGCCGCAATGCTGATTCTGTCTTGTTGGGTCATTGAAGAAAGGAGCTTGCAAGCAGGGCTCTAAACCCGTAAAAATAGGTTCTAAAATTGTCCTTATTATGAGGATCTTTGAACTGTGCTGACCGGAGAGCCTTGCTACGAGAGTTTCCGGAAATACCTAGCGGAATGGTGGAAAATGGACTTCAAACAAGGGGGGCAAAAAATATATGTATACATCTCATCAGCAATCGATGGGCTATATATTTTGCTAGAGATACTTTCGAAATTATTCTTGGATGTTTGATGACTCAAAGACGCCAGTGATGCGGAAAATTGCCAGGCCAATTCTACTTCATAAGAGTAATGCAAAAACGCTAAGGAAGCATCAACTGAGTAGCTTTCGCTTGGTTGAAAGGAAGTTATTTATTACTGTTCTACGAGGTCGGATTCGCGGCACCCTTGATTTTAATTAATTGCGATATTAGGCTGCATGTTGGAAAGCCTAATTGCGATTGAGGTCGAAAAATCTGATGGGGATGCTCAAAGTAAAGTATTTGAAAAGGTGAGTTGTAGTTTACAAAAACTGAGGTGTCGGAGGCGACCTCCTGTTCAAGACACCGTTGAAGACAACGTTAAATTTCCAAGCAGAGAGTCTGCCCATTAGCCTAGGTAGTGACCACAGTAGAAGATGAGAAGAAACGTAAGCAACTTTACAGTGCTGAAAAGTGTGCGAATTTAAATCGCAGGGAAGATTTAACCCGTACATGTTTAGGAGATATACGGTATACTAGCTGTAGTAGCTGGTGAAGCTCAGGTTGAAAAGTATGTCAATGGGCGAAGCACACACTGAGGACACATCGGACTCAAGCTGGCGAATTCATAACAAAATAATCACGTGACAATTACTATACTCCTTAATGCGAAATCTGTGCGCAGCTCGAACTACCGTCTTCTCTGAAACGGCGTATATCTGCCGCGTCTCAGAAAGTGATCGCGTGGTCAGCGAACGTACGGCGGCGCGCGCTAGTATGCCGTTATCTCGCAACGCTTCGCTGCCACCGAGCATATCGTTGCAAATATGCTTTGAACGTCCCGCCTAAAATGTCACGTGGTTCGAATGAGCCACAAACGGAGAAGGAGTGTAGGGCGAAAGTGTAAGGTGGAGGGCGCTCCTCAGCGACGATGCATGGCGAAAGTGTGAGGGAGAGGCAGCGAGACCGTGACGCGTTGGGAGATAACGCCTTAGCAGCGCGTGTCCCCCTCCCCCTCACCAGGCGCTGCTCCTCATTTTTCATTCTCCCTGGGGGTCCTCGTTAGTGTTCGCTCGCTCGGTTACGCAGACAACGCCGCCTTCGCCACCGCGAAAACCCTCTGTCGAGCGCCAGAGATCTGCGCGCTAAACCTTTACGTTCTACGCTAAAAGGACCTCCCGTCCTGGACCGACCGTTTCACCTACTTAGCAGGAACAGCGAAGGCATAGAAAGGAACAGTTTTCTTCTATGAGTGGCATAACGTCATGTACATTGCAGTCATGGGAACAGAGCAATGGTGTTTTCTGGCCAGAGCTTCACTGACCGCCTATCATGCCTAAGTCAGAGTAATAAATTTCCTCCGCTTTTTTTTCGATCTCCTGCGCCTGTCGTGTCTTGTCTCATCCAAAACAATGAAGAGGTGTGCGCGTTTCCTTTTGTTTTCCCCATTTACTTTTTTTACAGAAGCCATGCCACAAATGAAATTGCTCTACACGCCCAGTGACTTGACTGATCACACGAAGAGGCGCCACGTACTAGAGGACTAGAAACATATTCCCTCCAGTGGAAGGGCCTACTTTTTCCGGGCGAGGACAGCGCGGCAATCCATCGTAAGACCGTGCGTAACAAGATCCTTGGCACCGTCTCGGCAGGCCTGCTTAATTGGGTTCCAGAAGCAGGGGCATTGTATAGCTAGGGCCTTCCTTGCATTATTAAGGGGGCTTAGGCCTCCACGCGCTCCGTCTTCTGGGACGGCAACGAATAGTGTCAGGACTAGCTACCGAGAGACAGCCAATGTATAATTGAAATGCCGGCCACTCCACTTGATGTGATTAGTGCAAATCCTTTTGCCAGGAGCTCGTCTGATATTCAACTTGCTAACTTCACGCGATCAAACGGGAATAAGTTGCGCTATAGTAACTGGGTTGAGCATCAGTATTTTATCAGATGCTGTTGGTTTTATCGCGCTTTCCTTTTGACTAAAGCGAAATTTACTTGAGCTCAGAGGCTTGCCAGCACCCAGGTTATTTCAAAAACGTTTTTTCTTTGAAAACGCAGCTGTGCTTTTTGCTCGAAACTTTGTCTCCTTCATCTCACGACAGCACTTTCTATGAGCAGTACGACAGATGTGACTCTGCTATATTTCCGCTGCGGGCTGCTGCTATTTGGGGCAATAATTTAAAGCTGATCTACGAATGCTGTTCTTAGATATCATCGACGGAAAACCACTAGAAAAGAAGGTTTTGAAGCTATCTTTTTGGATAGTGAAACACTTCATATATGCTCAAATTTTCGCGATAAAAACATGCCACCCCCAGTCCGGATCTCGCCTCTAGGGAAGTGTTCTTATTTCTTTACGTCGAGATGTCATGTCCACTGATGGCCTTCGATTTGAGAATCCGAAGGCATGCACGGATGACAAAAAATCCTCGTCTGTGAACGACGTTTTACTGCAAAAACCACAGGCTGCAAGAAAATGACAAAGCCGATCCACTTTTTACATCTGCGGTTATCGTGGTAAGCGTTAATTTCTCCTTCTTCAACAACCTTGATCTATCACGGCACAGTTTAATCGGGTGCAATACATTTTAGATGTTATCTCGGTGCAAATGTAGTCTCAAATACATGTTTACTGCTACTACTTTTACGATTCCGAATCGGAATCTCTCTAATGTACGCTTTCACGTTGTGCTGCGTAACATGTATAGGTAAAGTACACTCAGCATTCAAGCTCTATGGAATTCAACCACTACCCGTCGCGGTGGCTCAGTGGCTAAGACGTTCTTCTGCTGAGCACGAGGTCGCGGGTTCGATTCCCGGCCGCGGCGGCCGCTTTTCTGATGGAGGTGAAAAGGAGAAACTCCCGTGTGTACGAGATTTCGATGCACGCTAAATATCCCTAGATGGTCAAAACTAATCCGTACCCCTCCACTATAGCGTGACTCATTGTCTGCGTTGCATCGGCGCGTTGAACCCTACAATCAAGCAACCAATTCCACCACTGTGATAGCAGCTTCTACATGTACAGTATTTTACTGCGCCGTCAATGAAACAAGGTCAGATATTGTCAGACGGAAATCCCTTGGCACAGCATAAACTAAAGATTTCGAATCCCACTCTATTCTGGAGGGCTAAGGCACCATCATCGGGGAAAACCGTTTTAGCAGCCACCAAAAAGCGATGACTTGAAAGGGATATTTGGTACAGTTACAGCTTCTGGCAGCGGGTATGATTTCCCAACAAGAATACCTTCACGTGTTCAAATAAACGGGGCCGCTTTGGGTCGGGACATCTCGGGATGATCATCTCAGGACTTTACCTACAATTCAGAGATAGCCAAACCCAAGAAAACGGCGCGCTTAAGGGTTTTTACGTAGCGTGATTGCGAAAGCAATGTAGCTTGGGCTGGCATTGCATGCTTCCCGCGCTTCGTCTTTAGTTGACTTGCGGGGTGGACCATGCTTAGCTGCCGCAGAAATCAGAGGCACACCTACGTCAGAGCACTTTCCGTCTCAAGAGACGGCTTGAGTCGCTCCGAAAACTTGGATGAACACGAGGAAGACTGTCGGCTTCCAATGATGTGCAATGGAGCCACCTGGGGTTCGCGCTAGCTTTGGGCTTCATAACTAGTTTCGCCACTTTCTTGCTCGAAAGCCGTGTTGGAAACGCGCAGGTGAAACCTTGGGGTCATATGTTCTCGCAATGCCTGATTGTTCGGCTCATGGAGCAAGTGAGGATTTTGACCTAGTAAACGCCGTAAAAGAAATAAAGTATCATCATCATCATCACCAGCCTATCTACGCCCACTGCAGGGCAAAGGCCTCTCCCATTATTTTGCAATTATCGCGGTCCTGTGCCAACTGTGACCAATTTATCCCCGCAAACTTCTTGATCTCATCTGCCCATCTAACTTTCTGCCGCCCCCTGCAACGCTTGCCTTCCCTAGGGATCCACTCTGTTACCCTTAATGACCAGCGGTTATCTTGCCTTCGCAATACATGCCCTGCCCACGTCCATTTCTTCTTCTTAATTTCTTCTAATATGTCTTTAACACCAGTTTGCTCCCTGACCCACTCCGCTCTCTTCTTGTCCCTTAATGTTACACCTACCATTTTCCGCTCCATTGCCCGCTGAGTCGTTCTCAATTTAAGTTGAACCCTCTTAGTGAGCCTCCAAGTTTATGCCCCGTAGGTGAGTACCGGTAAGATGCAGCTGTCATACACTTTCTTCTTCAGCGACAATGGTAGGCTGCTATTCATTATCTGAGAATGTCTGCCGTATGCACCCCATCCCATTCTGATCCTTCTAATTATCTCTGCCTCATGGTTGGGATCTGGGGTCACAACTTGGCCTAAGTAGATATATTCGTTTACCACTTCCACTGCCTCGCCACCTATCTGAAACTGCTGTGCTGTCCCGAGGGTATTGATCATTACTTTAGTTTTCTGCATATTGGTTTTCAGGCCCACGGTTCTACTCTGTTCGCCCAGTGCGGAAAGCATGCTTTGCAATTCGTCCCCCGAGTTACTTAGCAAGGCAACGTCATCAGCAAATCTGAGGTTACTGAGGTATTCTCCATTAGCCCTTACTCCCACCTGTTCCCAATCCAACGTTCTGAATACTTCTTGTAAGCATGCTGTGAATAATATTGGAGAGATTGTGTCTCCCTGTCTGACACCCTTCCTTATAGGTATTTTACTGCTCTCCCTATGGAGGATGATGGTAGCTGTAGACCCATTGTAGATATCCTCTAGTATTCTTACATAATGCTCATCTGCCCCCTGGTTCCCTAATGCCTGAATGACTGCCAGGGTTTCGACCGAGTCAAATGCTTTCTCATAATCTATGAAGGCTATATATAGGGGTTCAGTATACTCAGGGCACTTCTCTATCACCTGATTGATCATGTGAATATGGTCCATTGTTGAATAAACTTTACGGAACCCTGCTTGTTCTTTAGGTTGACTGAAATCTAAGGTTGCAGAGATTCGGTTAGCGATTACCTTGGTAAATACCTTGTAGACGACTGACAGTAAGCTGATCGGCCTGTGATTTTTCAAGTCCTTCATGTCGCCCTTCTTATGGATTAGGATGATGTTCGCGTTCTTCCGAGATTCCGGTACCATTGCGGTCATTAGGCATTGCGTATACAGGTTTGCCAGTTTTTCAAGTACAATTTCTCCGCCATCCTTTAAGAGGTCTGCTGTTATCTGATCCTCACCAGGTGCTTTGCCCCCTTTCATTTCGTTCAAAGCCTTCCTTACTTCTTCGGTCGTTACTGGTGGGATGTCTATCTCCTCTGAACTACTGTCTCGTTCGGCATTATCCTGTATGTCCCGACTGCTGTACAGATCCCTATAGAACTCCTCGGCCACTGTGACTATTTTATCCCTATTTGTGATGACATTGCCTTGCTTATCCTTAAGTGCATACATCTGAAATTGCCCCACGCCAAGATGTCTCTTCACTGCTTTCAGGCTACCTCCGTTCTTTACAGCGTATTCGATCCTCTCCATATTATACTTCCGTATGTCAGCTATCTTACGCTTATTGATTAACTTCGAGAACTCGGCTAGTTCTATTCTGTCAGCTGCGGTGGAGATTCTCATGGTTTGCCGTTTCCTGATTAGATCTTTCGTCTCCTGTGAAGGTTTACCAGTATCCTGTCTAGCCATAGTGCCCCCGACTTCTACTGCACACTCCGTGATAATGCGTGTAAGGTAGTCACTGGCTTCCTGTGTCGTAAGCTCGGCTTTCCTCGTTAAGGGCGGAATATCGGTTCTGCAGCGCGATCCTGAATTCTTCTACTTTACGTCTTACTGTTAGCTAATTTATCGGCTCCTTTCGTACTAGCTTGTTGCGGTCCCTCCTCAAATCTAGCCTAATTCGAGATCTTACCATACGCTGGTCACTACACCTTACCCTTCCGAGCACTTCCACATCCTGCACGACGTCAGGGTTATCGCATAATATGAAGTCTATTTAACTTTTGTGCTCCCCATTCGGGCTCCTCCAGGTCCACTTCCGACTCTCCCGTTTACAGAAGAAGGTATTCATTATGCGTAGGTTATTGCGTTCTGCAAACTCAACTAGTAGGTTCCCCCTGCTATTTCTACAGCCCAGACCATAGTTCCCAACTGCCTTGTCTCGAGCCTGATTCTTGCCTACTTTAGCATTGAAGTCCCCCTTAACTACGGTATACTGTGTTTTTACTTTAGCCATTGCCGATTCCACATCTTCGTAGAAGCGTTCCAGTACTTAGTCGTCGTGGCTTGATGTGGGCGCGTAGCCCTGCACTACCTTGAGCTTGTACCTCTTATTGAGCCTAATTACAAGATCTGCTGCCCTTTCGTTAATGCTATAGTATTCGTCTATGTTGCCAGCTATGCTTTTATTGAATAGAAGTCCCACTCCCAGTTCTCTTCTGTCTTCTAGACCACGGTGACATAGGACGTGTCCATTTTTCAGCACCGTAAAGGCTTCGCCTGCCCTCCTAACCTCGCTAAGCCCTTATCCCATTTAATGCCCTCTAATTCCTCGAGCAACACCTCGAGACTTGCTTCGCTAGATAAGGTTCGCGCGTTAAAACGTTGACAGGTTCAGATTCCATTGGCGGCCTGTCCGGATCCAGGGATTCTTAGCACCGTCTGCTGCGTCACAGGTCTGACCGCCGCCGTGGTCAGTTGCTTCGCAGCCGCTGGGGACTGAGGGCCGAGGGTTAATTGGCGTATTCATGGGAGGTTGTGGCCGTTACTGCACCAGGGTGGCCAATCCTGCTCTGGTGAGGGAGTGCATTACCGGCAATGGTCGCCGGGGTCAGGCCGCACCCAAAACCCCTGTGTGCAATTCCATCAATACGCGGATTTTTTTTTTTAATCCGGCGGGAATTTTCCGGAACCAGGATTCGAACGACGGTCCTTCTGCACGCGAGGCGGGTGTTCTACCTATACGCCATCGCTGCATCTAAATAAAGTATGTTTGACTGTAATAGGTGCACCTACACAACAATTTGCTTCAACAAAAAGTCATCAGTCAGGACAGCAGAAAGCGATGGACTGTCCAGCCGGAAAGCTCAAATACTATATTTTTAAAGACATCAGAAGGCACAGTCACCCTGGTTTTGTTTAAAAAAAACTAACCTTTGAAAACACACTCAACTTTATTGCAGCTCCGAGATTGTTGTCTCAGAAAGAAAATTTTATTCGCAATCTTCCTGTGCAAAGTAAGCATTCTGACGCATTTTCGGAACAGTGATGTCAGGAATTAGGTACATCAGCTCCCTGGTATACTCGCTGCGCTAACGGTCATCACCAAGTGAATGCAGTACTGCTTGTGCTAGACAGGCTATACTTATCCACCTGTTCATCAAATATTACTTCGGAATGCAATACGAAGCAGCGTTTAATATAACAAGGGTAGGAAATCTTCTGCTACACCACAGTTAACGTTTATTACGGCTTGCAAAGGTAACTCAAGCCACCAATTATACAAAGATGCACTTCACGCTCGGAGAAATCGGTAATAATATTGTATCTATCCAGCATATCTTGTTCGGGATAACTGAATGCTAATGGGAGGGGAGAAGCTGGTAACTCAGTCCCGGCTACTAAATGGGCTTTACTGCTGAATGGACACGTTAAAAGCCAAGACGAGGTTTCACGGGTCACCTAGCTCACATACACGTACATATATAAAGACCCCCACGGACACACTAACAAAAAAAGCTATCGAAAGGAAAAGAAATGAAAAAAAGAGACGAGATAGCGCCTGCGGCCAAAAGCACCAAACAGTGAAGCAGATCGTACCGACAGACGCGTTGACTGGAAACCAAACAATGCGGATGCCAAATGCATGGCCGTTCCAATAAGAATCTCGGCCCTTAATGGACACGTCACAACGAGATCCGCCCTTCGGGGCACACGAGAGAGCTGCCGAGGAGAGAGAGAGAGAGAGTGAGACCAGCCGCAACGGTCGTCTCGGGTCTCTCAGGGAGTAACGACCCTCTCAGAGGCACGCTCGGGGGTCTTCCATACTGCTCGGCAAACTCGCGGGTCTCCCGAAACAAGAAAGCGATGGGCGTCGTCAGTCGGGAGGATTTCTGCCCGCCTTCCATCCCCGGCCGTTGGCGGAAAATCAGGACTGATGTCGGCAGCGCTGCCCTCCGCGCAAGAGGCAAAAGTGGGGCTGCTCCGGCTGCCGCAAGAGCGTGTTCCCGGTTTCCTCAGTCTCGGCTGTTGCATTTGCCCGAATTTGCTGACGCCGTCGTCCTTGGCGCTCCGAAAGCAGAGAGGATAAAAGAATGACCGCTTAGCTTGTTTGTGGTGTCGAGACCCGTGTCGACTTTCGTCTCATGCGTTCATTAGCCGACCTTGTGCATTGCGTACGCGTTCCATTAGTCGTCGCATCGTGTTAGCCAAATCCTTTTATTTTTACCGGTAAGGGCCTCGACGAAAGTGACGGACGCGGGCTGTGTAAGCGGGAATTTTTTTCCGTAGCGTTTGCAGAGTCCATAAGACCTGGCATAGTACTGCGGACTGCAGAATTTTATCGCAGGTATAATGGACGTATGAAAGGCAAGAAAAAAAATGTCTCGTGAACTTTGCGGGCTTAAGTAAGGACTGCGTTGTTATTAGTGCAGGTAAAAAGCACAGCTAAGCACTTTGACTCGCTATGCAGAAATGTGAGTAATAGGACAGGAGATTTAAGAGTGCGTCGATAACGTAGTACACCTAACTAGACCAGGCGAGTTAACCTGAAGAACGTTATGGTTCCCAACAAATACGTCAGTAAAATATGCCTAAATACAGTTTTTTGATGGCAGGAAAAAAGAACATTCGTCTTCTTAGTCCACAAGATGCGAGTTGTTTATAAAGCATTGCACATGTTATCGGCGGAACTCGATGTAGGGGTGTGTTTTTACTTGTAGGTCTTCGGTGGGTTGCGCTTTTTCTCGGCAGGTGGGGCTGCTGGCGTGAGGGACATCAAGGCCGGCGATTTATTGCGTAAGAGTCGATGTACCCCACTGATACCTCAACCTACTGATGTTTCCCGGTGTTCTGATTAGAGCCTCGGAAGGCCGTGGCACTACCAGAGACCAGGAGTCTTGCAAGCAGCATTCAAATCCTGCTTCACAACATTTCGAGATTTCTCACACCCCACGTTCCAATTCTCACGTCTACTCCTCCTTCCTAGTTTCCGGGTCGCCTGTTCCCACCAATACCCGGCCGATTGCCCACCGTCGCTTTCATATCAGCATGTTCGACCTTTGTGTAGTCTAAGCCACTCTGGTGCACCGACGCTATTTTACTTCATCCAAGACACCATTGTTTTGGCAGAATAGAGCGTCAATAGGAGTGTCTAAATAGTTAAGAAAATGACGCAATGATATCGGCAATTGGCTGCTTATTTGTATAGAGTAAAATGAACTTTAAAGCTTCATTGAGGATTCGTGCGTAGGCAACGTGGCTTGTTCTGCAGTAACAAATCAGAAGCCCATCCATCTATCGATGACCATTGTGTAAAGGCGAGCTTTCTGGTGTGCGAAAATTAAGTGGCGAAGTTCCAAATTCGAGGTTTGTACAATCAAAGTCTCAAACAACCAAAGTGCGAACAGCGTCAGTCAGAGTCCAACCGTCAACGATCAAAGTGCAAACTGCCTGCGAGTCAAACTCAAAACTCAAAGGAGAGATAGCGCATCTCTCACGAGCAAACTTGGCGTTCCTTTCCACACCCATTGTTGTCGTTAGACCATTCTCGTCGTCCCAAATGCCAAGCCCAAAGCCCAAGTCTAAAGCAAGCGCCCGAGCAACGAACCCAAAGGAAATGCGCAATCGGATAGACGTCGGCTTCGTAACACGAGGTACCTAGGTATGTTCAATTCCGACCACGGGAAGGGTTGTTTTTTTGTTTCATCTACATCCTCACCGTGTGCGCTCCCGTTGGGTTAAGTGAAACTTTCTGCAGTTTTTTTGGTTACGACACCGCCCTTAGTGAGATCGCGAAACATTCGCCTTAATAACGAAACAGACACAAATGGCCGGTGTGTGGACATTTCGATAATTTGACTCTAAAATATAAGAAAAGCAGGTGCGCCGCATCGCGTTGACTGTCACTTTATTTGTCGTCAAAACAGGCCACCTTAGCAATTGACCCTTTCACGCTACTCTTACGACTCTAGCGAAGATAATTTGTTTGTGGGTACTTACAGAAAACAACTCATGTGTTAAAGAAAGAATCAACGTAGTGGACATACTTTAATTCATCAACTACTTGCAAGCATCAGTCGAACTAATATACTAGAGTGTACGTATAACCGAAGCAGCTTGGATTTTCCAATCAGAGCTTCGCGACATCTTTTAAAAGGAAAAAAAAGACAGGGACGGGAGCATTTTGCTGGGTGAGTTTTTTTGCAAATGTTTCGATTATTATCACGAGCCAGTGCACTTTTCCCATCAAGACAGCGAAAACACCCGAACATTAACCACAAGTGCTACGTATATGAATGCTGGTGAGTATGTAGAGATGGCGTTTTAAGTAATTGAAACACGGGGGCTGTGGCCGAACAGCATAGGAGCGATGTGTAGCTGATCTTGCGCTAAACGAATGTAGCAGAACATGCATGTCCACCTGCCGATGGTGATAGCCTTTGTGCACCTCTCAATCCACTTATTTTAACGTAGCCAAAAAAATTATTCACAGCCAAGGGGGCTGTATAGAACCTCCTTGGTCACAGCATACTGATCTCAGCGATGGCGCTATTAGCAGAAACAAATATGGCAGCTTCCCGCGCACGCGTGCTGCTGGAGAATCGGCGATATCGCAGAGATCTGCAGGAATAATTGTTCTTTCGAAATATTTTTAGGTGTTCCAGCTGTCAGCGCCATCGCCGAGACCAGCTAGTATGCTGCGAATGTTGTTCGAAGCCAGGTTCAAAGAAGTGGTTTGAGAGGCATAGTTGGGCTATCGCCTCCGGCGTGTGAGCATGCGTGTTCTGCTACTTTCGGTTACCGCCAGTGGAGCTACACGGCGCTCAAATACAATTCGGGCACGGCTGCCGTGTTCTATTTACTTCCGACGGCACCTGTGTCTATACCTAAGAAAGCGGGTGTCAGAATGACCGACTGATTTACTGACTCAATAATACCGAGCCGAAACCCACACACTTGAACCTTTGGGAGCTCATTCCTGTTATGGCGTAGGGGCTCAAGAGGTGTAGTTTTTTGGAAACGGCAGCTTAATTAAAATAAACGGCTCTGAATTGTGTTTTCGCAAATTACGGTTGATTTGCTAGGTGCCTAAAGATATCGAACATATTTTTTCTGGTATATATACCCTCGAGGATGTCTAACAATTAGACTCAGGGTTTTTCTTAAACAACACCTACATGCACTTTTGAAGAAGCATGGCCCCCTTTTGAAAACGCCGAAAGACATGTTTCGACTGGGGCCACTTTTTACCCTTCAGATCATCAGTTGCCACATATATGCACAGGCGAAGCGGGAGGCAGTGAAACCCTTTCATGGGACCCAGCAAAAAACAACAAAAACTATATCACCAGGCCTTCTAGCGCTACCTAAAGGAATAAATAAAAAAACTGACATTCTGTGCACTGCTTAGGAAGGTGACAAATACTGTCCACAACAAGGGCGACGGTTGCAGCTTGGGCCATTCGGTCGCTGTTCCTAATGGTGTCCGGCCAGTATCTGGAATCTATTGTGAACATGCCGTCTGATACTTCGATTCTTTCTCACCAATCACTTGGACAATTCTACACAAAAGAGCTAGCTCCTACACTGGCGAGCTCGAGCTCAGGGGGCGATCTTCCCGTATGGTTGCATCAATCTTATCGATGACTCCGTCTGTCACAGCAACATGCGGTGGTCCGGTCGGGGAGCGTCTTGCTTTTCCTTACGCCATTCCCAAAGTATCGAGGTTTTTTATATTATTATCCATTAGAGGAAAACGAAGATAACAACGTAAATATGTACGTAGGAGACTCCCGTAGTCGATACTTTACTCAGCATATTCCGTTCTTCCCGCTGCACTCTCTCTCTCTACGAGCTGTGGGAGAAATTTACAACGAACGCGCAACTGAAGGACCAGTTTTTACTGGTGTGCAGATAAAGGTCGCCGTGTCAGCGGATAAATCCCTGGACTGCTCTCACCGAAGAGGCGAACAAAAATTTGATCACCACGACCGCCTCCCTTTTTCACTTCGGAGCTGCTGTTGCTGGTCGGGATGTGTGCGGCGTCATCAAAAAATGTTTAGGCATGGTTACTCCCGCCGTGTACCGCACACGTGAGTGCGTGTTTTACGGGGCGCTCGCAAAATATACCGAGAAAACTTTTCACGTGTGTCTGCGGCTCAAGGTGGTAGTACAAGAGAGCTCGCGCTGTAGACGCCCAGTTCGAGAAGCTGGTTGCCGCCGGTTCTAGCGCGTGCTGTCGCGTCTCAATTTCGGAGAAATGTGAAAGCCTGCGGACCAAGCGATCCAGGCCTGCCAGTCACGCACGAGGAAGACGACGGTATAGATGGATTTGACGATGACTACTACTACCTGAGTGAAAAACGAAGACGGAACATGTAAATAAACACTTTCAAATCAAATGCAGTGCGTGGTGGTGTGTCCTTGAGTGCTTGTATTGAAATAAATCCTCCAGCTTCGCTATGGTTCAAGCCATGCGCGACTTAGTGCAAGCTTCGCCAATTTTTAAATTGTCACATTGCACTCATTCAAAAAGAAGCAATAGGTTAGCAACGGTAGGAGCCACCAACCTGGTACGTATTTAACTAGTCAGTTGCAAACATCACACACCACCACTTCCAAAAACCTCCTCCCAGTAACTCTTAGTAGTTTAGCACAAACCTACTGGCGCACAATTTGAGCAGGGAGTAGAACGGCACGCAAGTATTACGTTTCAAGGCGAAGCTTGTTTACTTTCACTGCTGGCATCGGTAGTCCGCCCCAAAACTCCAATAACAATGGGTACGCTTCGACACGTCACTTCTTTCTGTACGCAGTAATCAATGGGTAGAGAAAAGAATTAAAAATTAATAAAAAACTGGCTGGCGATTACGGTACTCCCTAATGCGATATTCGGACGCAGCAGCAGTGCGCTGGGGCAACACTCACTTCAATCGTTGGTTCTCTCTATGGCATAGATGATGAGCGTCTACGTCTGCGGTGCGAAGTGCGTCTCAGGAAGGGACCGCGAACTGCGTCTTAGCGAATGCTTAGCGAACGCCAAGCGTCGCGCCGTCGAGCGCCTCGTGCGGGCACAGCATACTCCCTCCCCTCCCCCCCCTGCCGACTTTCAGAGAGCGCTTGCTGGCGCCGCCACGGCGAACCACCCTGCTCTCCCAATTTCGCGACACTCTCCTCCTTTTCTTTCTTTCATCGTTCGATTTTTCTTTCACTCGTTAGGCTTGCCATCGTTCGTTTGGTTACGCCGACAACGGGGCTCAGCCGATAGACGGCCGCCAAAGGGCTGCCTCCTAAACCACAGCATAAATTGAAGAGGAGCTTTTATTAAAATCGAGGCTTTCTATGTCTTGCAATGGCGTCTGTAGTTTACCCCAAAAACCACTGTAGAAAAACACTCTACCTGTAAAGCGTACTCTGCCTCAATAATGCTCTTTAAGGGGTGCAGCCAACTTTAGGTTTTCTTCTTTAAAGTGAAGGTTTTTATGTCTCTCTGACGGCTTCTGTAGTCGAAACTAAAGCCCGAACCTCCGGCAGATCAATGTCGAAACTCAGACGACAACAGAGAAGGCTTCGCGTTCAACCGTCGGCGTTGTTAGACAGAATGTGCATGATTTTTAAGCGAGCGCCTTTAATAGCCGGCAGCCTTCTTTTTCTTGGAAGTTTACGCAGAACTGCGCATTTCCGGGTGGCGGTGACCCCTTGATGGGTAGCTGGCTGTACGTGCTCATGGCCTGTCTTGAACCTACCTTGTGTTAGATGTCTCCATTTTAAGCCTTCCTACGTAAGTAGCTAAATGACATCCACATTCTTCCACTAATTCACATGGTCGCACAGATGTTCAGCATGTGACGTTGTTTCACGCATGCGATTCCTTTCTACTAAATGTAACAAACATAACGAAATAAAGTTACGGTATTAGTAATCTTTTTACAGTTCACTGTGAAAAAAATGTATGTAGAGAATACTTCAGTTTCCGGTATGTTACAAAAAAGATTCCGTAACTTTACCGACGCCTTGTGAGGTGTCAAAACGGAACCAATCTGGTGTGGTAAGGGTGTTTACAAATTTCTGCCCCTTCGGAAGCAATACTGGAGAAAAACAACAACAAAAAATGTCTGCCTGCACCGGCAAGTAACTGCAAAACGCTATAATGGTCAACTGGGTATTTGGCCTCAGAATACCACACCAGAGGCAAAGCGTAGCAGAGGCTAAAGGATTGACGCCCGATAGGGCACCTTAAACTACCGCCATTCGCGTATACACGATCATATGGAATAAAATTTTGTGCAGTCTAAAGTTGAGTGGTGCATATTGTGAATAGCGCCTACAGCTCATACAATCAGCTCAGACTCCTGATTTGGGATGTTGAAAGGTATCTTAATTTCCGGTGTTAAGAGCCCGTTCGTGTATAGAGAGGTGTCTTGGTCAGCGTCGCCCATTGGCGTAATCGAGTAAGCGGAAGTCAGACAGAAGGACGAAAGAGAGCGAATGCGTGGCGCAGCGTGGTATGGTAGCCGGACGAGAGAAGCTGATAAAGATGAAACAAAATAACGAGGAATGCATGGGGAAAAAGTCAGGAGAAAACGAATTGGTGCACGAGACGCGCTCTACGACGACAGTCCGTTGCAATAAAGGGCAATAAAGGGCACCGATGACATTTGTGGTGAGTGCGCCCCCTGATACAGTAATATAAAACAAAGTGATTATGAGTGGAGGTCTGTCTAATGCGACTGCTGTGAAATTCGCCTACGCATTTACCTCCAGTCATTTCCCGGATTACAGACACACTCCGGTTACATTACGCGCAGTTCAGAATATAATGGACAAAACTATGTCCATACGAACCACGCTACAATGTTTTTCTGAAGCGGCTAGAAAGAGGAGATGTCTATATGTACGTAGAGGTGCCGCCAAAAGTAATTAGAACACGGTCTCTTGAATTTACAGGGATTTTGTTTCCGTAAACTGCCCGGCTGCATTGCAGTGCGTTTAAAAGAATCATCCCTGATATAAAAAGCTTCCTGTAAGCCGGTAATGGCTGTCCTAAGGCCAGTAAGACAATATATAGCGATATTGACGAATCCTTGTTTCAGTTAATTATGACGCCACTTGTACATGCGTGCTTCGCTGGAATCTACTGTCTCACTATATAGGACATTAAAGAACGCCTAAACAGCTACGCTGAAATTTTGTTTTAGGCAGTTTCACAGACGTAATTGGTATTAGAGCAAATTTAATATTCTAAAATTGATTATCCGGAGATGTTGAGATTGTCTGTTTTCATTACAAAGAGGGCTATTCGGAATAGAGAATATAATACAGGTTTCATCTGGCAAGTTGTGAACTCAGTACTAAGAACAGCTGTGTTCTGGCCTGTTTATGTGGATATAAACAACTTGGGTTTGAGTTTTTGGCCTTATATTCTTGTACCCCGGCTTTAACATTACGGTGCGTGGCGAGGCTGGCTCGACAGAGCAGAAAATCCCTACAGCGTTTAAACCAATGC
Organism: Haemaphysalis longicornis; assembly: GCF_048455015.1. Lineage (NCBI taxonomy): Eukaryota > Metazoa > Arthropoda > Arachnida > Ixodida > Ixodidae > Haemaphysalis > Haemaphysalis longicornis. Next base: position 60,313,181 of record NW_027526460.1, on the reverse strand, counting down.
TTCGACCTTATGTACGGAGGCTGTCATAAGTATTTGGGCCAAGGATTCGTGAATATCAGAAAAGTTCGGCTTACGGGCTTTATGACAGCTATTAAAGGTTTACAGGAGCTTTTTCTGTTAGCAGCACGCAGCAATGCAGCCACGCAGTTTCCGAAAGAAATTCCTGTTAATTTCCGAGACCATGCTCCCATTACTTTTGGTGGCACCTGCAGTTTCCATTTTCTTGGATAACATGGAATTTTTTAGGGTCTTGTGCTTCGCAAGCGTGCGCTGGTGGGGGATGTTGGCATGCATTTGGGAGAAATGTCTTGTGAGGGCAGGAATTTTTACACCTTGTATCTAAGGTATTCTCGCAAATGGTGAGCACTAAAAATTATTAATAGGTTGTGTGTATTTGATAACTTGGCCCAAATCTCGATTGCTGGGGCGATTTGAGTTAACATTGCCGGCGAGAGTTCGAAAAGGGAATGTATGGGGGCATCGTTCTTATGGAAAACATTTACTGACTAGCTACATGGCTCGGGCATAGCGTTTACACGGTTGTTTCTGCCGACCTTTTTATAAGAATATGAAGGCCACTTCGGACTGCCTTTGAGGACATTGGCGCAATAAAACTCCATTATTTTATTCACCGGCTAACCATTTTTTTTTCGTCCTCACGAGCTTATTAGGTAGTTTGAATATTTACCGTACCATTGACTTTGTGTTATGATACGCCGAAAGAGTAGATGCGAAACTCGTAGTCGTGCCGCTTGGGCGATGCGGTGGCTTCGTTGCGCTCGCTTTGGCATTAGCTTACACACACAACGTTCTTTACCTCAGAGGGCGCTTTAGAGCAGCCGCGTACTTCCACTGAAGCGATATATATCGCGCACGTATAACTGGTGCAAGCACAGGGAAATGCGTGCAGTTGAGCGTTGAAAAGTCTCGCTTACCGGATACGCCACGACAGGAGCCCACATCCAGCATAGACTTCCTGCGGCGTGGGGGTAAGAGTAGCTAAATGAAATACACCCTATAGAGTCGTATCGCGTGGAAACCGGGACAAGCAAATGTTTTTGAACCAGCAGCACCATGACGAGAGGTAACTAGAACGGCGCCCTGGTTTAGCAATGTACAGCATTGCACGAACTCCAGTCCGTAAACTACCAGCGAAAGAAACCCTCGAAATACCATCAACCATGACTGTATCCCAGTTCGCGTTCTTTCCATATTTAGTACTTCATTTATTATGAGGCTTAATGCGTCGACGCTACACAGCAGATGAGGCGTGCCGTAGTGGAGGCCTCCGGATTAATTTTCACCACCTGGGGATGTTTAACGTTCGCTGAAATGGCGAACACTCGCGCGCTTTCGCTTTTCACCTCCATCAGAAAAGTGGCCGCCGCAGTCGGCAAGCGAACCGGCGTCCTTTGGTTCAGAAACAGAATGCCTTATCCACTGAGCCCACGCTGTGGGTCATATTTAGTAGTTCCTTGTCTCATGGTGGAACCACGCGTCTCCTGCTCCTAAACTATCGTTGTGACGCTTAAGGGTGTTATGAACGATTTTTCTACGTGTTGACTTGACTGTGAGTTACAACGAAGATTACACATCAGCTCAAAACTGTTGTTGTCAGTTTTGCTCAGCTGAAGACAGACAAAAGCAAAAATCCTGGGCGACCTCCATTAACGTGAAACCTGGGGAGGGGCGAAGCATGCAGTGTATAAGTGTATTCTTGGCATCGGGGCGTTTTTGCCCACGGAGACGAAACCGTAGCGTGATACCTGGGGAGGGGCGAAGCATGCAGTATATAGGTATATTTTTGGCACCTTGGCGTTTTTGCCCACGGAGATAAAATCGTTAGGGGGGGAGGGGTAGAGGTATGAGCTTAGCTGTAAGTCTCGTGTCTTTGCAGCGCGAAGCGTTCTAGCGCGAGGCGTTGGAAAACAAGTGTCCCAGTGTTTTAGTACTGTGGGTACATGATACTAAAACATGAGACGACGATGATATGAGACGCCGACAACCCGAGCCCCTAAGGAGCATCGCCCGTAAAGTAACCTGCACTTCAAAATTACTTGTACGTGTTTAACTTCACGGTGATGAACGGTGGTATATAGTATAGGGAATGAGTGGGAACTCTGGTTCATGGGTACATAAGGACAAGGGGGGATGACCCCAAATGAAGGCTGAAATGGACTGCTTCCAAAGGCAGTATGCCAGTAGGGCGGCGTTACTCCCCTTCAGTCCGACCAGCAATGACCGAAGAGCAAATTCTATGGAAGTGAAACACCGTTTCTTGCAACTATCTCTATGTTTTCATTATCTGCCATCACTGATTTGCGTATGTTTGCTTTTTACTCAATAAAATGGTTCAATTCCGCAGCCTGGTGGTTGGCACAAAAGGAAACGAAGATGGCCGCTACGCACGCCCTAACTTGGAGGCTTATTTCGTAGCCAGCTTTCAGTCCTCACTAGTTCTCGCAGAGACAGCAGAAATTTATGTTCGTGACTGTCTTAAGAAACAGCTGCTGTGGGACGGTATTCCAGCTTTAACCACTGCTACGTTAGGCCTTGCTGTTTTAGTTTAAGACTCAGTGACCGCCATGTGTTGCTCAGTGGCTAAGGCGTTGCGCTGCTGAGCACGAGGTCGCGGGTTCGATTCCCAGCCGCGGCGGCCGCTTTTCTGATGGAGGCGAAAAGCAAAAACGCCCGTGTGTACGAGATTTCGGCGCGCGTTAAAAATCCCCAGGTGGTCAAAATTAATCCGGAGCGCTCCACTACGGCGCGCCTCATCGCCTGCGTTGCGTCGGCGCGTTAAGCCCTACAATCAATCAATCAGTGACCGCCATGGGCCACATGTGGAAAGTAAGAGCTCTCCCGTCAGATTATTGCTCCCCAGCGGGTAAGGAGGTAAGTTGATATTTTGAATGCAGTGTCTAGAGTGCCATCCGACGCCACTCTAGCTGATCGCTGCAGGCATGGCTAGACTGCCGTCCGAAGACATTAGATTATGCAAGACTAGGCAAGCTTCGGCCAAAGCGTGTGTTGTTTTAGGGTAGAGAATCCGTCTTAGCTTCGTAATCCTAAGGGCGGAAGTTCGATACCGGCTCGGCCTCGGTTTTTTTTTTCATCTTTAAATTGAACGATATTTTTTATGGCTTAGGTTAGTTTTGGTGTTTCAAATGATTTGTGTGCGTTAGGTCATGTTATGTTTCGTTTAGGTTGGTTGTCTAGCTTTACGTCATCTAGATCGATGTTGTGCCACACGCTTCAATTTTGTTATAAAACGCTGGTGGACGTCGATATAGTGGAATGCTTATAATGCCGTCGGACGGCACTTCTAGACACGGCCTATTTTGAAAAGTCTAGTAAGGTTTTGTTAGCCCTCCAATCTGGAAACACTTCTTCAGTGACACAAATTTGTCAAAACATGTTAGAATACACCTGAATTCCTGTGTCAGCAACAGAATTGAAATTGCGTGTCTTGAAATGTTCACAGATTGCAGGCAAGCGCGAAGTTTCACTCGCCCGGATGCATTAAAAAAGAACGTTAGAAAAGTGTTGCTGGAATTGTTCGCAAAATCAAAATGACTTCTAAACGGTGTTTTTGTAAACTGTGATGCCTTGCAATTATGCATGTACATATGTGTGCTCAGTGCGGGTTAAGCGTGTCTAGCGTAAGCGAGCGCACGGCTCGGGAGCGTGCTGGCGTGCTGGTGGCTGCTGGTTTGGAGATTGCTTGCCGCTGCACGTGCGGGGATCCCTCACAGGATCGGGCCGGTCGTCGTTTTGCACCGGCCTCTTTAACTCTTCCCGGCACGGTGATCACCCCAGGTAACCACGTTTTTACTGGCGGTTACCGCCGTCGTAACCGCCGTGGTAACACAAATAACCGCCGTGTCACTGAAGTTACAGGTCACCTGGTCACCTAGAGTGACCACTATGCATGTGCAAATGCGCAGTTATGTGCAAGTGCGGTTTGTGCAGTACAAAATCCCAGCCTTCAAGAATTACATGCATGTGGGAAACGGGAAATGTCCCCTTTTGCTGCGGGGACACCAAGGGCGGTATTCTCGAGTTTTGTCCCTTTTGCGTCCCTTTCAAAGGTGTCCCTTTTGGCAAGCCCTGATTGGCTAAAAGCAAACAACCGGAAGTGACGTCACGCAAGCGCGGCAAACCTACTGTTAACGCCCGCTGCTTAACCGGAAGTACGTCACGATGAAAGGGACTCAAAAGGCACGTTTTCAAAAGGAACACTTACGAGAATACTGCCCCAGGACTATTTTGCGGCCTTCCATTGGAAGTGACTGGTAGGCCACCTCAAATTTTTCTAATCAAAAGTAGCAATTTGTTTGTAATAAAGGCAATTCATAAAAAAATTTCACCATTCAAACAAAAAAAAACTCTTTCCGTTTCGAAATAAAGTTCTGTGAATAATTTCCGGCGCTTCACAACACGCAGGGGCAGCAACCATCACCCACAGTGCCTGCCAGCCGTGGGTGGTGACAGGACAAATAGACGCGTCGTTTGAAGCGGCACAATATCACTGCTAGCAGTCAGGTACTCGCAGAAAAGGATCGCTAATCTTCTGAATCTCATGCGTAGCAACCGACAAGCACGAAACAAGAAGCATTGCCGCACGGAGTAAGATGCACTGCCGTGCTTTCGGTCGAACCGTTTGTATGATTACGAAACTGCCTGCGCTGATGATGCATCGTCTCAAATTACGCGCTTATCTCCGTGTCACTGCTTACGGCTGCAACTGCAGAGCAGAAGCGCCCACGGAACGGTGGAAACGCTGGGCGGTCATCGCGAGGCATGCTCACACGATCCCTAGGCATTTTCTTTGTTTTCCTGGCGGTCGTCGTGAGGCCAACGGTCACGTGGGCGCGCTCGGCAATTTCTTGGTATCTTTCTCTGCGGACACGAAAAATTACGATTTGTTAAACAGCTTCGCTGTTAAGAGAAAGCACCCTTTGCACCCATTTGTCGGAGCAACACTGGATTTGACCACAAAGAGTCGGATGCAATTCTATTCGCATAAATTGCCATGTGGACGGGAACCCAGCCTCCCCGGCAGTAAAGTTGGTACGGCACCGGGTGGGTTTTCGGAAGGCCGTGAGTTGTTTGTTTCCTGCCATGGGAGCATGTGTATCGTCACCTTACTTGTCTTGAAAATTTCGAAAAGTAAATATGCTTACGAACAAAAAGTGATGAAACAGCGCCTTTATGCTTTGCTCGCTGTTTTTGACTTCAAGAGCTTCTATTTATCTGTTCATTCAACAAGCCCCTCATTCGCAAGTTTGATTCGCTACACGCCAAGCGAGGAGTCTTGGTTGTGGCAGTTTTGGTGCCAGAGATAGCATAATAGGGTTATCCCTAGTGAACAGTTTCCCAAACGTTGTAGACGCTCTAAATATTGACCGAGGTTACAAAGTAGGCCGCCTTTAGCCCGAGTTGTTGAAACGGCACTGGCTACCTGTACCAAGCGTAGGATACAATAGCATCCATATAAATATACAAGGAAGTTCTGGGGAGTACACCTCTTCTTAGTGTGACATCAAACGTGCATTAAACACGAATCTGGTTTTGGTCTCTCTCGGGGAGGTTCTTTTTCTCCAATATTTTTCTAGCAAACGTTTCACAAAACAAATTAAGAATGCGGCGAAGTAGAAGGACAGGGACTTCAAATTTCAGGTTGCGCTGTGATTGTTGACTCCGCTAGTAAACAAAGTCTTCATATTGTCCTTCGGTACCTATGAAACGCATTGTCTCGCGTCACGCAGGGATATCTGTGGTAAAGGACGGACAGTAAGCTTTTAAGGGGGGGATCACCCAAGAGTTCCTGTGCGTTAAATGGTCACTACAACTGGAGGTAATGGCAGCGCACGCACACACGAGTGAAGTCATGCGGAGCACGGCTCACAGCTGTCAAAGAAAAGGCCTTTCATCTTGTGCACTTGCGTGAAAAAGGCTTGCTTGATACTGAACCACAAACATACAGGTGGTATTTTCGCGTTAGGTGGCAGCTGCCTTTCCTGTATTGTGGCACGTTTATATCTAATGTAATCATTCGTGCTGGTCATTACCATAGCAAAGCGTGCGAGTTTAAAGCTTTGAAGCGCTCCAGCCGAATCCCTTCGTTCCTTTTCCCGGCATGTTGTAAGCTTACATTTCTACTTTCCTGCCTTTGTTGTTATTTCCCTTTGCCTGATCTTCGATTCAGAGGGAAGCTCGTGCGAGCATCGTTGTTGCAAATGTTGAGCGTATTACACGCCATTACTTGGGCCCGACGAGCGTAAATCGCGCGAGGCCGATGGCCAGATCGACGGCGAATTCCGAGGGACGCGGTTGGCTCGAATAAAGTACAACGCGACAACGCCTCCCTCTGTAAAGTTGTGCGCGCGCTCTTAGACAGAACACCGCTTAGAGCCAGTATCCTTTTTAAATGCATAGCATTTTAGTAACTCACAATGTCACGCGGCGTTGGCGTGCCTTGTCGTAGTCCGCAGCCAGGCCACTACACTATAAAAGGAATAACAGTTTCCGGCGCCCGGTTTCGAACCCATGACGCCGCGGGCGGAACGCAAGGTGCCCGGCGCACTACCGACTGAGCCACGAAACCGACACAGATTTCGATGCACCGAACGCGCCTTATATCCTTCACTCATTTCTAGTTTGTTTCGAAAGCGCCACAAGTTGTCCCGCGCCTCCGAAAGATGGCGCCACGGGTCCCGCGATCGAGAGATACGACTTGCCGGCGCACCCCCTCGGAAATGCTGTGCATTTGATCGTGCCCCTCGCGAGGGGGATGTCTTTTTTTCCGAAGTTCTGCGAGTATTTATCCCAAAGGTATTTCGAACAATACCCAGTTTAAAAACGGAGCAATAAAATTGGCTCTACACTCTTCAAACCTGCGGGATAAAAAAATGTTCGCTTCGTGTAAGATACTGTTGAGGAGAACGGATGAAAGATCGGACTATGTTGTATTAGAAAGTTATCTATAAGTAAGCAGGAGAAGTAAGCTGAAAGACCAAAAAATTGCGCTTGTGAAAGCAGGAATTTGAAAAAAGTTTCGCGGCTAACCTCGAGAGATCGCTTACAATATCCATGTTCCTCTTTGCACCGACTTCACTGCAAGCGTGAGCTTTTTGTGCTACCAGAACCTTTTCTGCGCAGTGGAAATGGGGGCAGGGATGAAAAGGGGGTGCTGGTTTCGGCCGGTAAAGGAAGCTACAAAAGGCCTAGGGGCCTTGCGGTTCCACCTGCCGAGAGGGGAGAAGCAAATGTCCGAAATTTCTAGGCCCCCTTCACGACGAGTTAGGCGCCCTCAGTGGGCGGACTGTTGACAACAGTGTAGCCTCCACAGTTCTGCATGTAGTGTGTGCAATGAACTATGAAAAACCGAGTTAGGAGTGCACCATCTGCATGTTAGCATTCAAGTGGTGCTATTACGGGGAACGAGAGGTACCACTGCAATCTCGCAGTAATGTGTGTTGGTAGGGATTTTATTAGGCGGCTGCATTCACACTAAATGGTACATGGGGTGTTATGACACACTTTCTGTAAAGCGGCTGGCAAAATGTGCTGTTTTGGCTGCTCAGTGTATTGCAGTTTCAAAAAACGAGCGCTAAAAATGTGACACTCTAAGGAAGAACGACAGCAACACAGCGTACTTCTTCACTGTTTTATCGGTCTTTTTAAGAACAATATTATTTGTTGTGAATCGTTGTTAAAATTTGTATAATTTCAATAGAAAGCAGTGTCTAATTGAACCAAACTTGTGTTTTGTCGTCCAAATCTGTTTCAATCAACCTACGCAGTCTGAACTGACTACACCTAATAAGCGAGTAATATGACTGACACTACATAAGCCTAAAAACGCAAACGTATTTGAAATTACAAACAATAGAAGAATAAACAGCTGCTTTTATGGAGGTGGCTATAAAAAGGGCCAACGCAAGCTGCGGCGGGACGTAGTTGTTGGTATTTGTTTTTCTTAGCTTTTTACGGAAGAATTCTCTTTCTGCCTGCTGCAACACACTGGTGTGCAAGGCTGATTACACGCCGACGTCAATAAAACTTCCAAAAGTAATAGGGATTTCAATTGAATTTTTATTCCTCACCATGAAATCTAGGTTTTGTAGGACAGTGTGGTCCAGAGGTGAGTACTACAGGAAACTGAATAGTATTTTTCAACGTTAATGAATAAATGTTTCCCAAATTGGAAAGTCCTCCACTTAGCTATGCCTAGAAGCACCACGTGGTTTATTGAAATTATTGCAAAGAATAGGGAACCCAATTACTACACATTGACTGTGTAAATTCATTGCTGTTTTCCATCGCACTTTCCAGCGGCTTTGAAATGTAATTGGGATAGTGTCTGCTGATGCGCTAACGTTAAAAAAAGGAGCTGACAATTTGCCTGATTTTTTTCTTTGGAATGGAAGGAAACCTTGAAGACAAACAGCTACAACTTTTTCCGCACGTTTTGTCTTGTCTACAACGGCAAGTTCACTTGCCGCGTCAGACGTGCTTCGGGCATGGGTACGTTCTGCAACAATTCAATTTTGTGTTTCGTATGTTCAATTAGCTAGTAAATATAATATTGCGATGATTGCTTTTTGCTGTTCGTTTTCATACAGCCCTGTGGTAGCCTGTTCATGAATTTGTGCGTTTTAGACGCTACATGCTAAAGTTCTTGCGAGGAAGTACACAGCCCGGAAAGAACCAGAACATCCACGACATAATATCGGGAACAGGTTACACTTACGTCCCTACGGCGAGTTCAATAAGCACTGAAAGGGTTGTTTTAAACGGCGAATAGAGGCACTATATATTTTTAAGACAAGGCGCATCTAGACATATTTGGACCAATCAGCCGGCAACTAGTGATTGGGCTACTCATGGCGTCTACAGTTTGACGTTCACAGGGTCCCTCGATAGTGTAATGATGACCAGAACAATGCATGGTAGGAATTGTCTGCGTGATAAAGTCACAAGTTCTTTTGTTGTCTGACTAAAAATATTACGCCAAGTGATTGGCAAATAGAACAGTATTTTTTTCGAGTTTAAGGCGCATGTTGTACTTTTTATGGTATACTAAGGCGTCTCCAAAGACCTTCCTCCCTCGAAATTGAGCGCGTGGTATTCCGCACAAAGCACAAGGAGCTATATATGCACACGCTAAAATATTCAAATGTGGTTACAGTTAAGGACATTCTACTGTATCAAAAGCGGCGAATTTATCTCTCATCCTTGCGTCCCCATCCGTACCATTCTGGTGGCTACTGCCTTGCTAGCTCGCTCGAGAGATGACTTGCCTGTCAGCGAAAACATCCTGTTTTATCAATGCAGTTACAGCATGGACAAGTTGGTTGTACGCGCAAAAAATACCGCATCCGGGAGCTTAGGAGTACAGTTGTTCTTACTTTTTTTTTCAGTTCCGACGAATATTTGTGTCCTGGAAGAGAAAGCGAACGCGCGGAATGTAGATTGCATTGGCTGAATTCTGTCGAATGGGCAGTTCGCTCTAGTTCCATCTGTCGTGACTGCAGCATTTAATCCGTCAGCCACTGTAGCTCACACAGTTATTTCCCGCTCGTCTTGAGGCGGTATTAGCAAGCGCTGTAATACCAGTTTTATTAAACGCCTCACCATGTGCGATACGCAAGGAAGAACTTGAACATTCCCGTTCTAACTATGGGCCCCAGCAACCTGAGCAATTCAGTTCCATAACGCCTGCACTGGCGCTATTTGTTTATACGAGGAGTAAATATAGTCATGCGTTATCCCGTAAGCATGCATTTGTTTTTGATTATTTATTGATTGCGAGGTTTAAAGCCAAAATATAATTGCGCATAATGCTACCCTTATTAACTTAACGCGTTGACGCTACCCATGCGATGAGGCACGCCGTAGTGAAGGGCTCAGGATTAATTTTGACCACCTGGGGATCTGTACGTGCTACTAAATCTCGAAAACGCGGACATTCTCGCTTTTCTCGTCCATCAGAAAAGCGGCTGCCACGGCCGGGACACGTAAGCATGCAGCAGATCATAATAGCTGGAAAAAATGTGGCCCATCGACACTAAATATAGCACTGGAAGAACGGCGCTTGCGTGCCACTTGATTGTACGAGAAATATTGGTAATAATTGTTCGGGCTAGCAGTTGCGTTCATGGGGCTGTCAGAAGTCAGCTTTAGTTTTTTCTCGTTTCTTTTTTGTGCGTTCATTTTTTTTTTTTTTTGGTGAGGGGGCAGTGGTTAAGTCCTCGACCGCAATCTGTGCAATAAGACATAGTCAAACGGTTTTGCCTCTCCATGTTCATTCCTCTGCACGTCTTCTTCACTTTACTTCTGTATTCGTTTGTGAACGCTCAGGAACAGGATACAGTCACTACTCTTAGAAATTGTGGCTTTAGTCCCTACTTTTAAATATATAGCATAGAGAGTAAGGACGCAGGCCATAATTCGACTATCACAGTACGCAACCTGTCCAGAGCTGCTTGGGGGCGAAGCGTATTTATGATGAGCGAGATTGCTGAATGTTAACTCTGTGTGCGGCTAATGTGGCTTTCCTAACCACCTCAGTTGGGACTTATGTGAGCGCGGCCACCTCCCTACTTTTTTGCTTGGTTCAGTGCCAAGCGGCGCTGTGATATATACATCTCTAGTCCATGTCACAAAGGAGCATTCAACTGGCTAACAATAACGGTTGGATGCACGTGCCTAAGAAGCATCCAACCTTCCATGCGTGGCCTAGTAACCAGCTACGGCATAATTTGGGCCAGAACCTCTGAACTAGCGGGGTCCTAAATATCGGTTTAACAGAGAAGTATCCATAGCCACTGGATAATATTTCGCAATCTCGATAATAACAAAGCGGCCTTAACCGCAGCGCAAACATCACGGCTGAAAAAAAAAATGAAGCAGTTATTCGGTACCGCTAAGCTTTTATTGAACTCGGGCAGCATTTTTTTCGCCTCAACTAAGTCTTTGTAGATAGTCATATCTCATATATGGGGGTATTCCGTATGGCTGCCCTCAAGCACACGCCGAGTTTTACGGGAAATGAATATACCTCCTATAAATTTAAGGCCCTGCGTCGGCACATACACTACTTACAGCCGGCGCGATGCTTCGCTATTGTAAATATAGGCCATAAAACGGGTTGTACAATCTGGTTTCAAAGAGTTGTTCGCAATCAACAATGTTAAAACTGTACCAGCGCTTGCCATTGTCGGTATTTAAGGAACATTCAAAGCTGTTTTCAGGGTAAAAATTTATTGACATCAGCGCGTTCTTAGTCATTATGGTGCGCATAAAGAATTAGCTATTCCGTAAATCGTTTAAAATATTACGCGTAAAATTTTAACTGCTTTAGCGCTATAATTTCTGTTTTTTTTTGTCTAGGCAACAGCCATGTTAATAGTGGCAACGTTCCAGCAAAAATATGCCCTGGCATGTCTCCTGGAAGCCGCTTTGAGAGTGCAGATACGTTGCGTTAACCAGGGCCACAGTGTAAGCAACTATCCTGAATGCTCATTGTAATATATGCTTGTTCACCCTATGCTTTTATAATCATATTTTGCACTATCCTATCTCGTGTGTTTACGGCCCCAGCTTGTCGCGCGAAAGAGAAAGATGGATTCTCGCGAAAATGCGGCAGTTGCAACTCCGCTACGCAGGCCTTACCAAATTGTTCTTAAACTCGGACTTACATGCCGTGGTATAGTCTTGGGCAAAGGAAAGTTGACGCTCAACGGCACCTTCCATAACGGTGATAAAAGGGAAAAAAATGTCTCGCGTACATTGCTTGTTTTGCTAATTAAATTACCCTTAGGTACAAAAGTTTTCTACTCAATGTTACCAGTCAAATAAAGAGATTCCGCTTGAGATCACGAGGCAATAATTTGATGCACGATGTACCAGTAGCCACCTGCATGCGGGATGTGTTCCTATATATGTGAAAACTATAGATGCAATCGTTTAATTATTACGCGAGAAGTCACGGCAGTTTGGAATGCTGTTTTTGCTTTTTCACCGGGGTTTATTGAGTTCATGACCTTTTCACTTATCAGTAAATATTTTGTAACCACTGACAGCGCTAGATCTTTCTCACTGTTTTATTTTATTCCAGAACTTCTCACCAACAAAAAGGTCACAATTATTAAAACAAACCGAAAGCCGATGTTAAAAACTACCTCTCTTTAAACCATTTGACCAGTTCCCTACGAACACTTCAAGCTGTTGTGGAGCGTTTTCAGCTGGTTAAGTGCTATGTGAGCTTTATGGCGGAACAGATAAGCTTTTTGTAACTCCTAATAGCGAATGGTGTTTCCATGAAGCACAAAATATTTTACAGTACATACTTGAGAACCTTACGAGCAGAACAGCTATCAAACTACATATATGTTACAAATGTGAAGGATGTTTGTTCGCACCTCAATCGCCGTTATTGTGCTGGTAGCGGAGAAATGTTTGTTTAGCTTTCATAAGCGGAAAATCTTTTAGTGGCTAGAGACGGAAATCATAACGTTGTGCCGAGCAGCGCAGCGCCTTAGAGACACAAAGTGGGCTAATAACGACGGCAGAAGCCCTCGCGCTTTGAAGATTTCGCTTTTGTGCCGAGAATTTATATTGCTAGTGCTTACTTGCCAGCAGCTGCCAAACTTTATTGGTGTGGGATTTTTTTATCTGTTGCAGTGTACTTGCGACTATGAGTGCTGCAATAGCCTCACCTGCGAGGACAGTGTCTGCACTAAAAATAGGTTCGAGTCCTCGGATCACCACTTGCGACACCCAAACGACAGCTACCCATCAAGCTTGCGAGAACTGGAGAGATCGAAGTACTGGTTGACAAGGATGCGGCATTTTAACCCTTATTATTTGTCATATTTCACCGAGCCCCTCATGTCCCATTTTCTGATTCGCTATATATATATATATATATATATATATATATATATATATATATATATATATATATATATATATATAGCGAATCAGAATAGGAAATGAGGGGCTCGTTGGAATTAGACAGAAAATAAGGGTTGGCAGTCAAGAAAACCTCGGAAAGCAAAGGGGAGGATATGGTTGGTCATATAAACAGATAAAGAATTTGGAAAGAAAGAAAGTGGAGAAAAAGTGCCCGCCAGGTGGGATCCGAACCAGACCGGTATTCTGGAGGTCGTGGGTTGGGATCCCACGGGGCGGGCATTTTTTCTCCATTTTCTTTCTTTCCAAATTCTTTATCTGTTTCTATGACCAACCACATCCCCCCCTTTGCTTTCCGAGGTTTCCCTGACTGCCAACCCTTATTTTCTGTCTTATATATATATATATATATATATATATATATATATATATATATATATATATATATATATATATATATATATATATATATATATATATATATATATATATATATATATATATATATATATATATATATCAAGGTTGCAGTCGTCATTGCCAGTGCTATTCGGCTTTTTTTTTCGAAATATATAATAGGGCCGAATGACGTGTGCTTGTCACGTTTCTTTGATTCATTGATAAATAAGCGAAAATATAAGTCGAGAAAAAATCCGCCGTTTTCCGGGAGCGGGACTCGAACCCACATCTCCGCATAACCGGTGCGGTGCGTTAACCAATTACGCTATCCCCACAGCGGCTTCTCTCTCGACTTTAAAGCGGGGGTTTATATTTACAAGAGCTCTGAGGCCGGTCAACTAGCGCCGCCCCTCGACTTCGAGTCCCGCTCCCGGAAAACGGCGGATTTTTTCTCGACTTATATTTTCGCTTATTTATCAATGAATCAAAGAAACGTGACAAGCACACGTCATTCGGCCCTATTATATATTTCGAAAAAAAAAGCCGAATAGCACTGGCAATGACGACTGCAACCTTGATATGTATCTTTACCGAGTCCCTCGTCCCGTATCTCTCTGTTCTGCTATATATATATATATATATATATATATATATATATACTAGCGGTAGTACCCGGCGGTGCCCGGGTGGGCCATTATATTAAAGACAGCACTTGGTATTTGTTAGTCGCCATATTAGGCTACTTCATTGTGAAGTGGTCCACAATAGGGAGCGCCTGCCTGCTCTCAGTATATAGGCTCCTACTGCAGGCGCGTCGTGGTAATGTGAAACGACTGGTACTCGTGTTTTACTCCAATTCTCGCTAAACAAATTGCACCAAAATGGCGCATTTGAGCGAATGAGTCAGTGAGTGAAAAAGGTTTTATTGAGCCGGAGAAGTGGGAGTGGTTCCCAATTTCAGAAAGCCATGTGATGAGTGGGCAGCCTTCGCTCTGGAGGGAGTATTGTCTGGACATCCAGATCGCTGTTAGTCACCAGGTTCTCCCACAGCTCAAGGTTTGGAAAAGTGGATGGAAGAAGGAGGAGCTTGGTTTGCTTGCACTCTTAATATGATATGAGGAAGAGTGCCAGGTTGCAAACACAACTTCAATTCGGCAGGAGATTGCGCTGGGAACACATGATGGAGGCCGGCTGGGTGAGGGGTATTCTTCCTCGTAGGAAGTGCTATCTCAGAAGATATGAACGATGCTCATCGGTACAGTTTTATCATAAGTAACATGGGCTCCCTACAGGAGCCACGAGGTTGCAGGAAGTTCCAGCAGATGCCGAGGGCTAACTTTTATTCTTTTTACTGGTACGTCTTCTCTTTTACATTTATGATATATGACAGCTGCTCCTACGGGAGACGCGTAGTTGACGAAGGTGTCAACAGATGGCGATCGCTAAGCAAACGCGGGAAAACTGAACTGAATTTTACGTCCAAAAAGTTGCAGATTAAAAAATCTCGCTGCCCTTCTTATCTGCATGTTAGGACAAAATCCTGAAAGTGGTTTTTGGGCAATTAAATGGGCAGCATTTTCATGGAAAAACGAATGGGAGATATCAACTGGCTGGGTGGTTATTTACGAAAGCGTAAAAACACAGTGTTTTCCCGAAATCCCGCTTGCCTCTATTGGAAGGGTGTCATTGAAAAATGTTGTAAAACAGTGTTTAGATACGTTAGTAAGTGGCCTATTTCAACAAAAACTAGTTCGGTATCTTAAATGGCGGGCGGTAAGAAAATTAATATCTGAAAACTATTTTACCGCTTTTACTCTCTCCATGTTGGAATTTTTAAAATTTTCAGAAATATTGACCTCCAGCAATGTAATCATAATGGGCCCTTGAAATCTGTAGCCGTTTGAAAGAGCAGTTTGGCTAGACGTGTACATAACCTGTGAGGCCTTTTTGGCTCATCAGCCGTGCCATTTGTAAAAAACAATTTGACCCTTTTAGCGGCGCCGCAGAGTGAAATCCTTAAAAACGGTTCTGTGCATTTGTATGAGTGACATATTCTAGCGAAAATAAGTTGGATTGCTGGATCGGTAAAAAATTTATTTGAGAATCTTTAGGAACACCGGTTTAGTTCCGGAATACGGAATCACCTCGCTGGTGTAGGTTAGGGCGAAATCCAAAAACTACTCTTTAGGTATTCTTAAGGGCTACATATATCAGCAAGAAGCGCTTCGATATGTGAATGGGTGACCGAGAAAACCACGAATTCGCGAAACCACAATTTCGCCATTTTCTTCGGTTAGGAGGGCAATTTCTGAAAAACCTGCCTTAGTGAACACCTACTCAATGACGCAAATAAACTCGCGAAATTTCAAGTCTCTAGGTCTAACAGTTTTGGATGGGCGTTAATGAGTCAGTCAGTCAGTCAGTCAGTCGGGCACTTCTTTTTATATATATATATATATATATATATATATATATAGTAAGGAAATGAGGGGCTCGTTGAGGAAAATACAGAAAGATAGGGCAGCAGTCTGCAACGCCAAAGGAGGCATAGGGGTGTGGTTAGGCTTTTCTCTTTTTCACTACGGTTAATGAAAATAAACATTTTTTTAATATACAGAAGAAAGAGAGAAAGAAATACACGCGCCCAGAGTGGGGACCGAACCCACGCCTTTCGATTACATGTCGAATGCCTTACCAATTCGGCTATCTGGGCGACTGTGTTCTCTTTCACTTTCTGGGCTATTTATATTTACTAGAAGTGTATCTGACGCTTGAGGGTGGTAGCCAGCGCCATCCTGACTACACTTCATTCTACTTTCTTTCTTTCTTCTGTATATTAAAAAAATGTTTATTTTCATTAACCGTAGTGAAAAAGAGAAGAGCCTAACCACACCCCTATGCCTCCTTTGGCGTTGTAGACTGCTGCCCTATCTTTCTGTATTATATATATATATATATATATATATATATATATATATATATATATATATATATATATATATATATATATATACATATACATATACATATATGTATATATACCTATCCCACTTTGTCCCCTTATGACGTATACTTGCGGCAAAAACTGTTCAAGAGTTTGCCAGCCAGGAACTTAAATGCTGCATCGGAGTCGAATGCAGAGACCTACCACCCAATTACGTTTCGTTTGTTTTTGCGCTTCGTAATAAAACAAGCACTTTGCTCTTAATATAGTCGCATAGAACAAATGCACGTTTGTTGCAATTTTGTTGCTATTGATTTGCGACCAGATGGAGAAATACCTAGAGGCTTTATCTAGAACAGAGCTCCAGCACCGGGTTTATTGAGCAAGCACACGATCTCGCAATGAGGGTAATCTCGCCAATTTTCAGTGTCCCGTTATATTTCATTCCGAAGGGCTGCCGTAGTGCATCATTTTCAAGCATCAACAGTGTCGCTGATAATGACGTAATAAACATCGTCACCATGGCTTCTTGACACTGCTGTTGAACATGTGGAAGTATCTATGAGATAAAGGATTACATTTACTACAACAAACAGCGAGATTTTTATCGCGTTGAGAGAAGACATAAATGATCAAACTTATCCATGAACGCCGGAACTATGCCCAGGCGCCTCTAACTACGTTTCACGGTGGCGACGACATATACCATACTGATGTTCCCGGTCAGGAGCAGAATCACAATTGTTTTTCATAAAGCAGATCGCTCTACTGCAGTTCGCGATGAAGCAACGCTGTGTCATAAATGCTGCGAGGGATCATGATAGAGCTGTGTGCCCATTCCATTCCTCACGCATATAACACCATCATTGCGTGTCTTTTCCCTCTCAAAAGGGGTCCAGCCTGACCTTTTTGATGCGTGTTGGAGACGAATGCCAGAAGCGCCCTGTATTCTCCCAAGTGCACTGCAAGTGCGCCGTCGATGCTCCTATTCAGAGATGCGAACATGTTCCACTGTTTAGAGATTTACTCGCATAAATAGATAGTTCAAGAGTACGTTTCTGGTGACTCAAATGGCGTCATTTATTAAAGGCGGTAGTCATGTTAACATTTAACGATTACACTGTAGCTCAGTCATATAAACAAAGATAAAGAGCCATTGTACAGATTACCATATTTAGAGCCCGTTTTTATAAAAACATGTGCTCTCATTTCCCCCTCCCCACCTTTCAAGTTGTACTTTTTAACCCTTTCTAAATGTTTTGAGGTTCAAGTAAAAATGTTTTTCACTTCTAATAAATCAGTTGTTTGTGCTCGTGCTTTCCGCGTTGTTCGGTTTTTTTCCTTAAAAACGTGTGCCCTTAGTAACCTCAAGCGCAGTTTACGAACATGCAAAACCAACTAGCCACATTCCTTACCTTACCTAAATTGATTTGAGCAAACCATTAGTGTGTTTACCTTGGGAGGAGCGTGGCGGAAGGAGGAACAGCATGATAGGTGAGAGGGAAAGCAAAGGAAGGAATTTACTTCGCAAATGTCGACAAAGACTATCGTCTTTTGTCGACGTTTGCAAGGAAAGGAGCAGATACGCTGCTAATGTTTTCTTGCAGAAGCCCCGTATGATGCTCCCAGAACTGCATACACTTCTGAATTCACGTTGCCATTGCGATGCACTATCTATAGATGTTAGCTGACAGGGAATCGAAGCCATTCTCAGCCAGTCTTCGGCTGACTTAGAGAAGAATACTGTAGGAGTTCTTGCGATAAAGGTTTTTTTCACTACGTAAATTACGGTATTTCAAACAGCAGGTTGCGAAGAAAACGTTCGATGCAGTCGTCTATGTCACTCACACGGCACAACGAAAACGTGTTTAATTTTTTTGGTAGCTACCAATGACTGCTAACACTTTTTGAGATATTAGGGGATCCGTTTTGCATTGTTCCGTAGGTCCCGGATGCGTTCTCATCCTGCAGGAGTTCGACATATTGTAGCGTAGATTTTAAGCCCGAAGTCTCCAGGCATAACGTTAGCAACTGTTGTGTAAGGTGGCATTTTCGGAACATCTGCAGCAGGATCTGACGAACTGAGCCTTGGCGGTTGTTTGGGGTGTCGTTGTCGTTTTAAAGATTTTGAACGCTCTTGACGTCGTCCATAGTTTTATGACCTTGTCTACCGCTATTTTCCAGGAAGGCAACTATATGAGTAATGAACTTATTCGCTCTGTGTCTAAACACACCTTCACCGTGGTAATAATCATGGGCACTTGATTTTCGGTTAATAACAGTCAATTTAAGCAAATTTCTTTCTGTAAGCATTACCAAACAAATACAATCTCACTTTTCCGCTACGGCGTACGACACTATAGAAGTAGTGGGATTTCACCCAGAGGCAAACTGGGGCTGCGGGTAAACTTAATATGGAGCTCGGCCGCGAATGATCACAATTGTGGCGGGCTGGCTTCATTTGAATGAAGCGCCGGTGGTTGTAGCCATGTATGGGTGACGGTGGAATACTGTTGGAGGATCTGTTGCACTGAAAGAAACCAAAGCATATGGCGGAGCTTTAGGTCAGCCTACTTTACGTCGTGCAACTTGTACACCACGTCTTCCTGATTCGGCACCTGCCTACAAAAGTAAAACTTTCAAAAGGTTTATATGCAAAGATCAGTACAGGGGTTAACTATGACTGGTACATGGTGCGTGTAGTGTTGGAAGCACTGCTTGCGTGCATGGCTATAAGGGCGGTGCCTGAAAATGCTTTATTAGAGGAACAACATTTCGTGCATGGGATTCAGCATGACACTATTTTTTTATGCTGAGCTACCCGGCTGGGGCGGCATACGCAAAATTTCATTTTAAGGGTAGGGGGATTGCACAAGCAAAAGAAGGTGGGAAAATAGAAAAAGTTAAAGACAAAGAAATAACTCGCCCGTAGAAATTCGTTGTTGAGGCCCTGTCCGCGCTATCCCTCTTTGCCATCAGCTTCTTTCGTGAGTTTTAAGGTGTTGGCTCAGTTAACCCGTCTTTCAAACTTTGGAGCGCGTCTCTTCTTCTGCTAACAAAATGGGGAGACGTGTGGGAAACCCCACCAGAAAGAGGCGTACTGGGAGCGGCGGTGCTTTGGCGATCGTAAAAGGCGTTCCCAAAGAGATTCTCATTCGCTAAACTGCTCCATTTCCAAAATGCCGACGTGAGCGTGTGTCAAGGAGCGTCGTCCTAAAACAGGTTACTCTTGTATTTGCGTACGCGTTTTGCTCCAGTCGTACTGCGCTTCCTGGTTCGTGGTTTCGAAATTGCGCCCATCATAGGCGTACTGTTGTCCGCACCAATTTCTTTATAATTATAGATGCCGTGGACAGGTGCAAACTAATCCAGCAACCACCGTGTATTTCACGAAACTGTAGAAGATTCGAATTAGATTGCCCCTGTATTGAATTCAAGACATCTGAAGAAAGCTTCGGAATCTTTCGTTCCACATAGACTGAATGTTCACTTTACGGACCATCCTACTTCTTCGTACGCATGTGTCTTGCCCTGTTTTCATCTTATTCCCGCAGGTTTCAAAATGCGCTGCCTTTCTTCCGCTTAAAATATTTCCTTCCACCCTAGTCTCCATTTGAAATAAATGAAATAAATAAATAAATACTGGCAATGGTCGTGTGTACCACGTGTGATGTCAGATGTGCAAACATGTGGCCAGTAGGGAAGGGTCATGCCCGCAAGCGGTCATTTTCACTTACGCAGCAGTTGTCCCACGAGGTAAGAATACTTGCCTGATGTTCTTGAATCAAGTGTCAAAGCTTATCCAGTACTCATTCAGAAGGGCGTTACTTGGGCATCCACAGCAGAAAATCACATGAGACTTCGTTGGCACGGCACACATTACATGCAATGTTGATAATCGACTGCCTCACTCGCTTCATGATCTCCAGAGACTCCTCGTGTTCAGAGGGACGCAAACAGCAGTGAGTTGTTTGCGGAGTTGAATTGATATGGGGGATATTACGATAGAAAAGTTGTTAATTAGGAATTTCCCATTGTTAAGGCATCTTTGCCGCCCCCCCCCCCAAAAAAAAAAAAAAATGAAAATCCCAGAGAGGGCAACGGGAGGGTTAGGCATTGGTAGAAAACAAGCTTTGGGTTTGTCTTTAGTGCCCCTTGAGTGCCTATGGTATCACCTTAGGTAAAGTGGGCATAACGACAATGTGTTAAAGGTCATTCTTAAAGCTTCTTAAAATAAAAAAGCTTGAGTTTTCACCGCATGAATTTCACGGCGTCTAACCTTTCAAATAAATATTGTAGTGTTCCGCTCAATTATGTTATTCAGTTCTTTATCACATGTATGAATGAATGCATGAAATAAATGCTAGTTTACTTTTCCCTTTCAGCACAAAAACCTGGCTATTAGGTCGTCATCCGAGTGAATATATACACCGCTATAACGTACGATATATAGCGAATACCAACGAATCAGAACATTCCGTAATACATATGAGCTCCCAACGTTCCACGAAAGCTTTTGCCATGCAGCGTGCACAGTCAAGGTTAACACAGGATATTAGCACACACCACGTAAAGGGTAAATTTTGCACTACATGTACCCCGCCCCTAGCTACTTTCCAACACGGTGAGGAAGTGATTTTTTCTCCTAATAAATTGCAGCTACCGCCGGGAGGAAATACAAACTACAAAAACCCAATTTTCGGAACACTAAGCAAAACATCATTACCAGCCACGTGAATGCAAGAGCACAGCTTGAACAAGTAGGAAGCGCGTGTGGGCCGTTCATTCCCATCCCAGTTCGTGGCAGCTTAGGCGTCCACGAACAAAGCTTGTTTACGACCCCCGCGTCCGTTGCTAAACCATCGCTTGGCTTCCCCGCCGCCTAATTGAGGCATTAGCAGGGCTGGGCACGAGCCGGGCACCGAACCTGCGCCCCTTCACGCCCCACAAAACAGCGAGATGCATGTTGCTGCCCGGGGTTGTGTCTCGCGTCGAGCAGCGCACTCGTGTTTGCTTCCCCCGCACCAGCACAAATGTTTCTTCCTGCGGCCCTGTCTTTGTGGATGCCCCCGGTACGGGAAGAGGTGCAGCTACGCTCCCATGGAGGCGTGCTTATTTTCCAGCGCTCATCCAATATTTATGGCCGTGTTAGCTCAACTATGCAACAATCTGCTCTTGGAGTGCAACCGACGGTGAATATGCGCCATACGGCGTAGTAAAATGTTATTTTCTCTGGGCGCCGGAAACACTGCGCCTTATGTAAGAGCTTAAAACAGGGCCGTTCATGTCTGCGTGGGAATACGTAAAATAGCTCTACGCACAGTGTTGCCAGTCTTTCTCTGTAAGGTAAATATTTACGACGTGCGGCCGCGCTTCAATGGGCTTACGTGCCCTGGCCGTATGCTTTTATATGCACGTACACCTGTTTCGGCAACGTGCTGCTGTTGAAAGAGAGAGTGGGTCGTACGCTTTACTTAGCTGTTCTTGCTCTTACCGGAGTGAGCCCTAGGAAGTTGATAATTAGGTGCAAAGTATTTCAGATTTAGGCCCGATCTTTGGAGATTTTACTAAGCCGCGCGGCGCAGGATTCTTCTGTCTGTCTTGAAAAGAAAAACGTTCTTTACAGAACTTAACGGCAACATTACCGTAAATCAGTTGAGTACGTTATTGCTCAGCCACTTTTAACACCCAAAAAATATTATCGACTTGTTTAGTAAAACATCTTTTATCAAGTTCGCAGGTCGTTTGGATTCCTCTAGTAGTTCTGAAATCGTCAATTTAAATGGGTCACAGTTCCACTGGTAAAGTAACGGTACCCGTAACACTGAAGATTTGGTGATAATGTCGCCGGCTTTTAAGGTAGTGGTCATGTGTCTGAAACTGATATCCTAACAATTTCCCGCAGAGATGACGGTCGAAATGCCCTCTGTAAAATCCCGACACCAAAACGCCAGATGGCTGCGTAAATTTCAAAAATTAAAGCAGTCATTGTCGCGCACTCAAAACAAAACAACAAAACAACGACAAAAATTGGCACAGGTTGCACTAGTGGTGCAAGGCTGGAGAAACAGAAGAGCTGGCGGCCCCTCTCTCCATCCGTCAGAGACCCGGCTGTAGCATCTCACATGAATTTTCAAATTTACCGCTGAAAGTTCTCCAGGACTGGCAGGCTTGGGTCGTTTTGCCCGCAGCCTTTCACACCTCTCCCGAAGTCGACCACATTATCCCGTGCTATAACCCGCGGCAACCGGCTTCGTGAACTGGGCGTCTTAAGCGCGAACTGTTCGGTGCTCCCCACTCCAGACGGGAGAGCAAGTGTACTGAAAAGGAGAATAGCGTGCGAGAGATCACGCCACGAATGCTGGGCAGAGTGTTTTCGAAGGACGAGGTGGCGGACGCCTGGCTCTATTCACGAGGTGCATGCTCACGGGCGCTCGGTGTTGTTTCTCACGTAGAGCAAGCCGACGCGCAAGCCTGGACGACGCCCGGTGATCCTCACTAGGCGCACGCTCACGTGCGCTGGCTGGGCTGTGTTTTCTGGTAACGCTCCGAGGCAGAACTAAAAGCCTAAAGGGCATATGCTCTTAACATGAAGGGTACCAATGTTTTCTCCGGGGGGACAAGGCCGCCGTGCTCTGGAGCTGGTTACAAAGTATCAATTCAAAAATGTTATAAATGGACGTATAAAGGAAAGTACTGACTGCCATCGTGTCGCTGCGTGTGTTAATTGAAATTGTAGTGACAATGAAAACCATAGGGACAAGCTCTAAGTAATGTCTCTAACAAAATCATCATCGTGAATGGGCGAAGAAACTTCGTGGACATGAATTTAGGTAGCGGTAATGGTCAGGGAGGTAATGCAAAGGAACTTTAAGAGTATTTTGATCTCTTAGAGAGCTTGTAGCCTGCCTCCGTATCAAACTTTTTTAAGACTACGCTTGAAGCATGTCGCCCTTCGTTCTCTAACGGGTTATCCCACCTACAAAAAGAAAGTAAAAAACTACCTATTTTAGAGATGTGCAAAAAGCGCCAAAAAGCAGTCATTTTTTTCTTAGAGATAACGAGTTTCCTGATTTATAGCTCTACACGTCGGAAGGAAGCTCTTCAGCGACCCATAGAATCCCTCATGCCCAAACCGCCAGTTTAAGACTGAGATTACTAAAGCTACAAAACTAAACCTGTAGAAAGAAAAAGCGATTAGGTAAATTAACAGAGTTTCCTGTTTTTCTCTGGGAATACTGTTTCTACGTGTTGCGCAAAATTCCGCAAACATTTTAAACACAGGTACTACGTACATGCCGCTCTTACGGAGAGAGAGAATGCTCTTTAATGTGAACTGGTGAGGTCAGCCCTGCTAGGGACAAGGCTGGCTACACCAGATTGGGGGGGGGGGGGTGACTACGTTGATGAGTGGTGAATATTAGACATTAGGGTTACAGCAGGAGGAATGCAAACAAGAAGCGTTGAAAAAAAAGAACGTAAAATACAAGAGAATGCTGCCAGCAGCGTCTGGACATAAAAATACAATTGAAAAGAGAATCGTTAATGTAAACACTGAAACAAAATAAAACGTAAACGCCGCGAAAAAAAAGCGTAACAACACTAACCCAAGAATAATTAATAGATGAACGCCAGTGACACCAACACAAGCAAAGTAAATAGATGAACGCCACAGCGCGAAAGAGTAGATATCGCGACACACTTGCTCTGCCTGTGATCTAGAGAAATTTGTCTATTTCGAATGAATTTTTGTTCCCTGCGTTGAAAGTGCGAAGAATTTTCCATGCTGCGTTCACATTTATTTGACGATTCGCAAATGAAGGTAAGAGCATTGATTTCTGAGCTAAATAGTAATAGTTAGAAATATTATTAAAATGAGAAAAAATGGAAAGAAAATACACTCTCACGTTAAACATAATCAATTTTTGTCTTAATTCTATACATGGACGACAAAGAAATCGAAGAATACGTCGGCTACGCTTTCGGGACTCTAACCAGGCTTTTCTGACTGATTGACTGATTCTGGGGTTTAACGCGCCGACGCAACGCAGGCGATGAGGCGCGCCGTAGTGGAGGGCTCCGGATTAATTTTGACCACCTGGGGATCTTTATCGTGCGCCGAAATCTCGTACACACGGGCGTTTTTGCTTTTCGCCTCCATCAGAAAAGCGGCCGCCGCGGCCGGGAATCGAACCCGCGACCTCGTGCTCGGCAGCGCAACGCCTTAGCCACTGAGCCGCCGCGGCGGGTTAACCAGGCTTTTCGCAGCTTTACACAGCGTCTTACAAGTTAAGCACGTCCTTTACACTATTTTCGCGTGGTTTTGCCGCTTCGTTTCCGCTATAAAAGTCTATTTCACCCGCATTAGCGAAGCAAGGAAGGGGTTTATGTATGCGTCCTAAGGGCTTTTCCCATTGCGGAATACTGTGCCTTAATGGCAGTTTAGAATTTTTAGTTAACGACGACAGTACTAATGAGCATCCGGCAAATGCGCTGACAACGAACACGTGGCATAAACAGCGCCAGCGCTTAACAGCTTAATGCTGCTTGGGTTAAACTAGCGCAGCCTAATACACGCCTTCTCTACTGTTTTATTTCACACTAAACGGGCTGAAAACCCAACTGGTGAGTACGCAGAAGTAGAATACTAAAGTGTGCATTTAGACCTACGCATTTAGAATACTAAAGTGTGCATTTAGACATTTAGGGATAGCTATTACAGGTCCACTTCGCTGCACGCGTGTGTCTTATGCGTTCGCACACGGCTTTATGGGTGTCTTCGCGTAAGCCCCGGCATATATGCTTCCTGCTGCTTTTCGAGACCTACTCTCGAGTGTGAATTCACTAGACCTCGCTCTAACGTTAGCAAGTTCTTGCACGCTCATATTATATTTAACATTGTATTTAATATTTAGGGCTCTTCACTGTCTGTGTCTGTGTCCCCGTGTCCCTCCGGGGAATCCTAATGCAATGCTTCCGCGAAAGCAGCCTCTGGAAGGCAATGCTATTAGCCTGGTTTACAAGGCCATTTATTTCTAGTTTATTATTTACTCGTGCTTCCTGCTACCACAATTGTCGGTCATGTACACTCAGATAATGTCTAAAGAGATAACGAAAATCCCAAAAGCTGCCGATACTTACCGGAAACAAACATTTTAATGATTTAAATAAATACGTTCGGCAATGGTTTCACAAAGTTTATTTCTATCTTCAGTGATTCAAAAAAAGAATCTAGAAACATGTGACTTATGTGCGGGCTGCACGATACGGAATGGCTGCATTGTAATTTATTCGGGTGCTGCTCATTGAAACATAAGCATGCAGGCTGGAACCAGCCGGTGACGAACGTTGGCTAAGTTCCCTGCATCACTTCGCAACATCGAAAACGTGTTACAAATCAAGCAAGAAGGGTAAATAGCAGCTGATGCGCGCAGAGTAGCAGGAGGAGAAGGCACAAGCTTATTGATGGCGAAAAATTAACGCCAATCCACTCTGTGGATGTG
Organism: Haemaphysalis longicornis; assembly: GCF_048455015.1. Taxonomy (NCBI): domain Eukaryota; kingdom Metazoa; phylum Arthropoda; class Arachnida; order Ixodida; family Ixodidae; genus Haemaphysalis; species Haemaphysalis longicornis. The sequence continues at coordinate 60,287,414 of NW_027526460.1, read as the reverse complement.
TTTGGACAGCAAAGCGGTATACGGCACCCACAATGCTTACCATTGCGACGTCACATAATTCACTCACTTGGCTCCACAAACATTGAAACTAGAGAGAAGAGAAATTCACTTTGCATACCCTCTACCCTCTACTCCATCTAACAGATATTCTTCGTAAGGTTAAATTAATGCATGAAGCATGAACGGTGGTTCGTTGAGTTCACATGAGTGGAAACTTCTTTCACGAAATTAAAGCTCAAACCGGGTGTTAGACGATCTCACTTTTCCGTCTCTGCCGTCGTGAACGGAGGCGACGAGATCAGTGGCAGAGACAGAGCAGGAGCCGAAGGAGGAGTGGGAAATGCAGAAGGAGGAAATACTTCCATTCAGATTCCTGAAAGGCCCAGAGTGTGATCCAGGGGAGTGGTTCCTCCTTCACTGTAGCCCATATTGAGTCCGCGCCACCTGTGCTCTCTCTAACAGCTGAAGTTGGGTAGGCAGAGAGGGACTAGTCGGACAGCCGCATCTCCCATGGCTCTTGTTCGGTAGTTGACGGAAAGAGAAGAGGGTGCTCAGGGCTGAAGTCGCACACCCCGATTATGTGGCAGAGTGTTCCTACTTCTGAGTAAAGATTGCATTCAGCATCGTAGCGATTCGGGTGCATTAAGTGAAGACACGTCGGGTGTGGGAAGGAGCCGGATTGTATGAGCCGTAGAGTAGGTTGGTGTTCTATGGAAAGGTCAGGGTAAGGCGAAGGTAGGGTCTGTCTCAGAAGGTGATAATGCTGGGTTACGTCCATGAACGAGACAAGCGGGTGACTGTCATCATGCAGCTTCATACAAGGGGGGCTAAAAGTACGGCTTGGTGGACGTATTCATTGCCTTTCATGGAAGCACGAGCGGGCGTCCAGATGAGCTGAATGGAGCCATTTGGGGAGGGGTTTTTTAGCACACGCAGTGCGGGTCGGGACACCAAACTCGACAGGTAATTCCAGTAGGCTTGTTGGGAATTGGTGACTACCTTACGAACCCATGTTTGAGTGAGAGCCAAGGCGATGGCTGCCTCTTCTGCTGCCGTCATGTGTTCGGTCTTGAGTGAGACACAAGCAAGGAGGTTGGTTCTGAAAGTAGCCACGATGATGGCGTACTGCTGCCCTCGATGTTGGGAGGCGTCTGTGTAGCTAACTGCCTGATCCCCACCGAGGGTGGTGTTGAGCGCTTGAGCCCGTGCTTGTCGGCGACCCGCGTAGTCTGAGGGGTTCATATTTCTAAGCAAAGGGAGCATCTTTGTTTCTTGTCGCCAAACGTCCAGGCGTACATCAAGCGGAGTGACATTCTGTGCTGCCCAGCGAACCTCGTGAAAGATAAGGCGACCCGCCGCAGTTCTGCTCATTCGGAGCTTCTGGATAGAAAGATGGCCCTCTATCAGCTCTTTCACCGTGTTGTAGAGCCCCGTGCTAAGCAGGGTCTGTGTGGACGCATTTATTGGAAGACCAATGGCTTGCTCAACCGCCTTTCTATTCATTATATAAGGCATGTCTACGGCCGCTTGCCGAGAACAAGACAGGGGGTTGATGTCAGTGATTCTCGAGAGGACTAATCGAAATAATCGAACGGTATGGGATTCCTTGAGGCCTCGCTTCTTGGTGGCAACTGGCCTCATCATGTGTATGATTTATTGATGGTGTGTTTGAGCTGCTGCAAGGATACGCCACTCGTGGTGTTGGCCTGAAGACGGAGGCCCAGGATCTTGATGCTGGGGCTTGGAGTTATGGCCTGGCCATCAAGGAGTATTTGAATGTGTTCCTTGAGGTATCGATTGGCGTGAGGGGGCACGACAAGGAGCTAAAATATTAACGTGAACACTGGAAGCCACAGGCCCATTGGAGTACTAGAAGTGAGATGACATGGGTTGGTGTGAGCTTCCTTTATTCGCTTTCGCGTGGCATGTAGCTAGAATGCAGGGGTTATACCCCTAGATGTGCTTGGCGAGTGCACCACTTGTCTTACCCAACTCCGCGTGGGCTCGTAGCTTAATCGGTAAGACGACGGGCTCTTGCTTTGTTGTTCTGTTAGTTCCAGGTTCGGTTCCTGGCGGTGCAGTGAATTCGTTTATTTCTCCGCGGGAGTTTTCTGGTGACACCAACGGTCGCGAAAGAACCCTTGTGGGGTAGAGGTAGAAAGCTTTGCTTTAAAATAGATCGTCGTACGAACAAAGAGACGCTCTCATTTCGGAGGCCCTGTAGCTTTGGCTGTCGCACGTTCCCGCTGGAACAGTCTGCGCTGATCTTCCGCAGCCTAGCTGGACAGCACTGCTTCGCACTGTTGGCTCCTTGGGTTGTCGTTCACGGGCACTGTCTTAGTTTCGGGAAAGGCCCATGTCACTCCATGAAGGGTAGAGTTTTTTCGCCCAAATAGTTAGCACTGATCTATGGCAATCAACCAACAACAGCGTATACGGACGCGGCGTCTTATCCGGGTAGGTCCGCGGCGGTTTCCACCGTAGTCGTCGAAAACAAGCCCCGTAGCAGCCTCTCGCTTGCCGGCGACAATACTATACAAGCAGAGGAAGTAGCAATCGCCCTCGCCGTCGTACAAACTAATGCAGCGGTCATTGTCACCGACTCGCAGCAGGCTTGTCGGAATTTCGCTAGGGGACGCCTTCACACAACAACTCTACGCATCATTCAGCAGCAGCCCCTGAAGAGGCTAATCAGGATTGTATGGGCTCCCGCACATCACGGCATCCCTGGAAACGAGGCGGCGGACGCCATCGCTCGAGAATTGACCCACCGAGCGGGCGCCGAGAGCAGCGTTGCCGAACCCGAGCGCATGCAGCCCTTGATATCTTACGCAGAGATCACGCAGCACTACAGGCTGTCGCGTCAGACACTCGCTCCCCCACATAAATCTCTACCCCGAGAGCACGAACGTCATTTACGTGCTCTCCAGACTAATACATTCCCCCATCCTATCCGGCATCACCTTTTCGACCGACAGAAGTCCCCGCTTTGCGGATTTTGCGGAGAACCCGGAACGCTACGCCATATGGTCGGAGGATGTGACCAATCTCCACTGATTCCTCCCAACCTGCAACTTTCCACTGTCGAGCTTTGGGAGAGCGCCTTGGCGAGCACCAGCCTGGACGACCAGCTTTGGCTGGCTCAAAGGGCTGTCGATGCTGCCCGCGCTCAAGGCATCCTGGACTGAGGACGCCTCCTTCAAGCTTCAGTACAATCCCCCCCTGTTGATTTAAATAAACGTTTATTCTCTCTGATTTGCTGGGTACACTTCAGGGTATATTGAGTGCAGGAGGCTGAGACGTGGGCATGTGTTTCTCTGAAGCAGGCGCCAATTGACTGTCTCCCGTTTGTTTGGCTCCTTGTGCGGTGAAGGAAGAGAGCGGCGACTTAAACCCTGATGTTGTAGAATGGCATGATATGTGAAAGGAATTGGCGCTGGAAGTGTGGATTGGTCACCGGGTGGTGTCGGTGCCGGGATAATCATAGCTTGACCTGATGCATGCGCTCGTTCGTTCGCGCCCACAGCGCTGTGTCCTGGCGTCCAGATAGCTAAGGGTGTGAGAGGTGGCTAGGCGAATGTTTGTCCAGGACTTGATGATCGATGTTAGATATTCGGCCTTTGCTGAAGCTGCGACAAACTGCTTGTGAGTAGGATGATGGCTAGCGCTATTGCTGTTTCCTCTGCTTTTAGAGGGCATAGTGTATTCACTGTGCGATTGTCCGTTCTCGCATGCATTAATCAATAACTCTGATGACCATAGCTGGTCTGCCTGGGTAGCTGGTTGCGTCGGTGTCCGCACGTCTTTGGATTATTACAATATAGTGTACGTCTCGTCACTCGTCCCGCGTGTCGGTCCAGTTAGATCGCTTGGCACGAGCCGCGTATGAGTGATTTCTTTTACATCACCTAGATGGCGCCAGGTCGCAACGCAGGGTACAAAAGGAACTATTGAATACCGCCGTGGGTTTGTGGCAGGCTGGGCAGCCTATTCAGTTGGTGCAAAAAGAACGAAGACCGGTACTTTGTCGGTGTGCTTAGCGTGTGGTGCCCTGTACAACCATGAGGTTCACGATATGGCTCGACAGTGAATTGCTACTTGAATGCACACTTGATAGACCACGGGAATTAAACCGTATCAAACGCCTACTTTTCCTGCAAATTATGTACAGGGCATCATGATTATCTTTTGTGGCCAAGAAAGATATATACATGCGACGGGCAATAAAAATACGCCAATGCTGTTGCGATAAATCACGTTGAAATTTTGGCGCCATTTTTGGATTCTTCAAACAGCCTTTACACAACTGTCCTGTCGTTTGTTCTGGACAGTTGCCCATGTTCAGACGTTATACCCTGATATCTGTGTTTACAGTAGGAATAAAAGGGTCGGTAAGCATCGTCTGCATTCAGGGTCAGTAAAAATCGTCTGCATCATGATTGTCTTTTGGGGCCAACAAGGATAATATACATGCGACGGCAATAAAATACCCCAATGCTGTTTCGGTAAATCCCGTGGAAATTTTGGCGCCATTTTTTAATTCTTCAAACAGCCTTTACACAACTGTCCTGTGGTTTGTTCTAGACAGTTGCTCATGTTCAGTCGTAATACTCTGATATCTGTGCTTACGGTAGAAATTAAAGGGTCGGTAAGCATCGTCTGCATTCAGGGTCGGTAAGAATCGTCTGCACCATGATTATCTTTTGGGGCCAACAAGGATAATACACGTGCGACGGGCAATAAAAATAGGCCAATGCTTTTGCGATAAATCACGTTGAAATTTTGGCGCCATTTTTTAATTCTTCAAACAGCCTTTACACAACTGTCCTGTCGTTTGTTCTAGACAGTTGCTCATGTTCAGACGTAATACTCTGATATCTGTGTTTACGGTAGAAATTAAAGGGTCGGTAAGCATCGTCTGCATTCAGGGTCGGTAAGAATCGTCTGCACCATGATTACCTTTTGGGGCCAACAAGGATAATACACGTGCGACGGGCAATAAAAATAGGCCAATGCTTTTGCGATAAATCACGTTGAAATTTTGGCGCCATTTTTTAATTCTTCAAACAGCCTTTACACAACTGTCCTGTCGTTTGTTCTAGACAGTTGCTCATGTCCAGATGTAATACTCTGATATCTATAGTTACGTTAGGAATTAATGGGTCGGTAAGCATCGTCTGCATTGGTAAGCCATTTCATCTAATTGTGCACCTCTTTTCCAATCCACCCGCTCTGCATGCAATCATCACGCTCGCTTTAGCAGTCTGCATTTCAACATTCTGCCGGCAGTCATAAATGCTTTCCGCGTGCTCCGTTCCGGACGCTTTATCATTTCCATCCGTCCTACATGAAGCCACCCTGGCTCGTTTGAACCGCGGAACCGTAGAAACGCACCGGACGTTAATTAGCGTTCGTCCAGTCTCTGGGCACGCTTTTCATCTTGTCTCGTCTCTCGCTTTCGGGGTTCGCCTTCCATTGCCAGGTTTTGCCTCGTCACGGCTTGTTTCGGCTTGGATCGGCTTGAGCCGGCTCGTTGGGAAGCGAAAAGGAGAATCTATATTGGCTGGTCGTAGCGGGGCGGGCGAGCGAAGCGCAAATTCATCGGGGCGCGGCGCGTTACTTATCGCCGACTTCCGAGACCGCGGGGCCCGGAACTATCAGTCAGCGAGAAGCGCGCGCACTTCCGGCAGCTGAGGATTGTGAGCGCCAACTGATCGCCCTACCCTTCGCACTCCGCTCGTTTCGCCGGCGCTGACAGTGACGAGAACAGTCTCGACGGGCCCAAAACGTCAACGGAAGCTACGCTCGCCCTACTCGGGCCGTTCGCTGGCGCTTTGGTCTACAGCCGCTAGTAGCACGGCCCGGCGTCATCATGATGCGGACACGACGTTGGTAGATGGTCCGTCGCCCAGGCTTTCTGCATCAATGATTTTTTTTGGCGGAGCTAGCCGTGGCAGCGGAAGTGTCGGTGGCTTTGTGGCCGCACCCGACGGAAGTCATTCCATCAGGAAAAAAAAATGTCCCTGAAAGATCCTGGCATATCATGTGATTTTTCTCACGTTTTCTTGCCGAACATTTTAGCAAAACCGTATGCCGAGCGTGATTCGTTAGCGAGCTAGAGCTTTGCAGTCTGTTGCGACCGCGTCTAGAAAGGAACGTTGATGGAGCTCAGGAAGTAATTAAAGCAGGCTTTTTGCGGACGGCAAGATACGTTTACCGTTCTTTCAGGGAGGTCATTATTTTGATGACCCTAGCGCCGCCAGCACATCCGCTTTCATATAAATATAAAATGTTTCTTCTCGTGCGCACATTCTGCAGCTAACAAAGTGTGCACTACGGAAGCAGGCTTCGAAGCCTAAATTAAACAGATGTTGTTTGAAGGGCAGCCTGGTTTTGTTATTCAATTGGTTCTGAATAGAAAAGAGTGCATTAAGAAACTGTAGTTTTATCTCTGAAGACACTTGTTTTATTAGACAGCAGGGCTGGAGGTCGAAAGCAGGTGTTTTACAAATCAGGAGGAAATTAAAAATGGTAGCATTAGCGCAGTTTCTTAACCAACAGGATCCCATTTTCTTCGTAGCTCATAGGGGGATTTGTAGGGCCACACCAGGGCTCATAAAACGGCGGCCCAAAATTCCCCTTGATATTTTCTTTAAAATATAATGACACTGTGTTTCACAAATATCGCGCTTTTTATGCCCCTCTTGATATAAAGAAGGCGGGAGATTGGACACCACAGCTTCGGAACGCCCATGACATCATTGCTTCAAGATAAAAACTACGGGTAATACTTACATCTTGTAAGATCGTTGCTCAAAGAGCTTTTTGATGTTTTCTGCACTTGGTGAAGTGTAGCAACAGCAACCTGGACTCCCTGCTACGTGGGCGACCATCGGAAACGTAGGAACAATATCCTAAACTAGGTAATAGCTGTTCAGCAGAGATGTCTCCAGGGTGCGAGTCAACATTGCGACACGGGCTTGTCCAATTTTTTTTAAAAAGGTTTGAAATGCCGAGAAAACCGATCCCACATCCGATAAGCTCTCGAATGTAATATAGAACAGTGTACGCTGCCAGTAGAAAATAGGGCCTGAAAACGTGCATGATCCTGTGCACTTTTGGGCACATTTCAATTAAAACAGTTACGCCATATGTAATTTGAGAATTATCTTTTAACGTTATCTTCTCAAAGCGAAGGAAACCATGCGGAGCACGGAACGGCGGAAGGAGAAAGGAGTGGTTCCTGTTTAGTAGTAGAGATCGCCGCGTGTTTTTGACGGGAAGGGGAGGGATGTCAAACGGGACCAAAATCTAATACTGCCTACCAGCCTAAAGGCACATATTTTTAAGTCCCTTGAGCCGGCAGGCAGTTCTCTCGGCATTTAGTTAAGGCCTTAAAAAATCACTCACGCGAACTTTCTCATTTCATTGAAAGGAAAAGTTGGGGAATACATTTCTTTTCCGCTACTGGATGGCTAACTTCTCGGAAGGAAGAACCAAGTGATTTGAAGCACGAACTGTAAAACCATCCTGAAAGGTCTTTCAAGGGTGGTTTAGAAATTATGTGTGGAAGGTCACTACTTGTTTTTCTATCTAAACAAGATTTCAAGATTCGAGCCTTCATACGCTTCACTTAAATAATAACAGAGCCTTCTAATACCCCGTTTCTCTGGACAAATTGAGAAATAGCTTCTAATCAAGCTCACGCATCGAGTTCCCAAACGCATGCTAATTATACATCGGCAGCAGCAGCAGCGCGTGCTAATTACCATTTTCGTATCGCTCGTTAGCACAGAATTTCAGAGCGGAATATTCCTCAGAATGCGCCAGGTGTAACGGTACCTCCTACACCTCAGCACATTCTTAGCGAATGCCGCTTGTTCGCGGTCCCGTTTGGCGTCCCGCACAAACATAATTGATAACGCGCTGCCATCATGACTGATTATGCGCTTACACTGATTACAGAGGCTTTGCTTTGGCTTTCTTAGAAGCTCTGCGGAGCGTGCAGAGAAAGAACACTAATGTCAGAATTGTTGATGGCAACATGATTCAAATTCACTGTAAACGTGTTCGGTCGAAATTGTGATATGTAAAGCTGATGTGGTGTTTTCTGGATTCCTGCGACCGTCCTTTGGCTTTGCCGCAGCATGAGATACATCTGCTTCTCTTTCATAGATATTCTTACTGCAGCGTTTTGCAGCAAAGCTGTCATTGCTAGGATCCAGCAAGATCTGGCAACAGAGCGATGTAGACACCTATCGCAGGAGAGGGTAGCGTTACATTGCTGCGCCCGCTCAAACCCCCTAGATAGTAAATCTGTGCTCCACGCCTACAGGGTATGAAAAAAAACCATACTCTTCTAAAGAAAGAAAATACTTTAGGGCCCTGAAATTTTCATATGACGGTTTAGATCTCCCTTAAAGGAGCACTGACACGAAAATTTTATGTTACACTTTTGTTGCTTTTATCGATGCTTAATGGTCTGGCGAACCTGAAACAGCACTTGAAATACTTCACCGCGCGATAGTTAATTACATTGCACGGCCTGAAAATAGTTTGTTTCAAATTCCCGCGCTTTCATCCCGAACGGCGCATATGACAGCCTCCCGGTTTGACCTCACCGCTTTGTGCGGACGTCACCGGCGCCCGCTTGAGAGAGTGTTGCGCCCGCTCGCCTCTCGTGGGGCCGCGCGCGTGAAGTGACGTCACGAGTTTTTGGCGAGCGCTGTCGCGTCACTTCTTTTTCCTCTCCTGGAGTGATGTCACGCTGATGTCCATTTGCTGAGTGCCGCTCCGCGCGCTGCTCCGTCGGCGCGGTAAATGCGATCCAATTGAACTATGTTCTTCGCGTCGCAGGCCGCTCATATTTCAGCCAGGGTATTCTGTTGAGTGAAGGAAGCGAACTGTGCAATAATATTAACGCCGAAAATTGGTGTCAGCGCTCCTTTAAGAAGTGTCTTCTCAGCAACGTAATTGTGTTTAAAGGAGAAGCCGACTTTTAAAAAATCGTTATAAGCTCGGTTTTTGCAAGATGGCCTTCCCACATAGAGGGTTGAACAGTGGAGCACGCCCATCATTTGAGGGTATATGATTACAGAAAGTGGCTCTCACTCTTGTTTTATGAAAACTATCTCGAAACAAATTATAAACAATTATCCGCTAACACGACAAAATTACGTAGTCCATGGTGAAGTTGTTAATATTGTGTAATTCTCGTATGCTGTCAATATATGGGCTTCGGCGGGAGGGAAACGGAAAGCCCCATTTTAAGTGTACTTTATAAGCGACCCCAAACCATCCACCGCCGGCGGCAGCGACGGCGGCGGCGTCCGCAGTGCTCCTCTATATTTAAAGAAGAAACAGCATCCGGCGCCAGGTTTCGATCCGAGGACTTTGCGGCCGCAGCGCGACGCTCTACCGACCAAGCCACGGACGCGACGCTGATATCAGTGTTAGTGACGCGCCTTATATCTTTAACGCATTCAAACTACGTCGTCAGCGGCGTGCGTTGGCGACTCAGCGGCGTTATAGCGGCTTGATAACTGCGTGGTGTACACGTGATACTACAAACCCGATGGAAGAGATGGAAGAGAAGGCGGCGAGGCGGTGGGCTGCGGGGGCCGAGCGCAAGCGCCGCAAGCGGGCCGGCAACCGTGCATTCGCACTTTCACATTCTCCCCCTCGCGGAAATGCGGGGGAATTTTTTGTTTACTGCACTAAAACTCTAGTTCATGAGTCTCATTCAGGTAGGTAATTAACCAGGAAGTTTTCTCAATCGCAAACTACAAACGAACGTGTTTTTCTTCGTGCGTCCATTGGGCCACGACACGGACAAAACATATTGTCACTTACGTTGAGGCTCCGCACCACAGTTTTTCTGCTAAACGATCTTCAGAGTGGAAGCGCACTGAATTTGCTTGTGAAATGTGGTCGAACCATATTTATACAATATTTGAGCATTGTCTAGTAAAATAGGTTACAATGAGTAGGGCACATGTTCGGGTATTCTTTGCGCAACGTACCAAGCAAAAAAAAATTTCAACAGTTGAACTCGCACCGAAAGAACCGCATTTAAGGCAGGTAACCCGCCAAATTCCCACTAAAGTGGCATCGCTTAGCACGTAAAAGACAGACTTTGAGCCCGTCGAATATAAAGGTGGTGACCAATAATCCCAGATACATCGCACAATAAACCCGGGATAGCTACGGTGACTGGTGCAGCCAACACCTCTTGATTGCATTGTTGCTTGGAACGGCTACATTCTTATTCCTTCTGTCGTGGGAATGCGCGCGTTGAATTCACTGAGCGAACGTGCTTCGTCTCACTCTACGCCACCCCAGTTTTACCTGAGCTCGACTTTCCTGTGCAATTTGGAATTATTTAGGCCTCTAGTCTTCTTCCGACTAGGAAGGATTCAAAAGCGGTTCGCAAGCATCGTATTTAGTCGTTATTCACGTCGGAGCCATAATGCGCACGGCGAACTTCTCCAGCTTCTGAATCTGGATGAGCTATCTACCAGGCGCTGCAGGAAAGACCAGATTTCCTTTTCAACTATATTAATTGACTATCTGACTGCTTTTGTCTTGTGAGCGCAGTTCATCAGAGAGTAACAACCAGACCACAGCGCCCGAATGGCTGCTTTCGTTTAGATAGAACTCTGAGCCTGGTACCGGCTAGACGATGCCATTATTCCTCTAAATGCCTGTTTTTGCGTTCTGTTGGCATTTTTTTTTTTGCGAATCAGCTTCTTTTATAAGCTCTTTAAAAATAATATGTCTTGATTACGCATGTCCGGGGGTCCCCGCATCTGCACCTTTCACTCTTATGCGCCTTAAAAAACAGGATCAATCCGTTCATACTTGACTGAGTTAACTTACGCATACTCTGCACACGCGGTATATAAGTTCTTGTTTAAAAATCTTTTTTCTTTCTGTACTCACACTTCACATTCGTACATATCCACATATTCATTTTTACCAATTTCTGATTTACTACCCTTGCTTGTATGCTGTTTGTTTGTATGACTACATACCTGATGTACGCAGTACATCCCCAGAGAGGGCCCAGCGCTGTTGGGAGCGCTCGCAATAAATATATTATTTTTCAGTTCGTCTTAACCCTGAGTGCAGTGAACACGAATTTAAATTTGGGAGTCCGTGTTAAAACTATATTTGCGGTATTCTTTGTTTATTTATATTTATTTCTGTGTTTGTTTAACAACTGCGCTACAAATTTGTATAAATGGACTAGCCATGTTACTTAGAAGAAGGCACTCCAGCAGAGATTAGGTTTCACCTATTGTTTCACGTACTTATTCTGTAAAAAGGGGGTGCTAATAAAGATGCAAGACTTGTAATGTGCATTTTGAAACTTTTTGAAGGTCTGTGTGATTAGAATTCCAAAAGAAATTAACCACGCCAAAAAATTTGTAATAACGTTTACGACATTGTCGATGTAGCAAAACATAAATCCACGTTCCTACTAATGAATTCACTGACAAAATTAACTGATATACACTAACAAAATTGTGAGCGCCTCCAAAAAAGTCAGTTACATCAGAATGTTTACATAGTGCCCTTACAAATACCGCGAAAATAACAAACACTTGTTTCCTTTATCGAATACTGCTTTACAAGGAGTGACAGTATTGCGCTCTATAAAAGCGTAAATTTAATATGAAGGGGTGTTTACGTGCTCCGCAGAACAACAAATGACCACTGAACAACACTCGTTATGACGATGTCATCCAGACCGGTTGTGGCGAGAGCTGAATATTCCGCAAGAAGAATGATAAGTCAGAATAAATTTCGTTGTATTTCGCCTGCTTGAAACAAAAGTGGGCAGGAATCAATTTTTTATTGAAACTTTGGCTATCAAAACAGAGACGTGTTATTTCTTGCCATTTTCGCACAACTTTTGGCGAATTTCATGGCCGCTTGATCAAGGGTCCAGATAACGTGCGGCGGTCCTTCTGTGTTTTACTGGCCCTATTTTGCCGAGTCCCAATGAAATGTGTCTTCAGGCTGGTAAAAGATCTACGTTGCCTCTTCAGGAATGCAGTCTAGAGTAACTGGTTCGTAAGTTTCAGGGAAAAGATGATAGCGAGAAAATTCTCATCCAGATGAGGAGTGAACATCTAAGGGACCTAAAAGCCAGTAGATAGGATCGGTCTGCCTCTCCACCTCCACCACAACCGGTGCAAACCGAAAGCGGAGACATCAAGTATTGACTTTCATGGGGATGAACGCTCTGACTGATTATGCAGCAGAACTCAATTGAGAAACCTCGCCCCCCCCCCCCTTAAAAAATTAGTCTGTCATCAAAATGCTCACCCCGCGCAAGCTACGAAAATTTTCTCTATTAATAATTGATTGATTTTTGATTGATTGTAGTGTTTAACGCGCCGACGCAACGCAGGCGATGAGGCGCGCCGTAGTGGAGGGCTCCGAATTAATTTTGACAACCTGGGGATCTTTAACGTGCGCCGAAATCTCGTACAGACGGGCGTTTTTGCTTTTCGCCTCCACCAGAAAAGCTCTATAAATACAGCGGCGAATTCTTGGAAAATATGTGGAATATCAATGAGAATTTTAAACGTCGCAAGGTTCCCAGAAGTGGCCACAACAGTACAAGAACGTTTGGTCCAAGGGTTAAAAAGAAGGTCTTCTTCACCCCGAGTAGTCCGAGTGGCGCTGGCTACCACCCCAAGCGCAGGAAACAAAAATACCTTAACACAAATACCCCAGAAAGTGCAGGGGAAAATAGTTCCGCCGGTAGCGTAGTGGTCATCGCACCAGACCGGTATTCTGGAGGTCGTGGGTTCGGATCCCACCTGGCGGGATTTTTTTCTCCACTTTCTTTCTTTCTTTCCAAATTCTTTATCTGTTTCAATTAGCTAACACATCTTGCCCTTTGCTTTCCGAGGTTTTCTTGACTGCCAACCCTTATTTCTGTCTCACTTTCAACGAGCCCCTCATTTCCTATTCTGATTCGCTACATGCATAGCGAGGGCCTCTGTTCTGGCAGTCTTGGTGCCATATGGAGCTTAAGAGGGTTCAACGCTGGTCGACCACTCTCGACATGTCGTAGGCTCTCCAGTCACGGCCCGGGGGTTAAAAAGAAGGTCCCCTTCACCCCGAGTAGTTAGAGTGGCGCTGGCTACCACCCCCAAGCGTAGGAAACAAAAATACCTAACATAAATACCCAGAAAGTGGAGGGGAAATGTATCCCCGCCGGTAGCATAGTGATTATCGCACCAGACTGGTATTCTGGAGGTCGTGGGTTCGGATCCCACCTGGCGGGCATTTTTTCTCCACTTCCTTTCTTTCTTTCTTTCCAAATTCTTTATCTGTTTCAATTACCTACCACATCTTCCCCTTTGCTTTCCGAGGTTTTCTTGACTGCCAACCCTTATTTCTGTCTTACTTTCAACAAGCCCCTCATTTCCTATATATATATATATATATATATATATATATATATATATATATATATATATATATATATATATATGTATATATATATATATATATATATATATATATATAGCGAATCAGAAAATGGGAAATGAGGGGCTCCGTGAAATAAGACAGAAGTAAGGGTTGGCAGTCAAGAAAACCTCGGAAAGCAAAGGGGAGGTTGTGGTGGGTCATAGAAAGAGATGAAGAATTTTTTGAGTCGAAAAGAAAGTGGTGAAAAAATGCCCGCCGGGTGGGATCCGAACCCACGACCTCCAGAATACCGGTCTGGTGCGATAACCACTACGCTACCGGCGGGGCTCTTTCCCCAGCACTTTCTCGGGTATTTATGTTAAGGTATTTTTTGTTTCCTGCACTTGGGGGTGGTAGCCAGCGCCACCCGAGTGGCGCTGGCTACCACCCCCAAGTGCAGGAAACAAAAAATACCTTAACATAAATACCCGAGAAAGTGCTGGGGAAAGAGCCCCGCCGGTAGCGTAGTGGTTATCGCACCAGACCGGTATTCTGGAGGTCGTGGGTTCGGATCCCACCCGGCGGGCATTTTTTCACCACTTTCTTTTCGACTCAAAAATTCTTCATCTCTTTCTATGACCCACCACAACCTCCCCTTTGCTTTCCGAGGTTTTCTTGACTGCCAACCCTTATTTCTATATATATATATATATATATATATGCTTATATATATATATATATATATATATATATATATATATATATATATATATATATATATATATATATATATATATATATATATATAAAGCATATAAGGCATATAAGTTGGTAAGGCATTCGAGATCTAATCGAAAGGCGTGGGTTCGGTCCCCACTCTGGGCGCGTGTTTTTCTTTCTTTCTTTATCACGTAATTATTAAAATAATAATAATAATAATGTAACGTCACAAACGGTAACAAATAGTCCAACCATTCCCCTATGCCTTCTTTGGCGTTGTAGACTGCCGGCATTTCTTTCTGTACACATATATATATATATATATATATATATATATATATATATATATATATATATATATATATATATATATATATATATATATAGACTGAAAAGATAAAAACTCACACAGAGCGCGAAAAAAATAAGGTTCGTGATCACGATCGTGATCACGATCGCGAGGTTCGTGAGTCTTACCTTATCTATAAGTTTAAATCAGCGTCGTTTGGCATAAATGAAAGTTATGGGAAATTAACCTGTCTTTCCTCCGATTAAAATTTCGGCTGCATTTCTCAGGCTAGTGTTATGCCTGTTCATTTCTTTCCCTCAATAATATTCTCCCATTAGTTGGCGAGCTCTCGTAGTTGGGTATAGTTTCGTGCTAGCACGACGTTTTTTAGCACAATGGCTTCACTGAAACAAATTTGTTGAACAAGTCTGGACATTGTGTTCTGGGTAGAAGGCTGCAGTACCATTTTTAGCTTTGATATTCTCACCTTGCAATTAATTTGTGAACGCGAGCGTGTGTGATTGTTTTCGTGTCCTCTTTCTTTTTTGTATTGTTGTTTTCTAATATTCGTTGCTGACCGCCTCGGCACTCCCTGAACTGGCACCATGCGCCGGGCAGATGAATACCACTTGCTGCCGCGTCATACGCGTGCACCTGCCTGTTTTCTGTTTTTTTTTTTTTTTTAATGACCTTTTTTTTTCATGACTTGTTTGACCTTGTCTTTTTTCCCCTATCAATGTACACTCATTTCGAGTCGAAACTACCTATCCTACTGCTTTTGGGCGCGACCCCCGCCTCCCACCAACAGAAGCCACGTGTCTCACGTTTCAATTACCTTACCAGGATTCTTAGAACGGGTGTGTATGGGCAGATGTTCATCCTTTGTGTGCATATCTTCGTTTCCTTGTTCCGCGTGACTAATCTTTTTGCCCATGTCAAACACGTGCATGGGCATATCTTGTTTTGACCCCTCTTTCACCCCCGTTGCCACAAGGGAGGGGAAAATTACCTGGTTATGTTTTATTTTTTTCGCTCTCTGTATACCAATGTACACTCTTTCCTGTCGAAACTGCCTGTCCTACTGCTTTTGGGCGCGACCCCCGCCTCCCACCAACAGAAACCACGTGTCTCTTGTTTCAATGACCTTACTTGGATTCCTAAAACGGGTGTGAATGGGCAGATGTTCGCCCTTTGTGTGCATATCTTCTTTGGAACGTCTTCGTTCCGCGTGACTAATGTTTTTGCCCATGTCAAACACGGGCATGGGCCTATTTTGTTTTGACCCCTCTTTCACCCCCGTTGCCAGGGGGGAGGAAAATTACCTTTTTATTTATTATTTTTTTATTTTTTAATTATGTATTTTTTTTCTCTGTGTTTGGTTCTTCTCTCTCTCTTTTTTTCCAAGTTCGTACCGCGTGACTGTGTGTTCTTATTATCCTTGTTGTAATTAATTTTCCCGCCCTCCCTTCATTCTTTTGCTACCCACCAACCATGAATCCATTTGTACAAACTCTCCCTCCTCTTACCTTGCCCTCGCGCTTGCTACATTTTCTGTATATATAGCTCTGAAACGAACTTATTTTGTACTCTGAAGAAAGGGAGTCCTCTCCCTGAAACGTCAGTAAACTTATTTTTATTTTCTAAGTCTTTCTCGTTTGTCTCTGTCTCTACTAACCTTATATATATATATATATATATATATATATATATATATATATATATATATATATATATATATATATATATATATATATATATATATATATATATATATATATATATATATATATATATATATATATATATATATATATATATATATATATATAGATATATATATATATATATATATATATATATATATATATATATATATATATATATATATATACATAGACTGGCGTGTGCGGAGTTTCTTCGCGTGTGCCCTTCATTAAATCCTGAGTGCGCTCTGGAACAGCTAGCGCTAACATATATATTACGGAAGTCAACAATTTTTCAACACAGGATTATACCGCTCTGAATTTCTTCGGAACGTCATTTTGCGAATGTGCGAAAAAAAAACACTTTGGTGACGTCACTCTATGTTGTTGGTCTTACAGCCCTCTACACATGCTGTCAAGGACAGAACACGCCAATTAGTCGCAAGTGCTCATTGGATGCGAATCAGGAACAGAGGCGGCGGGCACAATGGCATAGGAAATAGGAAACACGCGACTGCGGCCCTTGCGAGCACCTGCTTCGTAGCTCCGAGCGCTGACAATGCCTCCGTCACCGTCGGCCCGTCCCACACAAAAGGTCCGTAACGACGTTCTCACCTACCGGGCTCGCAGTAATGGGATTTGGATGAAGCCGGATTGCATTCGGCTGATTTGTAATTATCTGTGAATGTGTACGACAGCGGGCCAATAATTCACATCGTTGTTCTGGGGCAGCCAGGCTCAGCGGGGTGACATAGTGACTAAGGCGTTGGGCTGCCTAGCACTTCTGCCCTGATTCTCTCGTGGCTTGAACTGTCATTTGATTGCCAGAGTGCCATGTGGCACACGCCGTAAACTCGTGTGTGTTGGCACCAAGCCGGTCAACCAAGGTCGCAGAGCGAAAGAATCTGGGAATTCATCACAAGCGTCGTTCATCACAATGTCAGTTTTAGGGTAAATCTTAGACATCCCCCCTCTTTGTCTTTCGCTTGTGCACGACGCCGTTTGGTCATCAACGGCGAAATGCCAGAGCCACAGCATTCCTAGATTGGCGGCACACACCAGCTTTGTAGGAGCATTTAGCTGCAGTATATTCCTCGATACGCCAAACTGCATGCAGAAATGAAAAAAAAAATCACGAAGCATTGAGCGTCGTCTGCGGTTTTTAATTACTGAGTATGGGCGTAAATCACACACATAGCAAAGCAGGCCTTGTTTACAGGTCGCCTCTACTTTATAAATTTACGGATCTGAAGAATGTACTTGTAGTTATCTGCGCTTGGCAAGCCGCACGGCAGTAGAACGACAGAAAGTCATACACAACTACGCTGCGCTGACCGCCACCGGCATCCAACTGTCGAGCGAATGGTCACCGCCGGCGCTGTTCGCTGAAGCGACGGTAGTGCCATACAACGATAGCCCGGTTCCTATACAATCCCAGAGCTGGAATCGATGAACTTGTTCGAATGCTTAACGCCGCATTCTGTTTGTTTAGTGTCTCTGATTTGATTGGTGATCTTGCACAGCGTTTTTGAATATTGATGACTATTCACAGCAATGATGAATATTGTATATCCTTTATTGTGCTCTTAGAGAATGAATACCCCTTCCTGTCACGTCATCTGAATGTTCCCGCATAATCTATGTTGTTATGATAAAAAAACCGAGTTGTAAGTGAGCACTTCACTCGTTTGTGCACTTCTTCGTTGTGTCCCGCTAGCGCCAGCAATGTTTCCAGAGTGTTGTCCAACCGTTGAATACCCATTCCACTAAAGCGAGATTCGCAGGCGTTTCGCAAAAAAAAAACCGCAACTGACACCACCTCACTCTCCCTAACATAAAGCTATTTACCCTAACCCAACATAGCCTATAGAATATTAGGAAATAATTTAAACAGCGAAAATTAACCTAAGCCGTGAAAATTACAATTGATACAAAAACTTTTCAGATAAACAAAATTAGGTGGCAAGAGCCGGACTCGATCCACCACTTTTGGTATTAGGAAGCTAAGACAGAACCCTTCCACCACGACAGTAGACCGTGCCAGCCTAGTCTTCGAAATTCGGACGTCGTCTGTTGGCACTCTCACAATTGCTGCAGGGCATAGCTGGACACTGAGATTTGACAAACGTGTCCGCTAAGCCGCACTTAATGTGAGCCTCTTCCTCACATAGTAGTAGAATGGCGGAACTGGCAGATTTTCTGCCCGCACTCAAACTGAACCATAAAGTACAAAACCATCCTTATTTGCTAATCCTAAGTTGACCTAAGAGAACATTTGGGACTAGAAAAGAATTGCGGGGTCTTCGGAAACACTACTTCAATTGCTGAAGCTCGAACCAAGTCTGTAAGAGTCAAAACCCACGACTTTACTTCCTCCTGACACTGATGGCGAAATGCGTCGCCGTAGTAGCCGTTGCTGAAGAGGAGTGCTACAAGCGTACCAGGAGATGGCACTAGTGCGTAAGTCACATGACGTTGTCCTAGACAGACAGAAGTGAAGAAACGCTTCGCGAACATTTGAAAATAGTAAGTTCTTCGAACCTGAACTTAACGGAAGCAAACATTTCTACGTAAATACGAGTACGCATGAAACTGTTTATTTTCTCCTGCTCGACACCCTGCAAACACATGCCGAAACATGTTGGAAAGAAATGCGTCTTTGCCGTGACGGTGCAATGGTCTCCGCACCCGGCGTTTATGCTGATCTTCAGGAGGAGTGCTCGTAGAAATTATGCGTACAATTACACAGGGAAGTCGCGCTTTCATTGAATTGCCAGATCTTGTAAAATAAATGTCCTGAACACGTGCGAACAACCCGTCATGTCCCTTCGTTTTTGCGGGGGGAATGCTTAGGTGAAGTTAAATGTCGGGGTATACTCGGTTACAACTCAAGAACGGCACCACCTCATGTAGTGTATCACTCCGCCAAACCGCCGGACCAGTGACGTCAGTGCGCGCGCGTTTTGAAAGGGGTTTGCTATGAACGCGTGATATCGCCAGCCTTGTCTCACACAGTTTGTTTGTCGTCACTGGAGTCGTTTATAAGCATATTAAGTCCAAAAAATCACGGGAACGGCTCACGCCATGTTCAAAATATTCTTAGTAACGCCCTACTTGCGCCGCGCGGAGAAACATCCGGCTACGGTGATAAGGCACAGCGGCAACTTCTGGTGCCGTTCTTAAGTTGTCACCGAGTATAGTAGAAAGTACACAGCGATGAGCAATAAAGAGTAACCGATTTCGGTTATTTCTTATGGCTCCAAGTTCAAGCACATTCGATTCGGGCACAATGGTAGATCTTCTGCTGGCTACTGTCCACGCTATACGTTATTTACACAACGGTGGCGCTGCAAGTGGTTGCTAATTGGTTTCTGAATCCAACGACCGCCCTTGCGCTATTTCCACTGCGAACAGGCACACAGAAAAGGGCTCTAACTGTACCCCAATCAACTTGCCGTTACGTCGAAAGAATGTAAAGGTATGGGTTATGGGTAATAGCATTACAGTTCGCATTTTCGTGCTTATGCGCTATATAGGAAATATTCTGCTTGTGGAAAAATGCAAACATGGTTGTTGATGCTGACAAAACAACCGGCTGTCTCAAAGCAATTCTAGGTAGTTTACGATCTAATGATACTTTTCGGCTACCACGCGCGCCGCAGTGGAGAACTCCGGGATGATTTATACTCCAATGGGATCTTGAACGTGCGCTGCCGTGCCGGCGGATGGCCGTTTTCATTGTTTGCTTCCCTCAGGAAAACAATTCTTTTAGTAAGGTAAGTGCCGGGGGTAGCGCACGAGGGAGGGGGGGGGGGGTGTGAGGGGGGTGCACATGGCTTGGTTGTTCAATGCATCTTGTTTTTTTAATCGTGAGTTTAGCCATTATGTTTTGGCAATTTGGGCTCGCAGTCGTTTACGCCGGTGTTCTCCTCAAAGATCGGAACACTGAGAATCGACATCGGTCGACGGACTTGGCTCGTTCATCCTGGCGGCAATGGCGATACAGTGCCGGACGACGTGTAATGCTGTAGTTACACGAATCGGTTCAGCAGTGTTTGCGGGGGTGTGTGGAAGGGGCATTTGGCCGACTGCTGAGACCGCACACGTCTGGAATGTTCTGCAGGATGCAAAACCTCAATAAAACGAAGTAACACTCTCCATTCTGCCGCACAAGATACATGCAGCCTAGTGCAGCTTTTAGTAAAAAAAAAAAAGTAAGTTACTCTAACGGGTGGGCAGCGTGATAGTGAGTGCACTCTCCAGGGTGCAATATTTCATCGCACAAAGCGCTTTTGAATATTTCTCTCGTGTTTTTATTTGGTAGATATTTTTAAAAACATTTTATTATGCTATCACTATCAATCCTTAATGGTGGTATTTTGTTTTGTGAGACAAGATGGTAAGCTTGCATAGTTTTTTAAGGGAAAGGTTCTCAATACTTGCTTAGGTGTTTTGTGAAGGCCAACTTCCAACGCGGGTACTTTTTACCGCCAGCGAAACGTTTCAGTGCAACACGTGCGATAAAGCATGCTCGACGGCAAAAACGTCGAAGCTTTTTATCTCTGCAGAGGGCGTTCATTAAATATTCACCGAGAGAAAGCACGCAGCCATTAAAAGTTGAAACGAAACGACATAAATTCTGCACGGTCATTTGCACGGTCCAAAGAAAAGAGCAAGTGACAAAATTCCTACAGCTTCCTGAAAACACTTGCAATGACGCGGGGGATTGATAACAAAATAAGCACTTTTGAGGGCATTCAAACTATGAAACCGACTGTTCTTTAAATTTTGTTCTAGGCCCGGCGAAATGGAAGGTGGCCATAAGTCAGTCCCGTTTATTCATGGGCCATATTATCTTCACGCACCATGCTTTATTTATTGGGCAATCCGTTCAAATAATCGTCCATGCATAGAAATTGCCCCAGAAGAAAACTGCCTTCGTTTGAAACGGTGAAACTCAACCTCAAAGAACCTCTAGAAACAGAACACAAAACCAAAGAACAAGACAAGTCCAATAAACTCCCAACTCTTGTTTTACCAGTAAATGCCCTTCCGCCAAAGTTGCCCCCACTAAGCCCGAAAGTCCAAGTGGTATTGGAAGGTCTAATACGAAGGCAGCTAAATAGCACCGGCAAAGAGTACCAGCGGTTAAGGGTCTAAGCTAATATACTCCTAGGCACAGCCGGTGATACTACACGAAGTAAAGAAGAGCAGTTCGGAGGGCGTATGCACCTCCGAAAGCCAAGCACACCCACGCACAGACGTACAGCGAAAAAAGCTTTATCAAGAGGCCAAAGAACGCACGGGACAAATGGCCAGACCTGTGAGTAAAAGAGGGCGAAACAGATTTCCGCACAAGCCGATCCTAAATCACGCCGCTGTGCTATAGGTGGCAGTTGGGGAGCCGTATCTCTTGCTTCGCTGGCCTCGCGCCGTATCGTTGAGAGTCCAATGGTACGGAACAGACTTCCGCGGCCCAGGAAACGAAACAAAAAAGGAACGTGGTGGGCAGTAGCTTCCCAGCTCAGGAGAAAAAAACCCAATCAAAGCATTTACAGCCAAGTATTTGGGGTGAAGAAATAGAAAAAAGTACGTTCAAGGCGTTCGCTGGCCAGCCGGCAGTAACGGCAATAAGGGTCGCCAAGCAGTGATAAATGGCTACTGGAGATGAAGCGACATTCAGCTGGTCGCTGCGTGACCATTTAGTTTCACTTCTTGTTCATTGCGGAGATTCAGCTGATTTTTTTCCTCTTCTACGTGGAGATTGTTTT
This sequence comes from Haemaphysalis longicornis, assembly GCF_048455015.1. NCBI lineage: Eukaryota > Metazoa > Arthropoda > Arachnida > Ixodida > Ixodidae > Haemaphysalis > Haemaphysalis longicornis. The sequence goes on along the minus strand of NW_027526460.1, from coordinate 60,265,500 downwards.
TTTTTTCAGCGCGTTGGGGTCGTACTTGAAAAACCGCGCTCTTTTACCCCATTCGGGCTGATGCTCAAATATAATATTGAAATAAATATCGACTCGCTGGTGTTCGTAGCCCCGTAAGGAAGATAAAAAATGTACGACACGCGCGAAGGACGCCCATGTGTTTATGGCGGTTATTTTGAAAAGATTACAAAATAAAATATCGCGCGCAGAAATATCCTAAGTAGTGCATGAAAAAAAAAGAGAAAATACAACGTACTTGGTGTCAGTGTAGCGGCTCCGCCTGTGTGCTTATGCGACAGTAAAAATTCCCGAACATATCGAAAAAAGAGGGGAGACTGCGCACTGCAAGATCGTGTATTCTCCAAAATGTTGGCGTTGTTATATATGCCTGTTGCTCGTAAAAGTAGCGAAGTTTGAGAAGCCTTGTTTTGGAAAGCCTCATTTATGAAGCCTTTTACAGCGAAGTGTGGCACGTTAGTAAATAAGTTCGCATGCATTGGTTCTTGATTTCACATAGCTGGGGAATCTCACCGAGATTACTGTGACCCGCCCCGGTGGCTCAGTGGCTAAGGCGTTGCGCTGCTGAGCACGAGGTCGCGGGTTCGATTCCCGGCCGCGGCGGCCGCTTTTCTGATGGAGGCGAAAAGCAAAAATGCCCGTGTGTACGAGATTTCGGCACACGTTAAAGATCACCAGGTGGTCAAAATTAATCCGGAGCCCTCCACTACGGCGCGCCTCATCGCCTGCGTTGCGTCGGCGGGTTAACCCCTAGAATCAAATCAGATTACTGTGACTCACTGCACAAAGAACTGGGCATCGTTTCCTCGCAAGATCTTCTTAACAGATCCTTACCTGATATTCTGAAGAAATCAGGAAGTCTTTCTCGGGCGACCATTAACTTAGCCCCATAAAATAGTTTGTTTAAAAATATTTAAAAATATTACAAAAAACTGCCCACCTCTGTGGTGCGGCAACAATAAAGTCTACAGAACTGCCGGATTGCTGCACTTTCGCTTAGTTTAAGCACTAATTGCTTGATACGGCTTGATGTTGATGACCCAATGGCGACCTTTAGCAACAACGAAAAAAAAAAAACTCGATCCAGTCCACGCTGTGACGGTGGTTCGACTGCGAAGCTGTAAACGACACCCACAACGATTACCCATGTGGTGTCACCTGAATTCACACGCGTGGCTCCACACAGATTGAAACCAGAGACTCTGCCAGCCGTTACCTGAAATTTGCGAGGGCGGAGCCTCGAACGAAGCTGCGTCGGCAGAAAGAAAACGGAGATGAGCGCCGTTTGAATGGTGAGGAGGAGAGCAGCACGCACGGCTATGGAGTCATATCCCTCACTGCCCCCCCCCCCCCCCCCCCCTTACTCTTGTTTCATGTGTCGCCTACAAAGCGCCCCGCTTCTCCCGAGACGATGAATCCAAACCACCGTCTGTCTCGCCGTGTCCACGTGTGGGCGCAGCTTAGTCGGCAAGACAACGACTTCTCGCTCCGCTTCTTTTTAGGCCCAGGTTCGATCCCTGGCGGTGCCATCAGTTCATTTGTGGGGCCTGGTTGTAGCCAGTAGTAGCCTGGGATGTTTTTTTTTGTGTAGCCAGTAGTAGCCTGGGAGTTTTCTGCTGACGCTGACACGAACATTTTTTTGGCTGGCTGGAGATATACTGATTATTAGTAAAATGTATGCATGGCCTAAAAAGGTCAATTTCATCTGCTTCAACGTACAAAAAAAATTTTTGCCATCCCACATAAAAACGTTTCCTGGTTTTTGCAACCAAGCCACACAGCACTGAACAAGAAAGTATGTATCAGGAAATATACCGCTGTGTTGAAATTTTCGGTACGACAAACATTGCTATTTACCGTCATAAATTAGATGGATAGGGTATCTGAAATGCTTTTGAAAATTGTAGACGAGTGTTTTTCGCGGCACACTAAAGGAACATCCATGTAATTGACCTTTCTGACATTGTACTGCTGCCAACGAATATATAGAAGTGATACCACTCAGGGTAAATGAATTTTATCTTTTTCTTTTGAGTATAGGAGTCTATAGCTATTTATTTATTGCTGATTGTTATTGATCAATAGTGGATTCGTACAGTTAAAGTACTTATTTTTTGTAGTTTGCAGAAAACAGTTGCAGAAAAACCGAACCTTCTACAAAAAAAACTTGTTGAGGTTCCCACCTCAGAATCGGCATCAAAGTTACAGAGACAGCAACAAAAGAGATCTCACAAAACTTGTCCATAACTCCATAGGTAGCATCAACACGAAATGGTAAGGTGCGTACAGTTGTTATACAAATTCATATATACATCAGAGAACATACGCGTAAGTTCGCAGCAAAAAGCTCACCTTTTTGTTACAAATTTACAATGCCGGCCGAATAGGAAGGTCCCAAAGTGCTCGAATGAGTGAGAAAAAACTCGAAGCAGAGAATACTCGTCTCCTTCTCCAGAAGTCTTAGGCATGTGTCCTACATTTCGCAATTTTAAAGTGCACTCGTGTGCGTCGTATTTCTACATTTACCTACACAGATGATCGGCGTGTAGGTAAATGAAAACAACCATGAAAACAAAAAGGTTACAGCGCATGCCTAAAGAAGGTCTTTTATATACATTTTTTTTCTTAGACTGTTGAAGCCCTTCGCTTGTGAATCTGTTTAAGACATGACATTACGAAGTTTTTGCACTACAAAAAGAAGCAGCACATAAAACTAGCATCAGTGCTATTGGTGCCCACAAAGGCCTACATAGAGGCAGGCACGCAATGTTGTAAACGCGGCGTAAACCTACTTAGGACGCAAGTAAAAAATGGCAGTTGACCAATGCTTCAGAATGTGATTGACAAAAGTAAGCCAGCAAGCTACCAACGCAGCACTTGCAACTCAGACTAAGTGCGCAGCACACGATAACTTCACTAGTACAGAAATACAGTTCTCTGGAAACTTGTAAGCTTACTTTGGGCATCTTACCTTGAAAAATCTCTTGCATACTGCTTGTATGCGAGAGTTTCTCACACTTTGATTGTTTAATGACCAATGCCGTGATAAACTGAATACTCGGAAAATGGTCAGAAAAGCGTAGGAACACAAAGTGAAGTGAAAGGTTATTCTGGTTCAACAGGGTTGCAAGTTGGACACTCGGGATTTTCAACTCAAGCAACCATTGTTATTGTGTACACCTGTGAAAATGTGATTCACTTTTTGATAACTGCGTCTGCTTAAAAAATGAGGGCCACGCCGAAAGGATTGTTGATAAGGGTTATTCGGGCTACCCTCCCTCAGCAGTAAGAATGACGCTCACGTAAAAGGATGAAGTGTTCAACCAGATGCCCCGTTCAACAAAGAGCGAGGACCACAAAAAAGGCGTATGCACACAGAACAAATGCACGAACTGGGGAAACAATTTTTCGAGATATGTGCTCGGAAGGGTTGTATCACGGCAGGAGTCATAGTTTCTTAGAACCAAAAATTACGAAAACAAAGTTTAAAATCAGCAGCCACGGCATCTAGGTTACGGAAGCTATAAGCTTAATATTTGTGATAACGTATAAGATACGAATACTGGGAGCCAGGTGGACAACAGGCATGTGGCCAGCGGGTTTAGAATCCCCTTTTTTATGTGAACAAAATATGTACACACATGATGAAGTTTTAAGCATAATTTAGCCTTCACAAGACGATAAGAAACTAGAGGTATCCACGCAGCATCAGTTGTTTAATTGGATGTGACATAGTATTTATGCCAGCGGGCACACTATCGCAATAAAATAAATGGTTTAGTTGGAGCTCCATTGGAATCGCGTGAAAACCCGATACTGCTTGGTAACGGTAAAAAAGTATTATTTAACGTTCACTATAAGTAGTAGAAGAGAAGTATAATGGCAAAGAGACCTGAATAAAAGAACACGACGAGTGAGGTGGGATATTCATAAATATGCAAGTTGAAAAGAATGTACAGTTTTCTGTATACCCAACTAGGAAGCCCATGTGTATGCTGCACCACAACTTGCTATGCAACACCTTCAACGTCCGTCTTATTTTTTGCAGGCTTCCGCATAGGTCTGCATCTGTATAACCGAGTGGTCGGGAGGCAATCTATTGTTGCGCTTCCACCTCGGCGGAGAAAGAAAAGCCTCCTCTTCGGGCGCAGGATCACGAAAGGAGACTCCTCGGGTTAATCAAGTTCCGAGTTGTACGGCTCCACCACTCTCCTTGGCTTTGTGTATACGTTTGCGTACGGGCGCCAAGTTGCAGCGCCAGCCGCCGGTTCACAAGGAGTCGGGGTTTCAGTGAGTGACCCGCTGCCTAGTAGCCGCCCGCGAGAGAGATCGGCCGAGCCTCAAGGGGTTTCTCGGAGAGTGGCTGCCGCATGTACCCGTTTCGTCGCGCGTAGGCGTCCGCATCAGTTTGTTAGCGTGCGTCTGCTTGTGTTGTGCGCTTCGCGTACCCTTGTGTTTCCACTCTTCCGCACTTCCCCTCCACGACGTGTTCCCCTTTGGATGCACCCTATTTGCGTCGCAGCGAGTGCGAGGTTGCTCGGTTCTTTGGGGAAGGTTGTAAGGCGTGTCGCTTCTGAGTGCTCTGCATGTCTGTGTTTTTGTTTGTCGAAATTTGCATCCCTGTTGGAGATTAATGGACGCTGAGAGTCGTCGGGGACAAAACAATGCCTGGGTTGTTCTCTGGACAAGCAATTCTTTGCGGGTAGTTGGCAGCAGTCGTAAAAAAGGGAAAAGTGCAAAGAGCCTTGGTGACAGTACATTGGCGTCCTTGAGAGTGAAGGAGCGTTCGTTTAGAACAAGCGTACTCTGTGCAAATATGTCAATAAAACAAAACGCAAATAATTACTTTTGTCACCCGGCTCATATACTCTTCGAAATGGTGGTGGCTGGTTCCTAATGCTAACTACAAAATAAGTATAATAATGTAGCGGCTGTAAACGCATTTGCGCCATGATTGCACCAGTCCGAATTATTAAATTTGAAACCAGGGACCACAAAATCTCAAACATTTGTTGGTATGTGTTGCAGGTTCTGTATAATTTATCACCACAATAATCAAGTATAGGTATCCACAATCAGTTACAATGCTATTGTAGTCAAAGCGGTCTCCTTGGTTCATAAAAATACAATATCGTTGCAAGAGCAACGAAACCAGCGTCACAGGCTCTGCCGTCACTCAATCCACAGAACTTCCACCTACCCCAAGTTTTGTTTACATTTTCAAAGAAAGCAAGAACGTTTTCGCCTAATTTATCATTGAAATGTTGTTTTATGCTTTCTTTATGTATATCAGCAGTGTAAAGAATTGTCGGCCCAACTGAGCTCTATGTTTCCTTGAAAAAAAGAAACGTTTTTGCTTAATTTGTCTTATACACGCTATTTTCGCTTTGTATATGTATATAAGCAGTCAAGCGGTCATCCGGCACAACTGGAGCCAGGATTGGTCATGCCTGGTTGGGTTTTATTAGGACGAACCTCATTGCTTTTTATTGTACTGCGATCATGGCTTCAAACGACATAAAACAACGTCCCAGGGTTTGATGTCCCTTTTATTGCTAACGAGGAAGGACCCATAACACCAGTGTGATACCCTGCGGCGCAGCCCAAACAACTTCACCTCAAAGGCCGTAAGAATGGTGGTGTCGTAAAGTTCAGCGACAAAGAAGAGGCCGCTGTTCTTGATAAGCAGATTAGCTCGGGGTGGCTGCGTCTTTTATCATTGCACAGTACGACTATAGGGCTGTAATTTACCACCAGAATAATGACGGCAGGGTATCTGAAAGCAGCTACAATGTTATTGTAGTGAAAGTGGGCGCGTTTTCGGATTCAGAATTTGATTTTGATTACCCCGAAATATTTTAGGAAGTGTTTTACGACAGGATAAATACTTTAGGCAGACGGAACTTGAGAGTTCCTGGCTTAAAATGGCTATCAACATGGCATAACCAGCAACAATCCTCGGCTGCTTCTGAGAAAGCAAGAATTGAAGAACTGAAAACTACTGCTTTCGGATTGCGAAGTTCTTAATCTGGAAAACATATTGGGCACATCGCATTGAGCGTTCAGGTACTGCATGAAACAGCAGCTCATCTTAGGGCATTCTAAATTAAAGATAACCTTGGTATTCCTTCGCACATCATAGAGACTGACCATCACTTTACCATGATTCGTAGGTAGAAAGCTCATAATAACCTGTGCTAACTAGGTGTGCATGGTAATTTCGCTCAGAGTTTGGCCGTTTCTGACGATAGCTAACATGCTTCCCCTTGCTTCGTGCTTTTCAAGCTAATATGCTACATTTCCGGGCACCAAGCCAACGTAGGATATTCCGAGAAAACTATAAAACTTGTTCCGTTATTTGCTGAAGTAGCTGCCATAGTTAACTACAGGTCCCCTGAACGTATAGGTTGCTTAGTTTTTCAGCTAACGAATACTACTCTTTGCGAATGCGCTAAGAGCAAATGTAACGCACCACATCAGACGAACGTGTCGTACAGATGGTGAGTTACGCGCAGACTTGCCAGCATTACTGGACTCCGTGGACACTTCCACCTGTCACCTCATGTCAATGCTCGCTGTCTCAAGCAGTGTTACACGAAGCACTTTGGTTCAAATGCCAACAGAGTTCTACATACTCAAACAGCCTACGCATACCCGCCTTACTAAGCTGGGCAACATTTCGCAGGGACGCAGACACTCTATCGGGTCTAAAACGATCCATCGGTGCTGGCCGTAACTTCGGTCGTAGGAACAGCTGACATCAGAGATATATCAACATAACTATAAAAGGTTGCTGCCTGCAGCTATCTCGAAGGAGCAGTCGGTTACATTGAGAAGAAAATAGAATAGAATAGAAATTTATTTACTTCGTTGTCTTTACAAGACTTGGCGGTGCGAGAGAAAAAGCTGTCGTGGCAGCTTGACGACCTCTCGCCGCATAATTAAACATAACGATTTCGCATATTCGAGCAATAAGAAGTGCCTGGGGTCATCGAACTGCCTGGCTGTGAGCTTGATGAGTGAAGGACCCCTTGCTATAAAAGGATTAACCGCCTTAAAGGGGTCATGCAGACAAAATACAAGTTTGTTTTATTCGAACGATTTTGTGTTTTATAGTTCCCCGGCGCTGGTCCGGAAGGAGACGATGCTTTTTTCACTGCGAAATTAATCAATTTAGGTTAAAATTTTGATTCTCCCTCAAAATCATTGGTTTCAACGACGTCTGCAATGACATCTCCCTAGTGCCTGTTTAGAACAGAAGAGCTATTTACGCTTGAGCTTGCACCAATGGATTTCTCAAAAAAATACCGTGAGAAAGCCCCCTCGGGAGCCGTGCAGCCGGACGTTCGCTTAGTGCCTTTACCAAAAAAATACCAAGCGCGCGTGAGTGCACCTCATGAGGTGTGCCCGGCATCGTCCAGATTTGCGCGGGCGCTTGCGCCACGTGAGAAGCCCTCGTCGTCGCCGTCGTGCAGCTAGCGGCGCGCCATGGGTCTTCCACGCCGAGGGCGACGACGACAAATCTCTCAAGCCATCGCTTCAGAGTCCACACGTGGAGACGGTCACCGGACCAGCTGACGAAGTAGAGGTGTACCGAGGATTGGGCGCGCTACAAAAAGATTTGCCCTATGCGGCTGTGCGGTAGGAAGACGTTACGGATAGGGGTGACGACGATTGCTACTGAATCCAACACTGCACATACTACTTCAATGGTATTTGCGTTACATTGCGGTCCAAAATTACTTTGCACTGCTGGTGACTGGGAAGTGCAGGGAGAAGCTAGCTTGACCCGCAGTTTTGTTTATCGAGCCTTGGACCAATAGTAGAAGCTGCGCCAACGTTTTTTTTTTCATTCGGTAAAACCTGCAGACATTATTTGTTGCAGGTGGAATTTTTGTGCGCTTCTGGAAGTCGACGCTATGTGCACACCGTGGACACAAGTTACGTCACTCCGCATTTTCTGTAACGAGCGTTACACGAAGAGATAAAGTTGGCTCATCAGGTAGTAGGGTGGAGTAAAACTGTTGAAGTTATTTGCAATGAAGATGATGTCAGATGAATTTCTTGCTTTTCGGTAGTCTTTTTTTTACTGGGAATTTGTTTTGGTCGACTCATTTCCCACGTATTCTCCGGAACTGACAAATCAGAAGAGAAGACATCCAAACATTTAATTCAGCAATAAAATGCACTTCTTCTGCGAGGCTCCACCCACAGTCTTACAGTATGGCAATATCTTCACCGAAATTTATACACCTTCATAATGACGTTGCCCCCTGAACTTTCACGCCATCTTCACCGATACCGAAGTAGTGAATGAAGCCGCTGGCAAAGAAAATGCACTAAGAGACTGCGTTTTCACTCATTGCGTCTTAAATATTGGCACGCCAGAACGCCAACGCTACTAGGGTCGTTATTCAAAGTCGGAGTCGAGCGATAACAAAAATTATATTGCCGCCATGAACACGTATGAATGGAGTATTTCATTGATTAGTACTTGAACGACCATCGGCCAATAACCGCCTGTTCTTTTTTGCTGTAATGTTCCCCCTACATGAAGAGCTTCTGTAGTGTTTAAAGGGACACTGACGACAACCAGTTATTTGGTTTCAAACGAACGTCTGACGTTCCCATAGAGATTTTAGCATTGATTAGGTGCTGAACGATGCCTTCATTGCTGAGAAATATCCAATAAACAACGCATTTTTCTTTCTCCATTTTCCTTGCAGCAATTTCATGAGGCAACCAGCGGGCTCTGCAGCTACTGAAGCTTCCCAATAAAGCAAAAGAAGGTGATGCAGCGGCGGTGTATAGCGGTATGGAAACACCCTAATAGAACGCTGCAACGTTCCAAGCGGTTTCATTAGTTTCTTCCATGGTTTCGTTCAAATCAGTTGTGCTGTTCCGAGCTCCCACATCATTTGCTGTTCGGGATCACTAAGCAATGTGTCTTTCATGGGACCCGTGATTAGTATTGAAGCTTGGAACAGTTTCCGTATGGCCTTCGAATAGCGGTACGGCCCCAAGTGTAGACGAGTAGCACCATCCAGCGGCAGCCAGGGAAGACGCTGCGTACGCCAGCATTGCGTACACTTTAATAGAGTGACTTTACTCACAATAGGGGTTGCAGTGATTTTTAGTGCACTAAAAACATGTAGAGAGAAATAAAAGTTGCTATGCCCACATCACGGCACAAGGCTCGCACAATTATCTGTCGGGGTATTGCACCAGGTATTGCACCAAAGCCAAAACGAACTTGTTGGCGCTTGGGGTAGTTTCTGGGCCTGTTGGCTGGGATCCCATCGTAATGTTTCTAGCTTTCCACTTTTTCCTTGACGCTCAAACATGACACTAGAAAAACTTCCAGTTGCGCTTCTATAAACCTGTGAAGGAGTATTGCTAAGATTTTTGCAACGCAATTTTAACCACTTCCGGTGTAAGTTTCGTAGAATAGCTAGTGGGGGCGACTCCTGTGTTCACGTTTCACAAAACTGAGTATAACAGCATAAAGGAAAGAAATCACAGGCACCGGCAGGGTTTGATCCTGCTTTATGTAGATCAACGGTGTTAGTTGGCTTACCCTCTCGGCTACGACCGTTTCTTTTTCTTTATTGCCGTACTTCGACATCCAGAAAACCAGCACATTACAACACAAGAGCGCACGATTTAGAAAGAAGCCACCATCTGGTTCTTCCGGATGGTGTTGTCGTTAAAAAGTTATTTCAGTGCGGTGAGTGGTTCCACGCGTGCCAACCATTCGTGCACAAGTCTCGGCTACGAGTGTGAGTTAGCACCCGGGAGTGAAACGGCTTACTCACTCGGCTGTCACTGGGGGGAGAGGAATCGAGCCACCTGCTAGTTTAACCTGCTAGTTTAGCCTAGTTTAACTGTGGGCGTCCCGTTCGTTCGTTCTGCTTCTTCGATTTGCTATTTGTTTGCCATTACAACAACAAAAATGGAGTAAACGTCGTTACGGAAGCGAAGAAGAAGCAAACAGGCAGTAATCCTGGACCTAAACCGTCGTGAATGTTGCGTAGAGCCTCGCTACCTTCAAGTCGCACGCGTTAGTGTCAGCTTCCTTCATTTTTTTGCGAGGTGGATTTAAGCTTTGGATTGGCTCTGTCAGCTTCCCAGCCTTCAGGTACGGCGGCGTACCTCTCCCGTACATTCAAAGTAAACTCAACAGTCTGTTTAAGCCAGGTCGAAATTTTCAGCTGCTGTGTGTTTTTTTTTTTTGCTAGGAACGTGAAATAAGTAGACGGATGTGCCAAGTCACGTTTATATAAGTTTTCCGCCTTTAGCTGGTTTCCCGAAGGTTGTAACAATAGGCTCCGGTGGAAAGGGCACAATTGGTAGGTGCTCCTTGAAGGCACGAGCGCGCTTCAAAAAATGCTCCCTTTACAGCACCTATTTATTCGTTTATAGAACAGCACGATCTTCTTAGCTCTCCACAACACTGATGAATTTCAAGGATACTGCAGTGAAGTGCAATAATTCCGGCTAAAAAAAATTCAGCCCTCCTTGGCTGCAGAAGTGGATGACCTGCGAGCTCTTTGTAATAAAACTATTCAGGAACTATGCACAATGTACAGATCAAAAACATGCGACAGCACGCAATACTCTTCGAGCATAATTCTGACGGCCCGTTTGCAAACACCCTTGAAGTTTACGGGCACGGCAGATCACAGCTGTCGTGACATGACTACCGAAAAGGGCCGACATGCTAGTTCTATAACTTCGGTATCCCGTTCCATCTGTTCCTTCTTCGCGTTACCCGCGCTCCATCTTGCCGGCTGGCAATGCACCCGCGGTGGGCCCCTGGCTGCGCAGGTGTTCGTGGCGCCACTGTGAAATTTTCGTGTATCGCACTTCTCAGCGATTTTCTCCCGCGAAGCGTCTTTTACCATCAGCGGTACGTGCGCGGGTGTGTCGCGTCCATCCTCCACTTTGTTTTTTGCATTGCGTTCGCAATAGACTGTCAAAGTTATGACCGTGGCAGAATATTCGACGGAGAGGCTCGTACGCACAGGTGTAACGTCAAGTCCTTCGGCGGTGAGATTGGCTGAGGCCTCTCTGCGTACGGGCTTCTGGCGGCGCAGTTGATCGGGTTAACGTCAGGTCTAGGTGGCGGCGGCTCGACCACGATTTCCACGTCTCATAAAACTTGGCACCACGCGCGAAATTTGTCGCAAAAGCCTTGAGAAGACCCCGATTTCTGGGCACTGAAGTCAGCACAATCATAGCACACGAACACGATCCCGCCTTTCCCCCCTCCCCTCTCCGAAATGACCTAAAATACAAAAGAGGCATTGAGCGCACACAAAGCCCATGCAGGCAGGAACATCCAAATAGGCACTGATAAACGCAATAAATGATATGCTTAACATCCTGTCATTCCCTCACTTCACGAGTATATAAAAATGGGCTTGATATGGACTGAAGGAAGAAATAGGCGTTTTTTGTAAAGTTCCAGTCTCTAGTTATGGAGGTATCTCTTTTAATACCAAGGGCGGTATCTGTTAAGAAAACCAAACTTTCGACCTGTTTCTAGGGGTGTATTGTGTCGTGTGAACAAGACAAAATGAGTTCATCAGTACACAAACATGTTACAAGGACGTTTATATTCCAATAAAAACTTTTCAAATACGTTTCTGGCTTTGTTGTCCGTGGGTATTGCTCCTTTTATAAAAAAATACGGATGTTAGGACCACCGGCGAAGCTGTAAAATCATTATTTCTCTTTAATACTTTTTATCCCACGTATATAAAATTCGGTTCAGTAGACACTCGATCGGCTGGTCATGCCGTCCCCTTGGTGTTCCCGCATAGTCTGTCGCCGAAACAAGTGGTTCTCGTACTCAAAGATGCTACACAAGAGCTGACTCTGGAATCAAGAAACAACAGTTTGGTCGTCTGTATAGAACGACAGCAAAAGAGGCAGATACTTGGCTTAAGATGTGGCTTAAAAATACCGAAATTTCGGACATGCTCGTTTCCGTTAGAAGAGCCGCAGAAATGCTGAAAGCTAGGAAGGCTGGCCAAGCAAGATACTGGTCAGTTCGCGCTATTTCTATATTAGAAATACGTAGAGGACTGTACGTGACTGCGGATGTATTATTATTTACCGCTCAAAAAGTGCAAAGGTAAAACTTCTGAATCTGTTTTCAGGGAAGTCAGTTTCAATATCCCGAAGCAGGCTATTTGAAACCGTCAGCCTGCATGGTAGTTTCGCCGCAAACACACCGGTCTGATTATTCTAAAATGGCAGTCCTAATGTGCATACATTTCGGAGAGATTTTTGCAAACCCTGGTCATTTTGAAGAAGCATTTTGTCTTAAACGACTTCGAGCCATGTCCTTGCTGTAATGCCGCAAGAACAAGCAATTTAAAGTAAACCTTTGAAGAAAGGCCGTGTCGTTTCTGCGTAACAAGCCGTACTTTCGTGACGGTCCTACCATTATCAATGCGACAGGATAAGCAACAAGGTAGGTCAGAAAAACTGCATCCTTGGAACACAGAAGGACACAAAATGGCAGACCAAAAGTAGACGTAAAAAAATGGTCGCCGTTGGACTTTGACGTCACGTTAGAACAAACCGGTATACTTAATTTTTGAGATTCCTGCGGTGTTGTGAACGCCATACTTCGGGCCTCAGCATTTTCCGTTAGAACCTCTATAGTAACGCGCACAGACGTGGAGGTCCTAGGGTGTCCATTTTTAATATAATGCGACCCAAATCAGCGCGGAAAAAACGTCTTTTCAGCAACGCATTTGTGTTTAGTGGGGATGCCGACTTGAAGAAATTGGGTGTAAGGTTGTTGTGAGCTGGATTTCCCCCATTTGATGTTGCCCGGGAAGCATGACCATTTACGGAGGAGGTGCGTTTACAGCCCCACTTTGTACTCCCCTCTATCACCACTGCCCCTTTCCCGAGCCATCAGTATTCCTGCACGTGGTGCACATCTCCTCCACTGCCATACGCAATGCCGCGCGCTCCCTGGCGGCTATTTTTGCGGCGCACTAGAGCCTGCGCTCGGATCGGCGTAGTCGCGCTATACTAAAATGTCCTTGTCTCTACCTACCTATCGTACGTCATTGGTTATTAATCTAGAGAGTGCACCACTTCCCTTATAACTAAACTTAGCAGATCCCAATGTAGCTAAGCTCCAACATTATAAATCCCACCATAGCGCCAGCTTCACTGGATTTTCCTCCTCACAGACTGGAAGCTCTCTTAGTTTCTAGGGGAGTTACTGTAAACAATAAATGGTTTCAAAAAAGGAAAATTTGTGTCTGGATGGGATTTAGAGCCGGGGCCGTTTAAATGAGAGACCCTCATGCATCACCAACGTCAGCATAGCTAGGAGAATTCTAGCTGATTCAGGCTGAACCTAGTCCAGGCGTTATGGTTTTTGACATTAAAGGGACCCTGCAACATATTTATGAACCTTTATCAAAATCCTAAATGTTTGCAGAACGTAGCTACGCAGCACATCCAGTACTAACATTAGGGGGTCGCCAAGTGCCTCAGCCACAAATTACTGCTCTGTTCCCATCCGACAACTTGGAAATTCGCTCAAAAGATTTTTCGCTCTTTTCTGGTGTTGGCGTTCTTTGACCCCGGAAATTACATCTTTACAGTAGTGTAGCGTCTATTGGCCGACTTTTCGTCCGTTGCAACAATGAACGCATTCGTATATCCACTTTGAAAGAAAGGCCAGAAGAGTAAAGCACAAACGGAAGGCGTATCTGCTGTGGCCATCCCTCAGTGTCACTCCAGTGTCACTGCAAATTTCTCAGTGTCACTCCATGCTGGAGATAATTATAGCTTTCGCAGTGCTTCCAGACGCGAACGAAAGAGTGAAAGCGTTTATCGTAAGTGTTTCAGCGACCCTATATAAAACGAATGTTTGAGACGTGCATTTAGGCCTCAACAAGTTGTTTAGCCCTTCTGAAACGTTTCATATATACAGAATTATGGGAATACGGATTTGTCACCTCTCATGGCACGAAAACGCTATAAAACATGACATATCGTTAAAAATCACATGACAATTAGACAGTGCATACCTTTCAAAACATTTGACACCATTTTTTACTTCTATGAGACTGCCAGAAACGCTAAATCATTCTTCGTGTGAATTCCGTATCTACGGAGTACAGCGAAAACATACGGAGCCTGATTTCCCCCCCAATTGATGATAGAAACCTGAGAACAGTGCGCACCGTGACTATTGTGAGAAATCATTCAATTTCACTTTTTTTAGATATCATAGCTGTTTTAGTTACCCCTCGCCGCACTATAACCTGTATAAAACTCTGTGTTCCCATAATTCTGTATATACGGCATGTTTAAATAGGGAGGGGAGCTGCGAAACCGCTCCCCTTTAAACGTCCCCTTTCCTTGGCAGTGCCAACGCGGGTAGGTGCCATGTCATAGTTTGAGAGGAAGAAACAGGCAAATCGAAAACGATGAAGACGGTATAGAAGACGCGTTCAGAAACTGGACACTGACGATTCCGTAATCGCTACATTATACGAAACGCTTAGTTGTCCTCGTATTCATTAGTGTAAATTTGGATATGCAACACTGATGCAAAATTTTGCGTGGTAATCCAGTGTTGCGCATATTCTAACACACTCACATAGTTCCTGTTTATGAAGCTTAGGTGTGTTTCATCTGGGGCGCACGTGAGTTTTATTGTTTTCAATTACAGATCATTTGCCAATGCATATCGCTTCCCTCCGCTGCCTCTCTGCTCCCCCACAAGAGGGTTGTTTTATGCGCCTGGGAGAGCTGAAAGAATAGCTTTGCTTTTATTCTAATGATTATAAAAATCTCAGCTTCAAGGACAAGGATAAGCTTGGCGCTGAGGCGTTGGAATACCTGCGGCCTTCTTGTAATAGCGGTGAGCTGACGTGACAAGAATTGATGCCTGGATTTCTAACGTTTTTGCACCGCCTTTCACCCTCTCCCACCTCCACCGATTACAATCCGTTTAGTTTCCTAGCATCGTTCACAATTGACCCCGCGACACTAATAGGGAACGACAAGATATAATTTTGAATGCAGCGATCGGTGTCCTGTGGATGTAATGAGGTCCATAAAAAAACAGGCCATCTCCACTATCGTGAAAGCGGCAGAGGGGAGAATAATGTAGTGTATAAGTTAATTCAAATAATCTGAGTCTCTCTCTTCCCATACGACGCACGCTGATTGGGCGCCGGGGAAGCGCCGGTGGGAGAAGCAATCGTGCGTTTGTTGAGGTGGCAGTCCCCTTTCGCGTTGAAGCTGGTTTAAGCAATTTGCATGCCCAATGTGCCAGTTTGGGGTAGTGGCAGCGGTCAACGCGAGTGCAGTGGAATTCCCGTGCCTCGCACTGGGGGCTCATCCTCGGTGATCAACTGGAACCCGGCACCAGGTAATTATGCCTTTTCTTTCTTCAATCGGCCACCCGACCCCATCAGGCCTAGCGTTGGTAGCAGGTGGGTAGGAGTGCAACCCAAATCATAACCCGTCTGCAAGTAGCTGCTTCTTGTGCTTGACGATTGCTGAAGCGGACGGGGAGGGTTCCACAAATCTTGAAATCATGTGAGTTTATTTTGAACCGGTCTTCTCCATTATACACCTCTCTCTTCGTACGTGTTCATTTCTACCGCAATGCATTGGAAAACGAGTGTCCCGGTGTTTTAGTACCGTGACTATCAGAGACGACAACAGGAGACGCCGGCAGCCCGAGCCGCTAGGGTTCTTCTCTCGTAAGGCAGCAAGAGAGGTAGTATGGCATGTGAAGAGAGCAGGTGGACGCGGTCAATTGGAAGGAGACAACGCGCAGCGCAGGTGGCGCCAAAGGAACGACATCGTGTGGCGCCAGGCTTGGCACGCTGTGGCGAAACCTTTCGATGTGGATGCTTTGGTGTGCAAGTTCGTGGCCGCGGCTGCCTAGACGCCGCGACCCCATGCTGTGCTGGTGAAGCATCCGCTGAATTCCGACGGCTCGGAGAGTATTTGGATAGACGAGGCTTACTTGGCAAATGTGATGTGCGCATGCTCGAAGACATTTTCGCAAGATATACAAGCGCACCCTCAACTCCCGATCCCTACGTCTAACCAGCGTCTTGCAGATTTGGGCATGACCAACACGTACGGAGAAATCAAAGAGGCCCTTCTCCATAACCAGTACCTGCGGCTTACCAAGTCGCATGCTGGGAGATGACTCTTACAAAGCCTCCACATCTCCTACACATATCAGGCAGAAGAGCGAACCACGATCTCAGAGGACTGGCGTGGTGCGTTGGATATCCATCCTCTACCCTAAAAATGGCTAGGGGGACTCACGAAGGCAGGCGAACTGCGCAGGTTACAGCCTTGCAGGGACGCTATGGGTCCCGGCCTGGAGTATTCTACATGGACGCGTCTGGCCCTCACCATGGGGGTGGTACACGGCAGCCATAGTCCATCAAAACATGCCTGTTCAAGTGCTCACTTTTCAAGCACCGGACATTTCTCATGCGGAGGAAGTCGCCATAGCTCTCGCCGCAGCGGACCCCTAATCTCGGATCATTATTACCGATTCGCGGAGTGCATGCCGAAATCTTACGAAAGGTCGCATCACCATTCGCGCTGCTCGAATCCTCAAGGGCTGTTATTATATGGACCGCCCAAATACACGTTCCGTCATCTGGACTCCAGCTCACGCAGGACTAGGTGGTAACGAGGCTGCCAATGCCTCAGCCAGTACGCTTGATTCCCGGGACACTCCTCGCCCTCCATATCTTTACGATCCAGGACCTAACCCGGTCAGCTCATTTTGCGACATCACAGCGGTGTACAAATCGAACAGGCTCCGATTTCCGATTCCGGCGCCGGGCCTGACTAAGGCTGACGAGCGCTGGCTTTTACGGCTATACACTAACACGGTATTGTCCCCGGTGATACTTCAGCGTTTCAATCCGGCCTTCTCCGGGGAATGCCCACACTGTGATCATCCGTTTGCGGATACTTTCCACATGGTGTGGGCATGCCCATCCAACCCGGCGGTTCGCCCAATCACGTCCCCTCCTCCCTACCCGTGAGAGCTGGGAGGCTGCCCTGCTCGGCTGCTCGACATTGGAGGGCCAAAGAGCCCTCGTGGCCAGGGCGCGCGCCACCACTGAGGCCACAGGGGTCCCGGACTAGGGACTCCTCCTAGAGTTTGTACAGGGTCGGCCCTTAAGGCCGCCCCTATCTCTCACTTGGACATAGTCTTAATAAATGTTTTTCACCCCCCCCCCTCCACCACCTGGTATTTAGGATCCTTCTTCCACTCGAGCTTCCTGGGAAGCAGACCCTTGAAATAGATTTCACCATGCATAAGCTTCGCGGAATCCTCTGCTCCGCCGTGTGGAGGGAGCAGATGGAGTGGAGCAGGGACTCAGAGTACGGTCCTTAATTTTGTTGTTTGTGGAGAGATAGAGAGAGAAGGGGAGCGGATCTTCATTATGAGCTGAAGAGAAAATGTACGCGATTGGGGTCGACCGCGCACCGTTCGTCCAGCCAGCCATTTTCGTCGTTCCCGCAAGCAACAGCACTGTGCCCAGGCAAGAACTGGTCAGCTTGCTTTCGCACTGCTTGCGTGATGGGTTAAGAATGGGAGGAGATGTGGGTTTCTCTGTCATTCGCAGGAAATGTGGTATAATGTGGCTGAGGCTTGGCATTGGATTCAGAGGGGGTCATAGAGTGTGGACTCGATGGCGTGTAGGTGTGTTAGGTGTGACTAAGTGTTTGGATTATTCCTTCTTTCTTGGCCGTATCGATGACCAGAGGATGTAGTTGTTTGAACTGCGCTGGAGGAGACCACTGCCGTACAGCGCAACAGTGCTGTAGCGGGTTTCCGGGGTGTACCCAGATGGAAGTTGAAAGGAATAAACCCAGTATTAAGAGGAATGACTTCGGCGGAACCAGGTAGTATAGTTTCTCGTGATTGGGGCCCTATTTACCTAAGCCATTACATATATTGCAAGAGAATAAAAAGTAATGAATATAGCTTGCAGTCAACTCGCCCTTTAATGGTACTGTGCATCGAAGATCGAAAACGAATATACTGATTGTCCCGTAATAACTCACTATCAAGGGGTTCCGTATGCTTACATTCCGCAGGCATCCGTCGTGACGAGTGTAGATTCCGAGCGAAATTTTTCGCGTGTTTGGTATGACACCTTTGTTTAGAATTAAGTACACAAATGCCGGAGGAGGCAATGTTGCCGTTGTGGTTCTGGAGGATTCGGCGGATCCTGCCAAAGGGGCAGAAGTTCGGATAAAGTGGGTCATACAAGGCTGCGAGGCATGTTGGCCGGCAGAGGTAGGGGGCGGTAATCGTGACGATCATGCGCCGGGACGTGCATGCTGATAATCACGACGAGCTTGCCGATAATCATGGGCCGCCGAACCCTGCCATCCTCTGTCCATTTTCTTCCGCAGCTCATTTTTTTCATAACTTTTCCTGCTACTGAAAGGTCAATGGTGTCGCTGATGAGAGCGCGCAACTTATAAACCTGGCCGCCCTGTCGAGCTCCATGACCCCACCCCCCTTTTTGTCACACCACACTATAAGAGCCACTGCGATAATTAACCATCTCGGTAAATTAATCCGACCTAAAAGGCGCCAAACCATCCCTATTTTTAAAAGAAAACGTAGAAGCAACCCGACAGAACACGTTTAAATTGAAAAAAATCACTAGTCTTCGAAAGCTGTCGCAGTTGCTGAGTCTCGAATCCACGTGAAAACCACGACTCTGCAGGACACTTCCAAGCGAACCAGTAAATGGCGCTTGTAGGAACAAGAATGAGAGCGTGTTCTTCATTTCTCACAGCTTTTGAATGAGCCTATGTCTTAGGTCGAATACTTGATCCAAAACTAGCCTGTAGAGTTGCAGAAGAATTCTGCTCCCAGAAATTTCCGCTCGCCTATCTCACTGCAGCCTACAGGCACCATAGAACAGGAAAAGATGTGTATTGTTAACCCTGGGAGTTTGTAGGATTTATTTCCCGTTTATTTGTTAGGGACTGGTCAGAATTTATGGTATTTTGTATTGCTTGTTCTTGAGGCAATGTCCTTTTTCAACCTTACGTCTGCCTTCGAAGTGCAGCGATTTTATCACCAAGAACTATACGGCCGCAATTGCAGGAATTGCTTCAGATAAAAAGTGACGTGATTTGGTGTACACAAGAAGTTTGAAGCTGTAGCGAAATAAACTGCAGCACTAGTGTTTTGTGGGGTTGGATTTTGCAGCCAGAAAACCTGCACAAACATTTTGAACCAGCGGCGGATTAAACTGCTGAGAAATTATTTTGACTGGTCGAAGCTTGCAGAGAGATAACCCCACAACAACAAGAAAACATATCCCCTTGGTTTTCATTACTGGCGAACTTTTTTTATAGCATAGATTTCTTTTGGCAAGGCCCATTGAAAACTAACACAAACCTGGCCTGGCTGCCTAGGGTTTAAATTAAAAAAAGCGTGAAAAACGTTTTTGAATCAGGGATACAGCCTGTACCAACAACATTACCTTTGGCTTCGTAAACTCGTCATCTTTCGCTCATCCAAGCCTCTGCAACAAAACACCGTCACTTTTTGATCTACACAATAAAAGATAAAAATATGAATAGGAATGTTGGATGACCGCGCATAATAGCTTACCTGGACTCCGGCTGTGATATTAACAAATTTTACGTTGCATTAGCTTTTCGTGCTTTTGTTTGGATTATATTGTTGCCAAACAAAATGCTGGGATGGGTTAATTTTTTTTGTCTCTGCGCTATTTTTGAAGTTGTAAATATTTCGACCCTTTTACATTAACAGTCCCAGATAAAACATGCCAAACTTCATTCTATTGCTTTGTCGTTATTAGCCATTTTATAACTCCTCTATTTATTGTGTACACCAAATCATCCAAACAACGGCAATCACACCATTCCACAATTTATTTTTGATTGCTTGGTGGTGGAGGAGGAGGAGGGGGCATAAGATCAGAACTAAAGCTATAAAGGACAATGACTCAAGGTTTGCGCATATAAAAGCTTTTCGGGCTATGGAGGACGCAACGAGCATGCAAGATAAGCCGCATGTTTAATCAGGCATTTTTTAAAAGCACTGTGAATAATTCAATAATTAACAGAAGCACATTGAAGAGAGTATGATCCGCGGGCCTAAACCAAATCTTTCAGGTAAAGGGTTGCTCATAGCAGGTGTCAGGTCTCCTTCTATAACATGTTGTAAAGTTTTCGCTGGTATGCTAACATCAGTGGGCTATTTATCACCGGTTTGTATGGGCACACAGTACAAATAAGCGTTTTTAGTTGAACGTGCAATATATGCTTCGGAAAGTTTCAGCACTGACAGGAATGCCGCTGGTGTTTGACATGTATGAATATTTCAGTGCATCCGTTTATCGGAGACTTATCTCTGCAATATTTACAACCTAACATCTCGCAGTATTTCACAGAGCTTTCAACACCTGCAACTATTTTTATTCACATGATCTATGTTCACCGTCTCGTCATTCGCCTTGACATACAACAGTTACTTGACACAAGTACAAAAAGTTTGTACAAAAAGAGCCGCAATTGTTAGCGCTCTGCGATGCTTTGAAAAATATTCAAATTCTCGGTACGTGATTGCGGCCAGCATAATCACGGATATTCTAGTTTTAGGGCAACCGTTGCAAGATCCAACGCGAGAGGAGTCTTGTTTACGGCCATCATGCCGCTTTCTAGCGCTATAATAAATTCTACAGTTCATCGATCACAGTGTGACAAATTTAGAAGGAACGCTGAAAATCTTGTGGAGATCACGTTTATTGGCTATTTACAATAATAAAGAAACAAAACGGAAGCATGTTGTGTACAAAACATACAAAAGTTACTTAGATACTACGTAAGTTGTGAGTGTTCGGGGAGAGGCAAGTGTAATAAGTGGGACGGGACATGACTCGGGACTTTCTGTTAGCTTACTATCGCGTGCAGTGTAGTCGTGGGACGATTCGTCCACGTCATTCGACAGTACTCATTGTGGTTCCTCCTTTCTCGCCTCCCCCGCCTCCTCCGCCTCCTCCACCGCCTTTGCCCGATGGTTTTTTGTCCAAGAAGGACGCGTACGTGAAGGCGCTCCACAATAGCTGGGTCTGCAAAGAGAGTAACAAATGGCCCCGCCCACCCAACGACGAAATGGGTAAGATTTTAACCTCTCCCAAAATTCACGCGACCGTCACTCAAGACCTCAATATGGACTAGCCGCGACAAGCTAAACTTTTGAGATGCTTTAGGAATTTAAGAAAGCATGTTCATCGTTGCAGCAAGGCAGCGGAGCAGAATCGCTTGTAAGATGAAATAAGACATTGCCGTTTAGAGGACTGCAGGTGGGAACAAACACGTTCACATCCCTGGTTACAATAATTTCCACGTTGAGAAAGGTCGGGGATCGTAAGACTCTGCATGGCGACGAAGAAAACTAGATTACAACTGCTCCTGAGAAATTTCTAAATTACTTTAATGGAGAAAAAACGACGATGTGAAGATCGAAAAAGTTTTTGTCCCGCGTGAGTATCAAGAGATTTCCGATATCCACTTCGAGTTTTGGTAGTTCATAATGGCCGTTAAACATGGCGAAATTTAGCGGCATGTGAACTAGAAGCTACAAAACACAAAGCCTCAACTTGAAGCGCTACTAAGTGATTTCTCCTTATTTCGTCTTATACAAGTAAGTAGGTGAACCAAGAACGACTAATAAGCGTCGCGTAATCATCCTCCATGTAGGGCAAGTACTAGAAAACTTCGTGGATGTGCTGAAGTATGCTTCCGTTTTTTTGCACGTGAAAACCCGACGATACAAATAGACGATACTTTTTAACAGCGGAGGTGTTTAAGCTTGAGCTTTTCAGGGTGGCATCAGCAAAGAATATAAGAAAATGCTGCTGGAATTCAGAGAATTATATTAGCATTCTGATGCCGCTCGTTTTGAGTGTGAGTTCCTTACATTCAAAGTTTTTGGTTTTTCTTAATCCTGTCCGGCTAATTATCTCCATTTACGCTATTATAACGATTAGAATTGGATCATTCGCGAAATCTGCTGTTTGTGAAAAACCGGGGCGTTGCACGGTTCGCCGTTTTTCGTAATTATTTTATAGTTTTCTTTTTTTTTGTTTTCCGAAATTTCGTCCTACCAATTATGTCCGTTTACGCTATCATAACGGCTACAGGCGGAACTTTCGCGAAACCTGCATTATTATTGTGGAAATGCCACGCGTTATCCCTTTTGCCATTTTCCGTAATTTTTCATTATTTGTTGCTGTTTCATAATTTTATCCGACCTGTTATCTTTATTTACGTTATTATAACGATTACATTTCGAACTTTCGCGAAATCTGCATTATTGTGGGAAATCTGGGCGTTACATGCGTTATTCCGTAATTATTACGCCATATTCCGTAATTAATTTATTTTTATACCTTATTCAGTTTTTCAAATACTTCGTTCGGCAATTATCCCCATTTACGCTATTATAACGGTTACAGATGAAACTTTCGCGAAATCTGCATTATTGTGGCCATGTCATGCGCTCTACGTTTAGCCATTTCCCGTATTTTTAAATTATTTTTCTTATTTTTTAATTTTTCCAAATTTCGTAAGGTAAATTATCTCCATTTACGTTATTATAACAAGTAAAATTGGAACTTTCGCGAAATCTGCATTATTATGCAAATGCAAGGTGGTACACGGTCAGCCATTTTCCGTAATTATTTTATATTTTTTATATTTTTCAGTTTTTTTGCCAAATTTTGTTTGACCAATTATCACCGTTTGCGCTCTTATAACGATTACAGGTGGAACTTTCGCGAAATCTGCACTATAGTGGAAATGTAGGGCGTTACACCTTCCACCATTTTTCGTGATTATATTAGTATTTTCTTATTTTTCTAGTTTTTCAAAATTGTGTTCAACCAGTTATCTTCGTTTGCGCTGTTATAACGATTACATGTGGAACTTTCGCAAAATCTGCATCTTGGTGGAAATGAAGGGCGGTACAAGTTTCGCCATTTTTCGTGATTATTTTTGTATTTTTCTTGTTGTTTAGCTTTTCAAAATTTCGTAGGAGAATTATCTCTAGGGTATTATAGTGATTACAGGTTGAACTTCCGCGATATCTGGTACTCGGCAAAGAATGCTACGTAATAAAATAAACTACGGTGCCTGCCAAGGCTGTACCACCGGAGACGGGGTATTATAATAGTTAAGCCGGCTTTCGCGCCTAACCAGCGAAGGCAATCAGAAGGAGGCAACAGGTTTAAGTGTCAAGCGCGTCGTTCTGTGACAGCGGCTGTGACAGGAAGAGAGTTACGGAGGAAAAAATGGATTGGGTTAACAAAGTACTATCTCCATATCACAAATTCTCTTCCGGAGGTGAGGCTGTACCGAGTATCCCCTATGCACACTAAAGTTAACATTAGCAATCTCGAGAAAATCCGAAGAAGAGCTGTACGTTTCATCTATTCCAAATATAGCCGCCTTGATTCCGTATCTCAACTAATGAACACGAATAACATCCAAACTCTTGAACTAAGCGCAAATTGCTTCGCTTGAAGTTTCTGCACCAACTGGTTAATAAAAAGCTCGGATTAGATAGTAGTTTGTATGTGAATCCACTCTCAACCAGATCCCGTCACACCCATGACAAATCTCTAACCCCATTTTTTGCTAGGACTGACATTTTCAAATTTTCATTTTTTCCCCGAACTATTGAAGAATGGAATTCGTTACCCGTTTCTGCACTTTCTATTGTTGAATCCCTCGAAGCTTATTTTAGCCCAAATGCCACTGTGCTGAGCCGATGCCTTACCCTTGTTAAATGCATTGTTCTTTCTTTTATGTCTTTTTTTTTGTTTTTATCTTTATACCTTGTATTGTTCCTTGCAATTGTGACTCAAGTATTCTTGTATTTTGTAGTTTCTTGTCCACTCCTGCTTGGGCTGTCAAGCCTGCAGTATTGAATAAATAAAAATAAATAAAATGTCCGCGAATTGAAAGCTCTTTTGAAAACCTTTTCAAACCGGCGCCAATTCTCTGAAGCCACGTTTTTTTTTTTTGCTATACCATTGCTGGGGTCAACTTTTGAAGTATTGCCTGGTACGAAAGTTCCTCTCTACTACCCGCTCTTGCCTTTGTTAAAGGGCATAATGAACGCACGACCGCCATTCGAACACGGGGACGAACCGTAGAACGTTTCAAGATTTGAATACCCTTCGTTGAACAGAGTTGAACGAGGGTACGTGCTACTTATTTCTACTAGCCCCAAGTATGTTTACCGAATATTAAGAAGTCAAAAGGACCCTTTTCTTCTCAAAGGAACGAAAACGAAGTCGACGAAGACGACGGTAGGTAGCGTGCGTGTTCGCTTGTTTCATTCAGCCCCCGAAATGTTTGGTGGTATGCCTCTGCCATCTTATCTAATCCTTGTCAACAATACATACCACTTCTTAATTTAAAGGAATTATTATGCACATGAATACACATCAGAAGTTGACACAAATTTGGCCAGTAGTACTTACCTTGATGATCAGTCGCAATATAACCCAACCAAAGTGGAGAAGCTGCTTTACCACCTGTGCAGTGAAGCAGAACACAAGCTACACAATGCCGTCTTTTTAATCTACACTTTAAATTGAAAACGCGCAAAGGAGGACGTCTTAATATTTGCCAAAGTCTACTGCGAACTGATGTATACAGCTCCAAAAGAAAAAAAGATACATTAGGGTACGCATTGAACTAATTTTATCTTCGGGATTTTCGGGGACAACTTGTGCAATTTTATTACTGAGAGGCTGGTCGCGCTATGATGCTCATACGTGTACATGTCTGTGCGTTATCTTCGAAGATCTGTTGGAAGGCAGTGCAGCACCTGATGGCCAGAAAGAGAGACCTGAATACCAATACCACAGGTTTTTTTTAGTCCAATGAATATTTAGCAAGACGGTTGGTATTAGACGCGGGAGAATACACTGGAATGATCAGCAAGATGGTTGGTATTAGACGCGGGATAATCCACTTGAATGATCAGCAAGACAGTTGGTCTAGCCACGGGAGAATCCACTTGAATGATCATCAAGACGGTTGGTTTAGACACGGGAGAATCTACTGGAATGATCAGTAAGAGGGTTGGTATTAGACGCGGGAGAATCTATTGGAATGATCAGCAAGACGGCTGATATCAGACGCGGGAGAATCCATTGGAACCATAAGCAAGAAGATTGGTATTAGAAGCGGGAGAATATATTGGAAGCTGTCTATTTCCCTCAGATGAAAGCTGAGCTCACTGATTACACGCCGCAGTAAGGCCGTTTAAAAAGAGCTAGGTAGGTGCCAATGCTTTCTCTTGTGAATTCGTAAGCATCTTTTTTAGCTGAGTTGTATCGTTTAGTTTATTGTCGGTTGTGTTTAAGCGGCCAAATGTGGCGCTGCTCAGTTTATGAGCATGCAGGACAATGATTCGGTCATATTTGGGATACTTTGGGTTCGTTTTATCCCTGGAATGTGCCGTTAAATGTACCGGTAAAATGGCATTTTAGCAAGAGTTCGCGGCGTTTAGCTTTGCGACTACTCTGCTGTTTCTGAGCGAAAACACCCTTTTATAAACACGGACAGTTCTCTTCGACCGCCACCAGAAGATGTCGGCAAACAATGATGTTGACGCTCCTCCAATTGCTGTTGTTGAGTTTATAACTCAGGTACCAACAGGGCGCCTTAGGAGACCTTCCGTAGTTTGCAAATCGCAATGTGGTGAATCATCCGTGAGGAAGCGGCCAACCGTGGGCTTAGTAGCATCTCGTTTTACCGACAACTCACAGTACAAATTGTACCGACAACTCTCTGGTTACGTAAATCCAGCCTGCCGAGCCAATGAAACGTGAATGGCGGTGATGCATTTATGTGCTGTGATTATACGAACGAAGTTTTGGCCACTTCGACATAAAATAATTTCTTTACGCAATAGCAAGTTTTTAGTCGGCACAACAGTATCCTGCTTCTTTCCGATTAGTGAGAATGCTGTTTGCTCTTCGTGACTGCCAAATTGGTGATCATCACTGTTTTTGCGAAACAGCGACTATTTAGGTTTTTGTTGATCTCGAGCTAGACTTAGTGGGTACATTGTGCTTCCTAGTTTAAGAGTATGCCGCCATACGGAAGCCCGTTTTTCTTACCTCAATGTAAGGAATGGGCATTCTAACCACAGTCTAGGTAACCAGAGGCTTGCTATTCTGAACAGACTCTCGAATCACACGCTCCAGGTGATCACCAAGAGATAGCAGAGTAGACTTACAGAAGGTTCTGGCTCACGCAGTCCGACGGTCTTTTCCTCTTTCTGCGAGAGGAAAAAAAAAACCAAAGAAGTTTCTTTTTCGTATTGCTCTGTACAGTCACTTCAAATCTTCAAAGTAAATTACACTCCTCGCTTAATTTGTGTGTGTGTGTGTGTGTGTTCGTGCGTGCGCGTGCGCGTGTGCGTGTGTGCGTGCGTGTGTACGTGGGCGTGTGCGTGTGCGTGTGTGTGTGCGTGTGCGTGTGCGTGTGCGTGTGCGTGTGCGTGCGTGTGTGTGTGTGTGTGTGCGTGTGTGTGTGTGTGAATTGGTTCTTGTACGGCTAACTTAACACAAGGCTTTGCCGGAGGTTCATCGTATCAAGGTAAAAAGAAAGCGTGCAAAAGACAGCGACAAAGAATAGTAGGCAAGAGGAGCGCTCGTGTCGTGTTCTTGTCTTATGTGTCCCCGTCCTTTTGCGTTTTATTTTGAAAGCGCAGGAGTTGTAGGTCGATCTTTTCCCTCCGTATAGCTAAAAGTCGTGCATCATGCAGCGGTAGGGGCATGTTCCCCGAACCACCAATAAAAGACGTACTGGTCTCGCGGGGAGGATTCATATCCCTCCCCCCAGACGAGGGACAGGAGGAGCCTCCCGCTGATGACGGTCAGCCTCCGGTTATTTTGTGCGATACGTTGAATTTGCGTGGGGACGCCGCTGCCGTTATCCGGGGAGCGCTCGTCGACGTTCGAGCGGACACAAGTGAACCAGTTTTAGCAGATTTCACACGGGATGGAACTGATTTTTTTTTTAATTTTAAGAGAACGGTTGCTTACCTACCCTGTAGCAAAAAATGACCGTAAAGCTACCTTTACGGTACACCTTCTGTTTTTTTGACGGAGAATAAGCAGATTTTGGGGCAGATTCGAGGGCGGCAATATTTTGCATGTTACGTTTTCACGTTCACTCTGGCTTGCCTCCAACCCCGAAAATAAGGCCACATTTGTTTAGACTATATTCATCTGGAAGAAGCACCCGCGAGTGAAAAGGCGAACAAGGTATATCTGACTATGACGGCGACAGACTCCCCAATGTTTGCAAATATAAAACAAAGCGTGTTTCTTTTGTTGTTTTACAGCGGGGGGCGGCTTTGTCACAATTCATTATTGTATTGCTTTCTCCAGCATGCGAAATATTCATTAAAAGAGTTATCGAAGCTTTAATCAAGACCCCTCCTCCCGCCCCCCCCCCCCCCACAACATTTATTTTTCAATTCTAAGAACGCAACGTTGTAAAGGACAGGCATAGCTGTGTTTGCGGTTCGGTTCTTTTTATTTCTGAAGCACTATTTCTCAGCAAGTATTGCCTGTCTGTAAATCCCGCATAGGTCACAGTACTCCGGGCACTCAACTTATTTTGTGCCTTCAACACCCGTTTAGTGCGACAATAACAACGTTAACTTATGCGTGTAAAAACATTTGAGTATGATTGAGCTTTTAATTGAAGTTTTATTTTACTTGAAGGCGTGCTGCTATGGCTTACTGAAACACCCTGCGGAAACTTTCGTAGTATTATTATTCCGAGGAGCCCTAATAGTGCGTTCTCGGGATCGTTAGTTTGTCAGAAAGGGTGTAATATTATATTAAAAACCATATAACCACTTTTTACAGTGCTCTGTGAGAAAAGAGAAGGTTTTATAGAGGCAGAAAGTAGTGTGAAGAGCGCAATTAGTATATGCTTTTGTGCACAGATAAAGAAAAAAATATTTCTGCCCGTTCAGGTTGCGAAAAAAAGATATATTGAATGGGCTGTCTAGATTCTTTCTCCTGATGACTGAAAATGTTGGCACTTCGTATTAATTTTTGCACGAATGCCCGTAGCTTCGTTAGGGGATTATGTCACAAAATCATCGCAAAAAATAACAGACTTAGTGTCACACTCGACGGGGTTTTGTATCAGCAGTGTTCCCCTTTGCCTTACTAAATTTAGTCTGATGGTCAAGATAAATGTTCATTCTCAATAAACTTCGTCTATTTATGAAGGATAGTTCTCATTAAACTAATATTTCAATACCGGAAGCGCTCATAGACATCAGGTTTGGGAACAAAAATCGGCAAGAATAAAATACCTGCCGGATTAATTCCTGATATTTCAGCAGACTGAGGCCAATAACTCGATGCATAATGTAGGTGTCCTAAGGCGAAGCAAACATTCAATATGGCCCGAAAAATGGTTTGCTGAAGGCTTGCGCAATTTAACGATGCAGCTTGATACTGAGGTATATCACAAGAACGACATGATTTTTTCGCTCTATTTGTCGAATATATTGTTACTCTGAATATTTCTTACCCACATGTAGAAAATTGCATTCAGCGAAAAATACGCCGAAGGCTTGTTAGGGTGCAAGTTTTATGCAGATTGAAGTAGTGGTGAGGCACCTACCGTACTGGTTGTTTTGCCCTTGTCTTTCTGTAGTGAGGAAATGACGAAAACACAGTTTTAACCAACGTTTGATCGAAGTCTTCCATTCCAAGTCATAAATAAATGTGGGCACGCTACCAAGATTTTTAAAGGTAAAAACTTCTGCGCCGTGAAAAAACTTGAGGTTGCCATTTATTTCACACATTATTTTGTCTTGTTCCAACCCATACCTTCTTCAATAGATTCATGGCGTAACAAATCGCTCTTAACCAAGGTTTGATCGAAGTCTTCTGTTGCTAACCTTTGTTTAATTGCTAGTCATAAATCAATTTTGGCACGCCACCAACGACTAATTTGAGGATAAAAACTTCTGCGCCGTGTTACAACTTCAGAGGTTGCCGTTTAATTCACACATTATTTTTTCTTGTTCCAACTCATACCTTCTTCTTCTCTGGATTCTTGGAGTAACAAATCGCAAATCATCGTTGTTCTGTTATTTGTTCATTTTGCGTGTTATTGATACGGGCATGCTGGTGTCAGGCGGTGTTAGTGACTATCCTCAAACACAACAAGCCTCTGTTCCCACCCTGCAGCATTCCATTATTTGTATTTTCACTCTGAATCACGAGGAAAATTTTTGTTTTTAAAGTCACTGCAGTCA
Source organism: Haemaphysalis longicornis (assembly GCF_048455015.1). Classification (NCBI taxonomy): domain Eukaryota; kingdom Metazoa; phylum Arthropoda; class Arachnida; order Ixodida; family Ixodidae; genus Haemaphysalis; species Haemaphysalis longicornis. Next base: position 60,236,078 of record NW_027526460.1, on the reverse strand, counting down.
CAGCGCTTTAAGCGGCCTCAGTATCTACTTGCTTGTTTACCATGGTGGGTATGAGTTAGCAATTGTTTTTCAGCTTGAAGGCAAACCACACGCTTTGAGCCCACGGTTGCATTTCGGCTTTAAAACTTATCAATTTCACAGTGAAGACAAGTGAAAAAAAAATGGAATAAGTTGTAAGCGAGCGAATTACGAGCTTTAGAAAATTTGAAGCAATACCAGTGGTAGTACGAAGTCAACCTAATCTAGAAGAGACCTGGCGAAACAAACTTCATGCCACAAACAACAGCACAAATAAACGAACAGGTGGGGAAAAACCAGACGAAAGATTGGCAAAAGAGGACAGGGAGGTCAAATGACGAAGCGGAGAGAAAGAAAGATAACGGCAGTGAGAAAAACCTGAAGTCCGAGGGACTATACAATTTAGTTTAGGATTTTTGCTTGAAGCACACATGGTCTTCCTGCATATAAGGCTTTCATTTAATGCAACTCACTACAGAAAAATATAGGGTTCATGTGTAATATGCCTATATCTCTTAGTGGATATGGCCCATTAAAAACTGTGGTCATGTTAGCTATTACCCCTATAGTTTGCCTCATTGTCGCTGATGCGGCTTCTGTGGGGTCCGCGAGAGTGAAATACTGGTCCCAGGACACCCTAAAAACCCTACTGATTTCAGCTACTCCCCCATTATTTGCCGTCTAGTCTATGACGGGGATTCTGTGGGATCCGTTAGAGAGAAAGACTCATATACCCGTTATGGAATTTAAATAGGAAAAAAAGGAAGGAAGCTCACACTAACGGTAAGGCTTGAGGGCAGCAAGCTGTACACAACCTTCACTACCATTACGACAGTTTAGGTCCACGATTGAAGCCAATTAACCTCTTCTTTGCTGTCGCAACGACATTTAATTTATCGATGTTGCTACAAGTGGGAGCTTTCTTTATTTTTTTGTAAATCATAATCATTGGAGACTACCTCGGAGGGGCGTACGCTGTGACGTGTCTTTCTCGTTGCGAGAAAGTGTTGCCGCGATGACAGCGAGCGCTGTAGTGTTTCTCGTTTCGAGCAAGTGTTGCAACGATTACGGCGAATGTTGGACTGCTTTATTAGGGAGGGGGGAGGTAATCTCCGTCAATCCACATAAGTGGGTAGGCTTGGCGTGACAAACCTGCGCCTGGGACGCGGTGCGGTAGCCGCGAACACATACGCACGAGCGCTCGGCATTTTCTTAGTTTTTTTATTTGCCGGACGGTCGCCGCGAGGCACGCGGTCACGTGAGCTCGGCATTTTCTTGATATTTTGAACTGCGGACAAGCAAAATAACGATTTCCTAAACAGCTCCACTGTTATTACACCAGACCACATCTCCCCCATCACAAAAGCATCGTTTAACCATGACCCATTCTTAAGACCCTTCTCCAGGCCTTGTTTATGGGCTAAATGCGGCCGTGGCGTATTGGGCTACTGTTCGCAACTTTTTTTAAATGCAGAGCATTTCAGTAACTCACGATGTTACCCGCGTTGACGTCCGTAGTCCGCACCATCGTTGTCCCTACTATATAAAAAAAAATACTATCCGACGCCCGGTTTCGATCCCTCGACCCTGCGGGCGGAACGCAATGTACATGGTGCTCTACCCACTGCGCCACAAAGCCAACACAGAATGGGACGCTACGAACGCGCCTTATATCGTTGACTCATTCAAATTACTGCTGACGAGAGCTCTCTCGTCAGCAGTTGCCACAAGGGCAACAACATTAACGTAACGCAAACTACTTAACGTCGTGCGCCCCCGGAAATGCTCTGCATTTGATCGTGCCCCTCGCGAGGGGGATGTTTCACTGCGTCTTCTCTCGGTCGCGGGACCCGTGGCGCCATCTGGCGGAGGCGCGGCACAACTCGTAGCACTTTGAAAAGATGCGGCGCCAGCCAGCTGTGTGTGTGCGTGCCGCACTTGTACAAATTTTTTATTTTTTAAGATTGAGATGCCGATTTTCACCAGCAAGGTCAGTGTGCTGGCAAAACAGCCTACGCGGTGGGTACAGAAATAAACAGACATGCTTGCTAGTCCGCCAAGTGACTAAGCATGGGGCGGTTGAAACTTGAGTGAAGATATGAGTGACTGAATTAAGGGTAGCGAAGCTCTAACCAAGGGTACCAAAGCTCTAGCCAGCAAGGAAGTAACTAAGTAACCAAGCAAGAAAACAAGCTAGTAACTGAGCGAGCTAGCAGGTCCTAGGCTGCCCAATATTTTAGGATACTAAACCTTCTAGGGCGGCAGGGGTGGACTGTTGTTTGTCGTGTTGACAGCCTATAGGGTTGTCTGAGCAACTTTGTATTTAAAAAAAAGCAACCTTGTTGATTTCAGGGTGCCAAAATAGACTACTTTTCCGTATTGCATCGGGAACAGTCCGAGCTATTGAACTCAAATACCGTAGATACGAAAAGAGTTACGGAGAAACCGGGCAATTGAAGAAATGCTTAGAAGTGATGGACTCCGGAGTTGAACGATGGTCAAACTTTGTTCCTTCAATATCCAGTTCTAATTTATTATTCAAGCAATTAAGAAAGACCACGTCTTCATAGTTACAAAACAGCATAAAAAATGTTACCGAGCTGGCTCGGGATCCTGTTTTCAATTTTTTGGTTTTAATTACATTTGCTTTCAGCATCACCAAATCTATATGGTTGAAAAAACTGCCCACTTTTCCTTCGTGGGCAAGTATACCAGCTTTCTACGCTGTAGGCTGAACCTGTAAAAGAAAAAATGCGGAGCAAAACTTTTTGCCACGAAAGAAACCTTACCTTGTCGTCCCGGAAAGCCAGAGTCATAGCAACGAAAAGAGTATTATTCATTACATGCACGTGATAAGTTTACAAAGTTATTTGCTGGGAAAATGGATTGCACCTGCGATTTAAAATACCCTCAACTGTCTCAAGAAGGAAAAAGAAAGTATTCAGTTTCTGTTACATTTGTGTCTAAATATACTTTTACACACCAAAGCTACACCGGGATCTACGGGCGTGGCGTAGTGATGGACAATCAAATAACTAGAACCGTATCGGAAACTAACTTGTGCTGTCGTCTCCGCGTATGGCCGGTTTTGTTTTTTCATCTCCGTCAGAAAAAAAATCGCACCGTCGAGGGCGGCAAAATTCGCTTGCTCGAGCTCAGCAGCTCAACGCCTAACCCACTCAGTTTAAAATATAATGAACGGTTTTAGAGGGCAGTTCTACTGCGCCGGCACATGTTCTTTTACGTCGCTATTTGCCTCGTTCTGACGAATCGAACAAAGTGGGTACTGAAGACAGACGAGATAGAACGACCAGTGAAGCAGAGGAAGAAATTATGGTGAAATACTAATGAGGAGAGCGGTATGCCGAGCGCACGCGAGACGAAGGCTTCGACGCGCTCCGAGGTAACAACAGAAAAGCGCGCGCCGTCGTGCGTTCGCTGATGACACGTTCACTTCAAGAGACGCAGAAGGTGTGCGCCTTCACCGAGAAGACTGCAGTTAGCACTCCGCTTAAAATTCGCGTTAGGGAGTATTTTATTCATCAGCCAATGCTTTTTCCAGACCAAACACTAAGAAAGCCTCCTTTTAAGTGGCTTTTTTAGAACCAATGTTTAGACTACATTAAAGTATTACCAAGTGGACAGGAACAACGTAGATACCTTAATTAGCACACATGTCTTTCGTTTGCGGTCACAACATATTTATCAGTGGCTATGGCGTTTTGCGGCCGAGCCAAAGGCCGTGGGCTTGATTCCAGCCATGGTGGCTGCTTTTCAGAAGAAGGAACGCGATAGCGTCCTTGTGTATAGATTTAGGCAAACGTTAAAGGTACCCAGTGGTCAAAATTAATCCGGAGCCCTCCACTACGGTGCGCCGCGTAGCCCAAATGTATCTTTGGCACGTTGCACTCCGCAATCCTCATTGTCATAATCACAACACAAGTATATTCTGTATGGCAAACACCTGCTGAATTTTCTGGGATGCCTACGGGCCGCACGGGAATACGCTCATTGCCATTACGCAAGGAAACTCCTTCAACAACTATGCGGAGGCATTTGCATTCCCAATCAGAACAAAAGTTCTCAGAAAGTGAAAACCCGCAATCATTAAAGAACTCGGAACACTCTGAATTTTGCTGCCCGCATTCTGAAAGCCTGCATTGTGTTGCCTGTCGATTGATACCAAAGAAAACGGCTGAAATATGCAAAAACTAATAATGCAGCTGCTTAAATAGTCCGACGAAAAGCAATATTACATTCTGAACAGTTACGCAAGAGTTCAGAAAAAATCGTCCCAGTATGAGGTGTAAAAGTGAGGACGTGAACTTTAAACGAAGGTATTCATAACAACTTGCAAAGCATTCAGTTACGGGCGCATGTTAACAGGCACTCAAATGTCTTGAAAAAAAAAACACTATATGAAAAATATCTGTTAAAGTAAATTTATATTTCGCAGACAAATACAGAGTTTAAAAAAATTCTTGTAATACTGGGCTGGTAGTTCGAGTAAATGAGTCCATTGGGAGTATGAGAACACGAAGGTAGTTATGTTACCAGTCTTGGACTTAACTCGTGTGCATTGCGATGCGTATAAAACTATAAATACCGAGAAAATGAAAATGAAACTTTGAGAATACAAGAGCCCCGATAACTACGTTAAAAAGAATGAAGAAATAGCTGAAAAAAAATTGACCAAATGTTTCAAAACTACATCAGGCATAAGTCTTTTTGTCCTAAGAAAAATCGACATTCTCTATCGTCATACCCATTCCATGGCCTGGAATATTCAAGATGACAATCACTATTTGTCTCAGTGTGCTGAGTTTGATTTCTGGGAATTGTTTGAGTTATGGAATTGTTACCAAAAATGATCCATCCATCACTTTTTTTATTTTAAGAGGAGGACTTTCAGAGATAGCTTTGACAAGAAGAAGAAAACAGAATGTTACCTCTTGTAGGAGCTGTGGAAAGTTTAAATGAAGAAAAGAGGCGCTTTGTCAATAATTAAAGTAACGTAATCACTTTTGAGAGATTCCCCGACTTGAATGTACAATAGTTCAGAATATTCTCAGTACTACCAAAGTCGGGGTGGCTAATGGAAGAAATTGTTTCAGTCTGAGAACCTTTTTGTCCTTTTTTAAATAAATGCAGCCATTACCAACAGTTTTCCTAATACTGCGTACAGTCCCTAGAAATATAAGGGAGGAGAATCAATCGTCACGTTCAGAACCATTTGCATCCACTCATACAAAAAAGCACTTGCCTACATTAATACACGCCTGGATTATTGGCCTAGGAACCCGTGGCAGTTCCGGTGTGTAGACTTTTTCCAAGGCAAAATATAAAGGTGGAGCATCGCTCGTCACGCTTCGAGTCATTTGCATCCACACATAGAGAAGCACCCACGTACATTAATGCACGTGCACGTTATTGGCCTCTGCTCTTGTTGTTTCACGTACAAAATGTTTATAGTCACGCTACTCAAGGGAAAGGAAAACTGGTGATCTGATACTTCGGTTTTATTTAAAACGTATTCGCGGAATTTCTCGTTCAGTGGAAGAGGTGGTTGCTAGTCGCTTGTTTTTGTAGTGATGTGGCGCGGCACAATTCGGCCTAAATAAAATGGCGCGCACGAAGTCTCAATTTTTTGTCTAAATTTGTGCCGCGTTTTTTAATCTATCCAATTCAGTCTATTAAAGTTCAACGTTAGGCACACGTTGCCAAACAGCAGACAGGTGGTGGAGCTGGACGCAGAGAAGCTGCAAATTGAAATAGAATTTATTGGATGCTGCGATGATGACATTCTGTTGCTGGTGAAATAGCCAGTGTAATCTAACTGCCAAACAGTCCTGTCGAGTGACAAGAGGGATGGACGAATACTTAACAGTGAAATGCAACGTCTACACTCTCATGCTGGTATTGTATTTCCCAAATATAGGTGCATATCGTTACCATTGATCGTTTACTTTGTCTTGCTCCTCCGAAAAGAATGAAGAGCAACGTTTAGTACAGCTGAATGAGTGACGCCATATGTTCAACGCTAAAAAGAGTCGCACCACCGCGTCATTGCCTGTCCACCTACTGCCTCGCAGGAGCACAGAAGAGGAAGGGGCTTGCCATGGCCACCACTCATAACCACTGTGAATGGGAGTTCACAGTAGCGGCCACTATAATTAAACGGGGTAACTACCACTGAAGAGACAAGACAGGAACATTTTATGGAGGAAAATGAAATGCCGCATCTACCGCAGGAAATTAAACAAACCAATGGCATGCTTGTAACTCATTTGTGGGAGCAGGGCGCAAAAGTATCGTGAATGTGCACCGGCCAAATTGAAGAGAGATGGGAGTCCCATGCTCAGCCATTTCCTGTTACTTTTACCGAACACCGGCTTGCAGAGGGCCAAAACTGCGGTACCCCTAAGAACGCAAGTGGAATGTATACCTATTCTAAGGACTTGCTGACGGTGAAGCATACATTTATTTTTTAAACGTATTTATTATTTTTATTTGTTTAATTTCTAAAGTTATTTATTAATATACGGGCTCGTACATATTTATTCTTCGTTATCCTTTAAAATTTTAGCCTTCAGCCTTGGAACTTCAAGCCGGTGTCGTTCTGTCTGGAGCCTGTAAGTGTGTGCCCACCCAGGCTGAGCATTTCTATGCCAATATAATATTGTAAACCATCGACGTTTTTTGATTCAATTGAGACCTCACTCCATGTATTAGTGATGAATTTTGGGGCTTAGCGCTTTGAACGCGAAGTTGTACCGCGCTTTAACCCTCGTGTCGGTGGCCCTCTCCGAAGACCCGCCTTTGTAAAATGAAAGGTTTTACGCTTTGGGGACCCCCGGGTACCGCCCAGTGCCTCTTTACTTGATCTGAATGCTGTGCTCTCTCGCGCCGCTACGTTTATTCAATCGCTAGGAATGGTGAGCCTCTGATATTCGCGGTTGGATTTACTTGAGGTTAGAGCAGATGCTTTATGCACTTTTTTGTCTATTTCGATAGGTTTTGATTGTGAAACTTCCCGCGCAGTCATGGCGGTGGTACCAACGTAAAATCTAGCGCGACGGTGCATCGCGTGTATTAAAAAGCCCTTTTATTTAACGGGCAGCCGAAAAGCTCTTGCAAGCCAGTCGCATCTACAACCGCGTAGAGATGGTTTAAAATTCATTTCTAAGCACAGCTCCACAATAATAACCGATCGGCTATAAAATTAAAGGGAATAAGTGTTAAATTTAAAATAAAATTGGAGGGAATAAACGCACTACAGAGTATGCAGGACTTGGTTAAAAGGTATCAGCCAAGTTTGTCTTTACTGAGCGTTGGCGGCGGTCATTCGTTAGAAAGGCACGCAGATACAAGGATACACTTTATAATCGAACTACTCAACCGAAAAATGGGGCATATGCCAAACCTATCTACCATAAATCTACCATCTACCAAACCTATCTACCGTAAATACAAGAAATTGAGAAAATCGGCACAAAAATTAATAAAAATCGGCGTATGGGTAGCATTACTGCAAGAACGAATTTCATTTAAACGAATTTCATGTAATCATGATTGAATAGAGCTGTAAACGTCTTCTTCGGACGAGCGACCGAAGAAACGACCATTAACGAACCACTAACAGCTGATAACACGCCTCCAACTTTTAACATCTCACATGATTGGTTCTGCCTGGGAGTAAGAAAAAATGTAATAATGTTTTTTTTCCCTACAGGCGCTCTTCTGCGGCAATATTGGGTGTAGCAAGGAAGGCAGCGCTTAGAGCTTCTTTCGTGACGAAAATTTTCGCACTCACCGTATGCGCAACCCGCCTTTTTGAATGAACTTCCTGAAAGAAAATTGCGATTATTTTCCCGTGCGCAGAATCTGGCGCTAATGAAAGCCTTTCGTTCGAACTAAAACGATAATTAATACATAAGGTAAAACTTTTTCGCGCATCTTCTTAAATTCATTCGCTGTTTGATATCTGTGCACATTTCTTTAATGTTACGGAGCAATTTTATAGTCGTTCATTCATCGTGGCTTCGTCGCTTTACCACACGAACTTAACTTGCGTATTTGCACCCATTCATTGATAGTCTCCCGAAGGGAGATACGAAATTTTTGTTTGAAAATGAACATCACCAAGAGCATTACATGCTTGCAATGTACACGCGCAAATGTGCTATACGTATTCAAAGAACCAATGAGCCCACACATCATATCATACTACCATGAAGATAAAAACATGCAAGCATTTGGGATTTAGAGACCTAATCCCCGTGATGTGGGGCTTTACGGGCTAGGGGAAAATATAAATAGGCACATTAGCCCCCCAAAATGTAGAAAACAACTTTACCTCCACGCAGTCATTTTTCTCGACTTTATGGCAGACAACGTGAGGTGAATTGCTTTGTAAAATGTTGTTTTAACATTGTTTTAGCATCAAGTATCACAGTTGGCTCTACATATCAGAGGCTAGCGACGTCGCCTCCTAATTATAGTAAATATATCATAAAAATTAGTTAGCGCATTTTGTATGATTCAGTGCGCTGGTATTTCCTGGTATGTCACACACAAATATGTTGTTTAATGTAGAGCCATCCTACCGCTTACTTAGCGAGAAATATCGATTGTTAACGGCGCTGCTACACACGCCATAAGAGAGAGAGAGAGAAAATGACCTTTATTAATAAATCCTGCGAGGGGGGCGGGATTCACCACGCAAGGCTTCACCGCCCCCGCCTACCCTGGGCCTCAAGGGGTACCCAGGCCTTGGCTTCGGCTACTAGGGAGCGCTCCCCCAGCAGGAGGGTCTCCCGTTCGCTTCTGCCGGCCCAGGGCTTCCTCGAGCCGCTGGATCGCGTATAGTTGGTCGCCCTCATCCGTCGAGCGGATGCACTTCTCGATGTCCGGTGGTAGCGGGCCGGGGCCCCGCACACCCCGCACAGGTTCGTCACAGTTCCAAAGTATGTGGGCCAGGGTGGCCAGTTCCACCCCGCACACACAGCACACACCGTCGCCGGGAATGTCCGAGCACATGTGCCGGGCCAGTGCCGGCGTCAACACTGTCCCGACTTGTAGCTGTCTGAAGAGCACGCCCTCGTGCCTCCCCAGCCCCCGATGAGGGCCGGGAAGCTCGCGGCGTCCCTCCTTGTACCACGCCAGTATCTCACTGTAGCCGGCTAGGGGCTCCATGTTGTCTTCCGTCCGCAGGGCTTGGGCACGGGGGGGGGGGGGGGGGGGTCGCGCGGTGCACGATTTCTCGCGCGACGGCGTCCGCGCCCTCGTTGCGGTTGGGCGTACCGCCGGGGAGGGCTCCGACGTGGGCCGGGAACCACCTCAGCGTTGTTACGGTCTCCTTTCCTCTCGGGAGGATTCTCGCAGCCGGTCTTCCGACGCGACCGCGGCTGTAGCCTGCCACGGCGGCTCGGGAGTAGCTGAGTATTGTAGTCATCTCTGGGCAGTTTCTTAGCGCCAGCGCTATGGCTGCCTCTTCTGCCTGTTCGCTCGTGGCCGCCCGGACGCTGCCGGCTGCCACCATCTCCCCGTCGGACGCCCTGACCGCCACGATTGCGTAGCGTCCCGGCTTACCGCCGTACGCCGCCGCGTCGACGTAGGCCGCCCGCTGGTCTTCCTTGTGCGCCTCCGCCAGGGCTCTCGCCCTCGCGAGTCTTCTCTCTTCGTTTCGTTCCGGATGCACGTTCCGCGGGAGCAGCGGCACCCTCAGTGATCTTGCTAGCTCTGCGGGCAGGTCCTCGCGATCTTCCCCGGTCGTCGTTGCACTCGCCCCGACGCTCTGCAGTATCATTCTTCCCGTCGCGGTCGTTCCGAGGCGGGCAATCTGCGCCGCCCGTGGGGCCTCCCCGATTTCCTCCAGGGAGTTATGTATGCCCAACTTTGCCAGGGCCTCGTTACTGGTACATTGCAGCAGTCCCAGCGCCGCCTTGTAGGAGCTCCTGATCGCCGCATTGATCTTGTCTCTTTCGTGTCTCCGCCACGCGTGGAAGGCTCCTACGTACGCGACGTGGCTCAGCACAAACGACTGCAGGAGGCGTAGGAGGTTTGCCTCCCGCATGCCGCTGTGCTTCGTGGATACCTGTTTGACGAGACGGGTGGCCACCCCAATCTTCGTCAGGAGCCGTTCCAGGGCCGTGTGATTGTCGCCCCCAGAGTCTAGGTGCATACCCAAGACTCTGAGGCCCTTAACGTGCGGGACTTCTGTACCGTCTGTTGTTCGAAGCACGATTTTCTCGGCCTCCCCTCCGACGGATTTTCTCCAGTATCCGGTCGGTGGCAGGATCAGGAGCTCGGACTTTTGTGGCGAGCAGCGCAGTCCCGTGCCCCGGAGGCAGTCTTCGACCGTGGCGATTGCCTCTTGTAACGAGTCCTCCATGTGCCCGACGGTTCCCCCCGTCGTCCATATCGTGATGTCCGCATATATCGTGTGACGGATCTGCTGCATTTGCGACAGTCTCTCCGCCACGGGGATCATCACTGCGTTGAACAGGAACGGGGAGATTACCGCTCCTTGCGGGGTTCCGACGCTGCCCAGCTTGCGTTCGTCTAGGGTCAGGTGCCCGATCTGCAGGTTAGCCGTCCGGCCCGACAGAAAGGCTCTGATGTAATCGTACGAGCGCTTTCCCAGCCCGAGTTTCTCGATCTGTTGCAGTATCGCCGAGTGCTTCACATTGTCGAAGGCACTCTTTAGATCCAAGCCCAGGACCGCCCTCGCATCGGTCTTGTGGGGGGTATCGAGCAGATCGTGTTGGAGGAGCAGCATCGCGTCTTGCGTGCTCAGCCGGGCCCGGAAGCCCAGCATGGACGGTGGGTACGCGCCGCTTCTCTCCATGTGCGGTTGCCATCTGTTGTTCAACACGTGCTCCAGTACTTTCCCCACGCACGACGTTAGGGAGATCGGGCGTAGGTTCTCGAGTCCCGGAGCTTTGTTGGGCTTGGGTATAAGTATCGTTTTGGCGTGCTTCCATTGTTTGGGTAGCTCGCCTCTCCGCCAGCACTCGTTATAGTAGCCGGTCAGGGCCGTGATGGCTCCGTCACTCAAGTTTCTCAGGGCTTTGTTGCTGATCCCGTCGGGGCCGGCGGCCGACCTGCAGTTCAGCTCCTGTACCGCTCGGCGTACTTCCCACTCTTCTATGTCGGCGTCGAGCGCGGGGTTGTCGGGTCCGCCGTACTCGGGGTGCCGTGCTTGCTCGCCTTCGGGTAGGTATTGGTCGTTGAGGCGTTTCTTTACCTCATCCTCCCCGTGATTCTTGATGGCCACGTGCAGGATCTGCGCGAGTCTGTGCTGCTGGTAAGACTTGCTCGCCGTTTCGTCCCGCAGGCGCCGAAGCAGTTTCCACGTCTTGCCCGCGTGCAGCTGGCCGTCCGCTTCGTTACACACGGCGTGCCACTGCTGCTCGCAAAGCTTCCGGCTGTGGCGCTCGATTTCCCTGCCGAGCTGCGCGATTTTCTTTCGTAGCGCCCTGCTGTGCCTTCTCTGTTTCCACCTGCGCTGCAGAGATTGCCTCGCCTCCATCAGATGCGCGAGTCGGGAGTCCATGTTGGGTATCGACTCGTCGATCTCGATCTCGGTGCTCACACGCTCGACCGCGCTCGCTAGCCCTTCGGTCCACTTTCCTATGTCATCGATGACCGCCGGAGTTTCCTGCCGCCGGAAAGCCTCCCAGTCGGTGATCTTGTGCTTTCGCTTCGGTTCTTCACCCGCGTTGACCCGCAGGGGGATCTCCACTTCTATGATCTGGTGGTCGCTTCCCAGGTTCAACCCCGTGTTTCTCCAGCGGACGTCCCTCGCCTCCGGGAGATAGACGAAGGCGAGGTCCGGCGTGGTGTCCCTGGCCGTAGAGGTGCCGATTCGCGACGGCTGCTGCGGGTCCGAGATCAGCTGGAATTCCGCCGCCTCTGCCTCTTCGAGCAGGTTGCGTCCCTTGGCTGTCGTGCGGGGGTAGCCCAGCTCCTTGTGTGCCGAATTGAAGTCGCCCGCGACCAGCGCCAGCTTGCTTCCGATCTTCTTACGCGTCTTTTGAAAGAGGCTTCGGAACCTCTGGTTTCGGTGTTGTGGGTTACTGTAAGCGTTCACCAGGAAGATGGATTCTTGTTTCCTCCTGCCGATCACCACTTCGGTCGCACACAGCTCCAGCGCCGTGTCGCAGTCCAGGAACTTGTCCAGCTCGACGAGGGTTATGCCCCTGCGAACGAAGGTGCACACCCCCTGAGCCGCTCCCTTGGTGCTGCTCCGGGCGCTGGGTGGCACGGCTTGCACGTTGTAGCCCTGCAACTTCGGAGTTTGTTCCATATGCGTTTCCTGAATCATGATAACGTCCGGTGGCGTTGCCATTGAACGGATGTGTTGTTGCAGTACCGCTTTCCGACACCGGAAACCGTTGGCGTTCCAGTGCCAGATCTTCAACTTGGTGTTATTCTTGTCCATGATCGTTGACCATAGATCTCGTTGATCTGCGGTTGCTTTGGCTGAAAGCCCTTAGTTCCTCTCTCAGGAACTGGACAATGAAATCCTTCATTTCCTCGAATCGCGTTTCCATGCGCTCTTCGAATCTCGCAAATTCCTCTTTCATCTCCTGCTCCAGCCTGCCGATGCGGGCCTTGGTTGTGGCGCCCAGCCTATCGACCCGGTTGGACAGCTCCTCTATTCTCTGATCTTGCTTGTTTAGTCGCTTCTCGATCTTGCGGAATCTCGATCTTGCGGAATTCTCGATCTTGCGGAATCTCAGTTCAGTTCACCTTGCGAGGCCGGTGCGGTAACCGACACCACCGATGCCGTTTCCTCCTCGCCTCCTTCGTTCATGGTCTCCTCTTCTCCATTCTCGGGTTCCACCTCGGAGATTTTCCTCGCCTTCTTCTGGCGGCTCGCGTCCTCCTCTCCTTGGGTCGCGCTCGTCGCAGCCACCGCCGCTGGCGTCTCGGCGGTGGATGCCTAACGGCTCGGATGCCTAACGACCCAACTCCAAAGTTCACACTTCTGTTGTAAGTACTTATATGTCTGCTACTGTTCTAATAACATTCTAGGCAAATTACGTTAGTTTAATAACAATGCAACACTTTCTGGGTTGGGTATCTTAGAAGCGCATCATCACCGCCAGTACCAGCCTGGTTGTTTCCACTGCAGTACGAAGGGCTCTCCCAAATATTTCCGGACGGGTCTACGGAGTGCTGAGTCCACCCTGTCCCCCGAAACGTTCGTAGTTCATCTCTTCATCGAGTCCTTCGCTGACCCATGTTGCGTTTGCGGTCCATTGGCAGCCACTCTGTCAAATGCATGGCCCACCTCTTGTCACCCAAGTGTGTGACGGTACCTGCCCATGCCCATTTCGTTCTCTTAGTTTGAGCTAGAATGTTTTCCACATGAGCCTGTTCCCAAATCCACGCTGTTTTTTGTTGTCAATAAGCGTGGCCCCTAGCATTTCGCTTCCCAAAGCCTGTTGGGTCGAGCAAGTTTCCTTTCAAGTCACTTAGTGAAGCTCAGTGAAACTTGATAAAGAAGCGTATACCTGAAGCAATTTCTGGCACAAAACGAAGGTTTCCATTCCTCTCAATACTCTATTACAAAATTCGCTTTGCAGCTAGATCTGTCTAAAATAGAAAGCGAAAGTTCCACGGTACAATTTACGGTGGAAGCAACAAAGAACTATGACCTGAATTTCGTGAAAGCGTAACTGCGTTCTCGGGTGGTGTTCGGAATTTGAGAATAAGCCTTGGTACGTACTTTGCTCCTCCGCTGAAAGCACAGAAAAAGACAAAAAAGCAAGCATTATCAAAATAAGATTCATCTCGTGCGAGAAAACGTGACCACGAAACTGCAGCATCTAAACGAAGTGTTCTCCAAAGCTTTTATTACTATATGCTCTAAATATTTTTTTTCTGCGTTATCTGAGGACTTGGCTCCGTAACTGTGGTGGCCTTGTAAATGATAATGAAATAGAAATATATTGATAAATCCCCCTTACACAAAAAGTTAGTCCTGCTAGGGGGTCGAAGCGGCTGCTTATGAGTACAACAGAAAGCGTTCTCCCTGTAATATTGTGTTTCGGTGCAGACAATGTTTACATGTGTTGATTCGGATGATCCGTATCAGCAAAACCATTGCGGGAGACTCCTTTGCATTTTGTACCTCAGATTGTGATGTCCAGATTTTCTTTCTAACTATACCCCGGTGTTAGCAACAGTGGCTGGTTACTGCTAGGGTGTTCTGACGCGTTATAGAAGGCTAACCGATTGTGGTATTCCTAAACATTATAAGCAAGCGTTTCTTATTTAATCCCCGCCTTCCCAAAATATGTGGGGATTTCGTACCCTGAAAAAGATATTTGTATGAACAGAGACAGAATTCAGGAACTGAGTCTGCTTGAATCCTATTTCTCAGAAAATTCGAAAAAAGCTGGGCAAATATACACCCATAACAGCACCGTTGCGAAGCCAAAGACAACAATTGGTCGCTAGTTATTTTATTGGATGACTTAGTGTTGTGTACCGATGAAGGTATTCAAGGTCATATGTTAAAATATTCGGTACATAGCACAAATGAGAAGGTATCCTGATGGTATTCTTTGCACCGCCGCAAGCGAAGTTTTTGCTGCAGCATGACTGCAGATTCTCGCTTGTAGTGCGAGCGCAGACATGTGCACCTGCATGTTTTCCCGGCCGAAATGTGGAGTAGCATAAGGAAAACGGTGATTCGCCCGAAGGAGTCAGTTGCGTAGCGTAGTTTAAAGTCGGTAAGAAGATATGATAGATCCGTGCAGTTTCTCTGAAGAAACTTTTTTTTACTCAATTTGCTGAGATATTGCACGAAGATGCTTGTATATTGCGAGCGTATATCCGGGACGGCTTCACTTTGTTGTGGTAAACCTTTTAAATGTCATTAAAATGGCTTCATGTAAAACAAAGTAAAATTACGTTGTGTTTTTCATACGAAAAATTCGCCCAAATGTTTTGAAATTGCGCCACAATTTCTTTACGTTACCCACATACATATTAGCAACGGTATGTTGTAGTAGAATATTCTACGCGTAGTTCGCTTCGTCCAGCCCTGCGGGGGTTGAAAAAACGGTTATAACAAAAAAAAAAAAACACTTCGACGTAATTTGGAGAGGAAGGCAGGCGCTCTTTATAGACGTGTTCTTCCAAAAAGTGATGAAGTGGCCATAGTTGCAACGGCGTTATTACCGCCCTATAATGTGCAAAAAGGGAATTACTTACCGCCTGACGCTAAAAACCGATACGAAAAATTGCATTAGAGAACAGAAACGTCTAAATCGTGTGCACATACTGCGTCAACGCAGCAAAAACAGCATTTTTGCCCCTCAGCTGGAGACTGTGGTTATGAGGCCAGATCATGCTCGACGCACACAAATAAACTTAGCAAAGGCGTTGTTATGGGGAACTGCTTACAGTGCGCAGCATTTATAGCTTCTTGGAAGGATGGTCACTTTGAAGGCGGGAGCCTTGGTTGGGAGGCCTTATACCTGACTCACCACAGGCTCTACCACGCCACGACACTGACTAGAAACGTTTGGTTTTAGACTCCGCATGAGTTATTTCTGTAACGGTCACACTCTTTACTATGCTGAGCTCGAGTGCGTACTGTGTAGCAATCTTTATTCTGCGTACGAGAACTGGTCCGTGCTCTCAAAGGCGTACTATGTGCTCTAATACCCCTGCCACACTCAAATATGTTCTCATTTAAACAAATGACATTACATTTGAATGCCAGTGGTTTGGTGCTGCGCGAGTATAATAAATGGCATTTATGCGAACCGGCTTGGGGGTCAAATAAGTTTGGGGAACCCCTTTGCAATAGCTTCAGAAGCAAGTGAGCAGCCTCGACAGCATTGGCCGGTCACCAAACAGGGAAGTTGCATAATAAACTGTACAGCACTGCTTTTAAAACCTACCAGTTAATCAAGACTTTTTTGTGCACACTCTTTTATACAGAAGAAAGCAAGCACCCTTGCAAAGGTCCGCCATGTATGCGGCTAAACCGTATGGGGATTTGTTACTTCCTTGTTCTCAGCTTGGGACTAGAACGTCTCGTAAAACAGAGCTACAACTCTTTCGTTTGAAAACTAAATTAGTTTTGTTCACGTTACAAACTTCATGAATGCATTTATCTAATAATCTTGCAATTCTCAGAGTTTCCTAATCGCGTGTGCTATGCTTATAACATTTATGTTGTCGTGTAGACCCGCACGGCCAAACCGAGTGTAATTGCTAGGCAATGCCATTCGCTTTAAATGGCATTAGATCTGCAGTAAGATGGTTGTATGAGACACTGTTGTGGTTTTTCTTCGAGCTTCCAAGAAAAAAAACTCGAATAGATATCACTGTTCGAGTAACGAAAACGAAATGGACTTTGGGTGGCCGTGTAGTGTGACGAACGGACAATCGGTGGACAAGTAGGGCAACAGAATAGATACCAAGAGATCGGCCCGGAAGAAGGGGAAGACCATTAACCCGATGGAGTGATGAAATAAAGAAATTCGGTAGCCAACAATGGGCCCGAGTGGCGCAGGTCAGCAGCAGTTAGAAATCACTGGGAGAGGCCGCGGCCCTGTAGTCGGCCTGAGTAGGCTGATGATCATCATCTTCATGTTGGTTTTTATTGTCACAATACGCACGAAATATTAGTTTGTTCATGCAACCGAACAAGCTTGTCAATTGGTATTATTTACAAATATGGCCATGCACAACGATGGGAGGAATGCATAACACTGTAACACCAGTCTGGTGTCCAGTAGAACGGCGTAATGGGTCTGGTCGTTCATGAAACTTGCTTTTCTACGCAGATTCAACACAGTGGGCTTTGTTTAAACCCTGCCAGCATGTTTCCTACCAAAGTAGGACGAGAGTGGACCTAATGAGTATACTTGCTGGTGCGCACTACTCGGAACATTTTATTACAACTTCAGTGGAATGCATTATCTATCCTCTCTTTAAATTGCAAAAGCTCAAATCTTCAACCCCAAGAGCCATTGTTTTGCTCATTTGGATGTGAATGTCAATTGGTCTTTTATGCAGCACTGAAGAGAACCAAATGATGGTTTGTATTAAAATAATTTATACAAAAAGCTCGACCAGTTTGTGGTTTGCCAAAACAAGAAATTCAGCATACACCACGCATAATCGAAGAAAACCACTACTGTACATGGTTATAAATTAGGTCTTGCTTACAAAAAGCTCAAGGAAGGTATCGCTGTCTGTACTGGTTCTCTTGCCTTGTCAATGTGTTTCAAATAGTGGGGAGCGCTACTCTCTCCGTAAATGTGTCTCCAGATCTTTATTACCTTTTTTTATTCCATCAGATTCTTGGGCCAGGGAAATAAATAGGTCAAGACAGGGGTGCAGTCAGGAGGGGGTATTCTATGTCCGACCGCACTCCTGTAAATGTCCGAGCGGTTCATGCCGTTTCTCTATCTTGTTCACATTAAGGCCTCATTTTCGTCTATTCTGCTCACACTTCGCATCGCTATATTACTGTAAAAACAAAATAAATAGATTAGATAAAAGAATACTAATTGAATGATGTTTATGGCAGGCTACCATTCCCATTGTGTTTTTCTTTTGCGGGAGGCGTATAACACACCAGGAAAAATATTTCTGAACGTCGCCAGCTGAGGGTTCCTTCGAATGTAGGCGCAGTGGTAAGGCATCCATTTGTAATGAGCCTATCAAAAGACTTCGCAAGTATTTCTTAAACAGGTTGTTGCATCATACAGTTCCCTCCTTTGGAATGTGTGTTATTGGAAACAGATTTTCTGCGTGGACTGAATATTAAGCGAAGCTGGTTGTCTCCACATTTCCGCTTGAACACGTTTACTTTGATTCACGATTTATTTATCTTGTGTAATTAGGTCAATATTATGATATTTAGGCACTTCCTGGATCATGCACTTCAGCCGAAGCTGAATAATTGTGGTTAACTTCAAGTTATGTGTTCACTGGACATTATTACCGGCTTTTGAATAGTTGTACTTGTTGGAATGTCTTTTCAATGGTTGGGAAAGTGTTGGACTGTTCACCATAACTACTGACAGCCTTGTGGGCCTGCTCTCTACGGCATGCCAAGGAATGAGGCACACTGCGGTTGCGTGAAAGAACTCTTTACTTACATCCTCCACGCTGTCGCCCGTCCGGGCATACACACGCACACACCAAAACACTCTGCCTCCCGAGTCCTAGTCTCCGCGCGCGGTTCTTCAGCACCACCGCCCGTTCCTACCCGTCCACTCGCGCCATCTCTCCGGCGACCGGGCCGCACGGTAGGCGAGGAGGGCGAGGGAAGGGAGCCCATGGCGAGGGGCTCCGGGCGACACCCCCTAGACCAGAAGGTGTGCCAAAGCGCTCCCCACATCTCTCCCCCCCTCAAACACGGGTACGGGTCCGTCAATGAAGATCGTCCTCGGGTTCCTAGCGCACGTGGAACCGCTGGTCGGCGCCCGGGGCCGCCCTGTGCAGCTGTGGGTGGGACGGCACCCGCCGAAGTGTGGCAGCATGCCGCTCTGTCGCCATCGTCACCACGTAGGCGCCCGCAGGAGCGCATTCTCGGCTGCCCGGCGCAGGATTCCACCGAACGGCCAGGCTCCTCTCGACAGCGCCCCGGCGTCCCGATCTCCGCTGCTCGGCGCCGGAACCGGAGACTCCGCCGTCGACCAGGAGGCGAACCGCAGCCGCCTCGCATCTCCGAAGGGCGGCAGGACCACCCGGACCGTGGCAACAGCTCCTCGGTCGCACCAGGAATGCCCTCTGCTCGGCAGGCCCGGGCCGGACTCGCAACGCCCAGGCAGGAACGTATCGCCCCGCACCACCAGGCCGGTGGCGCGAAGCTCCCGGGTCGCACCGGGAGGGCCCGCTGTCGGCAGGCCCAGGCCGGACTCGCAACGCCCAGGCACGAACGTTTCGCACCGCACCACCAGGCCGGTGGCGCGAAGCTCCCGGGTCGCACCGGGAGGGCCCGCTGTCGGCAGGCCCAGGCTGGCATCGTAACGGCCAGGCACGAAACCACGCCTCGCACCACCACACGGGTGGCGCGATGAAGCTTGAAGCGGTGACTTCGCTGCGGGTTGCTCCGTGGTAGAACCACGTGAGACCCGGACCCGTGGGGGGTAGACACTACCACACCCTCAGGTCGTAACGATGGGTGCGAACCCTGTCGCCGGCCGTTCTGTCATTAGAAGCGGGACTCCCACCTTCTGGTTCCGCTACCACCTGTTCGTCATCGCCAGTGCGAACGTGATAGGCCTTGAGATCGCTAACGTGCACAGGACCCACCAGCTCGTCGCTTTCAAGCGACTGCATCTCATACGTGAGCAGAGTCGTCTGCGCCGTAATTCTGTATGGCCCTTGCCATTTGTGTGCGAGCGCTGCGGTGAAACCGCGTGCAGCGTTGCTGAGTGGGTGTGTTCTCCTTAGCACTAGGTCACCGATGTTGTACACAAGGTGACGACGGCCTTTGTTATACTGCTCGGCTTGCTCC
Source organism: Haemaphysalis longicornis (assembly GCF_048455015.1). NCBI lineage: Eukaryota > Metazoa > Arthropoda > Arachnida > Ixodida > Ixodidae > Haemaphysalis > Haemaphysalis longicornis. The sequence continues at coordinate 60,216,556 of NW_027526460.1, read as the reverse complement.
ATGCGCGCCACGTCGAGATTCTCCCGAGCCGTGCGTTGCGCTGTCAAAAGGCGTTCCCGAAGCCTAGCCGCGTACTGCGACAGAGAAGGGGCGTTACCCGCCGCCGCGTACAGCAGTGCATTTTCCATTGGAAAAGCGATCTCTCTACCGAAGTTTAGGTAACCTGGTGTCAAACCCGTTGACCTATTTACGGTAGTCCTAGTCGCGAAAGCCAGCTCAGGCAAACGCGCGTCCCAGTCCTTATGCTCCTTGGTTGTCGCAACCAGCATGCACTTCAGGTTCCTGTTCACCCTCTCAGTGATGTTGCTCTGAGCATGATAAGGACTCGTTTTCCTGTGCCGAATGTGCAGCGCTCGACAACAGTCTGAAAAGACTTTGCTTGTGAAATACGAAGCATTGTCAGTGATCAGGTCGGAGGGGAAGCCGAAACGAGTGAATGTCTCCACCAGCTTCTCTACGATCCGCTCCGACGCTAGCTTTGTAAGGGGAAACAACTCCACCCACTTAGAAAAGTGGTCCGTTATAACCAGAATGAACTGGTTTCCTCGCGCGGATCTTGGGAGGGGTCCCATTACGTCACACGCTACAATCTGCCACGGGTAGCTGCTTTTCACCGGCTTCATGAAACCCACAGGTTTCCCAGCGCGCGGCTTCGCTACCTGGCAAAGAGGGCAAGCACGGGAATCGCTCATTACGTCTCTCCTCATGCCTGGCCAGGTCGCGACATGGCATAACTTGTCGTAAGTCTTACTGCCGCTGCCATGTCCTGCCAGCGCTGAGTCGTGAAAGTACCGCATGAACCGTTTCCGCAACTTCCTCGGGACCACGACTCGAAAGGGGGATGAAACCGCCTCTTCGTCGTCCAGTTGGGGAAAGTAGCGAAGTAATAAGCCATCGTCGCCCAGCAGATACGCGTCAAACCCCTCAGCGTTACCGGTGCAAGCTACGCCTCCCGCTAGCCTTTTCAGCACCCGCTGGCACAGACCGTCTGCTTTCTGGGCCTCAATGAGCTCTTCCTTACTCACTACCTCCCCCCAAGACAGATTCCTTTCTGCCTCTGTTCTCGGGGGGCGAGAAAGCGCCGCTGCGAGATGCCGCTCCGCTTTCCCTTTGCGGCCGGCCTCGACTCCTCCATCCGGCCCTTTCCTCCCCCTCTCGGGGTGGCCCGCGCCGCCCATGAAACCACTGCACTCGGCGCGCGCGCTTCCGCCACCCCCTTCCGATAAGGGGAGCAAACTTTCCGCCAACATTCGGCGCTGATCATCGGATCCTGAAAAAGATGCGACGATCGCTTCTACATCAGTGCTCCTCTTTCCTGACGCCTCTCCCTGGCCTTCCGCAGCGCAGTAGAGTCTATTTGCCCCGTGCGGGTGTAAACCGTGCATCGGCGCGTTCGCGAAAGGAAAGAAAGGGGGTTGCGGCCCGTACTGGTAGCCGTTCCTCCCCATGTCGAGCACAACACCCTCCCTCGAGAGGAAATCTCTGCCCAGTATGACTGGAACAGACAAACCAGGCAAGCAAACAAAACGCTGTCTGCGCTTTCTGCTATCAAAGCGAGCGTGAGTCTCACAGCTCCGTCTGCTTTTGCCGAACCCGCTGCTAAGCGCAAGGGTGTCTCGGCGGGCCTGACCCGGATTCTTCTTTTCCGGCAGGCTTCGAAGATTTCGTCCCCGATGAGAGAAACCGTAGAGCCCGTGTCGACCAGTGCAAAAAGTTCTTGACCGACTAATTGCACTCGCATGAATGGGGCAGACGAAGAGGGGTCTTCCTGCGCCCTGCATGCGAAGGGGGCCAGTTGCCCGTCTACGCCAGCTTCTGGGTGCCCTGGGGGCTCCCTCGCGCCCCCCCCTGTCTGGCCCCCTCTTCTCGCTTCCCGCCGGCGACGACGAGCCACCGTCCTTCACCGTCGCCGGCGATCCGAGTTTCCCTGCGTGCTACGCATTTTCTCGGGGCATTGACGGGAAAAGTGGCCAGGCTTGCGACAAAACCAGCACAAGCGGGCTGCTTCGTCCTGCCTCCCTCTTCCGTCTTCTGCGTTGCTTCCGACCGAGGAGTTTGTGGGGCCGTTATCCGCTCCCCCTCCCGACCAGGCGCAACCCGGTTCGAGCGATTCCTCGGGTCTCGGCGGCAACCTGTAGTGAAGCTCGGCGAGTAAATCCGCCTGAATTACTCGCGCTTCTTGTGCGAGGGCCTCCAAGTTGCGAAAACTCCGGCCCCGCAGGTACGGTCTGAAACGCGGGTGGCATTGCCTGCACACGCGCGCTACCTTGACCGCGTCGGCTGCCTCGGGGTCGGCCCGTTCGTGCAGCTCCTGCATAGCCCGCACGTACTCGAGGAGACTCTCCTCAGGTTGCTGCGTACGAAGGGCAAGCTCGTCCCTCATACGGTGTTCGTAATCGGGTGGCAGGAATTCAGCGCGGAAGCGGTCCTTAAGATCTGCCATCGACTCGAAAGCCGGTTGGCAGCGCCTCCAACGCGCAGCGCTTCCTACCAGTGCCACGGGCAGGACCCGCCTCAGCACGTCATCATCCGATGCGCCTACCGCAGTCTGATACGAATCCAGTTGCTGCAGGTATTCGCAAACGGATTTCACGTCTCCGTAGCCGGAATAGGAGGGAACCTCGATATTCAAACGCGGCTTCGAGACTGGCACTACAGGACCCGCGGTGGGAGCCGCTGGCGCCGAACCGAGCATTCGGGTCATCTCCGCGAACATCCCGGTCATCTGCCTCATCATTGAGGCGAGATCTGCGGGCTGCAACTGACCAGCAGCCTCCTGCGCAGCGGCCGCTGAGTCTCCCCCCGAGCCCTGCGGCTCCTCCTTCTCTCCCGTCTCTCTCCTTGTGGTAGGAGCCATTTCCAGCGAACTACCCAACAAAAAACTGGCTCAACCACGCCAAACTGTAGACGCCAAGATACGGAGCAAGCCGCGCTAACTACATACGCAACGCGACAAACACACCCCACACACAAATCTATAATGGAAACAAAAAACGAACGTCAAGACAATACATTCGACCAACGGGGCTGAACTACAGCCACATTAAAATACAAAAAAAACTACAGTAGGGCCACGTCAAAATACACAAGCGACTAATATCCCTACAAACGCTAAATACACTCGCAATGTAACCACTTAGGCCGTTAACCAAACAGAAAAAAAGAACGCAAGAAAAACTTCAGGCATGCATCTACACGGCTCAAAGCCCTGGTCTCCCACTGCCAAAATGGCGCTTCCTTCCCGGAACAAAGGAATGCCGTCCCAAGCCGCAGTGGGCCCCTTCCCGGCAGCCGCAGAGAGCAAATGTCCACGGGTGGGCTTGACATCAGCCCCACGTTCGGGCGCCAGATGTGGGCCTGCTCTCTACGGCATGCCAAGGAATGAGGCACACTGCGGTTGCGTGAAAGAACTCTTTACTTACATCCTCCACGCTGTCGCCCGTCCGGGCATACACACGCACACACCAAAACACTCTGCCTCCCGAGTCCTAGTCTCCGCGCGCGGTTCTTCAGCACCACCGCCCGTTCCTACCCGTCCACTCGCGCCATCTCTCCGGCGACCGGGCCGCACGGTAGGCGAGGAGGGCGAGGGAAGGGAGCCCATGGCGAGGGGCTCCGGGCGACACCCCCTAGACCAGAAGGTGTGCCAAAGCGCTCCCCACAGCCTTCACTGGGTTTTCGCGAGTCTATAAATTAGCAATGAAAGGGAACTATGTCAACACGGGTATAAGACAGCAAGTGGTATAACTTGGCAATTCTGTTCAACTGGGCCACTTATTTTTTATATGGACAATGTTGAAACATTCGCGTTTCTACAATTCACTGCTTTAGTCACTTACTCAGAGTGTTTCCCAGTATCACTGGGTTAGTTGAGGATAATAGGAAGCTGATGCCGAACTTTTTATTATAGTAAACCAGTGAAAAGAGTATTGTTGCTCAAAAATATACAAAGTTTCAAAATTTAGAAGTACAAAAATTCAAATGTCGCCCCAACGATACTGCTTAGTTTTGATCCGGTTGGAGTATGCAATAAGCCTAGCTTGATGCGGAAGCAGAACCGCAACTATTGTGTTCTATTCAAACAACCCCAAATACCGGAATGCAACCAAGAAAAACGCACCTTGCACGCGATTCCCACTAATATTCCCGAAAGAGACGCGGCAATGGAGCTTCTGAATAAATGTAACTACCTGACGACACCTGCAATAGAGCTTCGACGATTACTATACCTTTAGTAGCGGACGGGGATGACTTAAGCTAATAACTGTAAATAAATTATTCAGTGCTTCGCCATTTATTATACCAGATCTACATAGTGCGTTAAACAAATAAAGAGCTTAATAAAATATTTTAAGTATCTGTTAATAAACATCGGCATCATCACAAAAATTCCTTACATATTAAAAGAATTATTCTCCTATATTTTAACCCAATGCACTTCAATCACCAGTGAAAGCAGCAAAAAATGCAATTTAGGCGAGTGACATGCCTCGTGAAAGATTCCACGGAAATGTTCGTGCGTGTTGTGGATGGTTACTTTGCAGATAACAATGTTGAATAAAGTGACCTGCATTCTCAATTTGCTGTATTTGTGGTTTCAATCAGAAACTGGTGCCTTGTAGTGCGGCTGATGCGCTGGACTGTTTTAAAGTGCAGTTTTAAATTCAGCCTTCTTTTGTGCTCAGACATTGTGCCAACGCTGGTTTGAATCAAGATTTTGCACACCGCAGAGACCGGTTTGGAAGGGCCTTAAAGCACCCTAGCTCTAAATTAGGCAAACCTTGGCCATACAACTACTTACAAAAACAAATGAGCCATCAGGTTTTGCTATTGCCCAACGCTGCTTCATTCAGCTAACACAGCTACTTAGCCATTGCTGAGGGTGCTTACCACAAATGAGAATTTTTTCTTGGCAGTTTTGCACATTTTTATAGACAAATCGTGTTAGAAGTACTGCCTTTACGACCTCCTCCTCCATTATCCGTGTCGCAATAGTGGAGGACACATTTCCGAATACGTCAAGTACAATTTTATCCTGGTTCACAGGTGTTTAACAAAATCTAGGTCCGTGCGGTTTTTCAAAAGTTTCAGCAATCAAACACCCCCGTATAAATTGCAATAATTGGAAGATTATGAGCTGAGGGCAAATGAAACAAGATTGACAAAAAGGTATCAATAAAAACACTCTGGGGTATGAGACGCGCTAAATTTGGGCTGAGACGCGCCGTAGGGGAGGACTCCGGCGTAATTTTGTCCATCTGGGGATCTTGTTCAAAATCTCGATACGCCGACATTTTCGTTTTTCGATTTTACCGAAAAAGGAGTTCGGCAGCCTGGATTGAACCAGCGCCAATCTTTTCGGCACCAAACATGGTTACGTCATAGCAGTATTGAAAGCTGCAGAGTAGAGCTTGTGGTATTTTCTTTTCAATGTTTAAGTGTACTACGGCTTGCGCCTTCCTGAAACCGCACTGTACAACTTGATCTGTTACCTCCAGGCAAAAAATAGGAGGTATAGAGGTATACATTAGAGTCGTTTAAAATGAAGGGAAGTCATCACGCGGCCTTGAAGTAATAACGTCGCATACGGTACTGCGGAAAAACGAGGGGTGGAATGATACTTACCACAGTCTTCTCAGTCTTCTCTTCTTTCTGAAACAAAGGGTCGTCTTGTTTACTGTGACAATGGATGCTTTATAATTTACTGCATTTGTGTCGTCGATAATATTTTGATCATAAATTTTAACCAGCTTGCTCAAGCTCTCGAGCCGCTGGCTCCTCCGACCACGAAGACGACGAGCCAGTAATGAAAGAAACAGGAGCTCGTCCATCGAATCTGGCAGGGAACGGTTCGGAAGCTAGCCGCATCGCCAATAAACAGTTTTCTTAAGCCTTGAGTTTCGCTTTTCGGCACTTGTGGGACAAGATTTTTTGGTGCAGACGACCCGGGACAATGGCCTGGACCTGCTTAGGGCTTCGAGGAGACCGAGCATCATGGAGAAACTCAAGCGCAAGCGAGCATCGAGGCGGGTGCAGAACACCAAGCTCATCAACGAGGCAAGTGCCATTCTGATGGAGAGTTGCACTTCTGCAGACCAACTGACGTCGTTATACGAAAGGCTTAAAACGAACAACGACGAGCTTAACACGATCAACAATGAGCTCGAAAGCTATATCGAGGACGACGCGTTCCTGGCTAAGTACAACAGCGTGATTGAGTATCAAGACCACGCGACACGCATCCTCACTGAACTGAAAAGCAGGAGCGCTCGTTTGTCGCAGTCGGCGACGGTTGTTTCAACGACCGCTGAGAACCCGAATCCCCAAGTCGTCGCTCCGCAGAGAAAAGGAGCAAGCCTTCCGAAACTGACCACCGCTCCCTTCTACGGGGATTTGTGCAAGTGGAACGAATTCTGGGAGCAGTTTGATCAGATGATCAACCAAAACGACGGTCTTACTGTCTCCGAGAAATTCAATTATCTTCGACTATTTTTCAATGGAGGGCTGCCTCAGCTGTCGGCGGTTTACCAACGACAGAAGCTTGCTACAAGGATGCTATCGGAATACTAAAGAAACGCTTGGGTTACAAGACGCGTCTTGAGCAAGAGTACTTCGCCAGAATGCGCATTCTGAACCCCGTCAAAGCATCCAGCGACACAGTGGGGCTTCGCAAGCTCTAGGATTACGTGCTCGTCAGTATACGAGGCATCGAGACTCTGGGTGTAAAGAAGTCATCGTTCTCATCGATGCTCTGTGACATTCATTTGCGGGTACTACCCCATGACATTGTATTCCAGTACTACCGCACAACTGCCGCTCAAACATCTACCTAACGTACAGACGCCTCTCAAGAAGAGACTGACCTGTACCGCCTCTTGAGGTTTCTTGGCATGGAGCTGGAAAGCCTCGAGAAGAGCAATTTTATGACCACCAAGGGTCAGGAGCATATACCAGGTCCTATAGAAGGCAAGCGCTTCTATTTCAGTAACCAGAAAGCGACATCGTCCGTATTGCACAACCACTCCAACATGACGGCCGCGAGCTGTGCCTTTTGTAATTTGACGCAACACCTGACAGAAATCTGCAGGGCAGATGTTTCTTTGCAGCAAAAGAAGCAACTTCTGGCCAAGGGCATGAGATGCTTCCGCTGCACATGAAAAGGGCACAGAGCCCGACATTGTCGTCGGAAAGTGTCATGAGGCAAGTGCGCCGGTCGTCATGCTTCAAATATGTGTGATCCTGACAGAAGCCGTTCACAAGCCCGACGGGATACCGGGGGACCCGATGCAAGTACGACGGTGTGCGCGTCCTTTCAAGGTGGCAAACGAGTGGTCGATGAACAGCGGAGCTCTGTCCTTCTTCAAACCTTTCTGGCCTGGGCAGTGACTGACGATGCCTGCAGATATGTCAGAGGGGTTTTCGACGGCAGCAGCCAGGGCACCTTTGTGACGGAGGACCTATGTGCGCATCTTCGGCCGAGGAGCATTGGTTTCATCATGATTGCACTGGATACGTTCGCCAACGTGAGGACCCAAACACCTACAAAAAGTTGCGTCGTAGAAATCCGACTACGTAGCCAGTTCATGGACAGTGAAGTTCTGTTGCGGGCAATTATGATACCCCACATCTGCCACGACATTGAGGCGACTTGCACGGAATAATCCTTTATGGCGACCTTTAAAAGGTCCGAGAAAAACATTGCCGATGAACTGAGGCAGCCGACCGTCGTAACTGCGGGTGGCATAAGCGTGCTAATAGGTTCAGACCAGATGTGAACAGTGCTAACCGGAGAAGGCTCAAGATTTTAAGAAAACGAAAGCCTAATCGGAATGAATTTTAAGTTCGGATGGACCTTCCAGGGTACTACAACCGCTTTAGCAACAACCAGCAAAACCTCGCGCATGATGGTTTACGTGCCAAGAACACATGCAGTCGTGTCAGACGAGATTGCCCGCTCCTTTTGGGAGCATGAGAACATGGGTAGATCGGAATCGAGCGACGAATGTTCCCAGCAAAACACAACCATTCAGTGCTTCGAAAAGACCATTCGCTTCCTAGATGGGCGGTACGAGGTAGCTCTACCCTGGAAGGACGACTTCGACATCTCTAACAACAAGCAGGTTGCCACCACAAGACTGCAACGACTCTTATGCAGGCAGTCCAAGAACGAGGGGTTGCTGAAAACGTATGACAAGACGATCAGAGAGTACCTCGAATCAGGGCACGCTGAAGTAGTAAAAACACCTCCGTCAAACAAAGAGAAACTCGACTACATGCGTGACAGAGAAGTGATTAGAGAGGAGGCTCTTACCACAAAAGTGAGGATCGTGTTCGACGCATCGTCTCACGCCAGAGGGTGTAAGTCTCTAAATTAATTCCCTGAAAAAGGAGACAACTTGCACCACGAAATGGAAAAAATTCACCACGAAATGGAAAAAAAAAAATAAAGGTTTGCATTGAAGCGCAAGAAATTATGAAGGCGGCAAGAATGACACCGAGGAAGTGGACGACAAACTCGGACCAAGTCAGGGAGCTCCAGCAAGAACAAAGCGCGGCGAGCAAGGAAATGGTTGTCCTTCAAGAATTCATGGTAAAGGTCCTAGGAATCACTTGGGATCCCGCGAAGGATACATTCAGTTTTGTTTTGACTAACCTGATGGACTTCTTGAAATCAAGAGCGAACACAAAACGCTTTGTCCTGAACACGGGTTCACGTGTTTTTGGCCCAACCGGATTTGTTGGCCCTTTCACCATAGCGGCAAGGATACTCTTCCAGAAGCTTCGGTCACGCGGCATCGCTTGGGACGAAGACTTACCGCAAGATCTGCGATGTGAATGGGACGAATGGGTGCGACAGTTACTGATAACCAACATTGTCACCGTTCCTAGGTGTGCTGGTGGTACCTTCGCCCTACCAGCAGAATTAGAGACACATGTTATTGCGACGCAAGCCCGTTAGCATACGAAGCTGCTGTTTACATCTTCACAAATCACCCAAGACAAGGACATTTGCTAATTTCAAAATCACGTGTAGCTCCGATCAAGAAAGTATCCCTCCCTCGACCAGAGCTTTTAGCAGCATTGGTTGGAGCAAGACTTTTGCATACGTGGCCGAAGCTCTTGCGAGATTCAAAATGGACTACAGGTTCTGGACAGACTCTACGATCACCTTGACTTGGATAAACAGTATGTCGGTCAAGTGGAAGCGATTCGTCGTGAACAGGGTAGAGAAATCAACGAAAAGACAGACTTAACCAAGTGGAAGGATTGTCCTGGACAAGACAATCCGGCAGACCTGTTAACTCGTGGTTCATCCATTGAAAAAATAATATCAATCCAAGCTTGCTGGCATGGCCCTGCATGGTAAACGGATGGATATGTGGCCATCCCAAGCTGTCGACTGTACCACTGAATGGGAACCCTTGGAGGCAGAAGCGGTAACCGTCCAAATCGCACCCGTTACCGAATCTGAATCACTGGAACCACTTCTTGATATTGATCCATACAGCAAGCTTCCTTTGCTGCTTAAAGTCACAGCGAGGGTCTTGCGCTTCCTAAACCACTGCCGACGCTTCGAAATAACCTCGGGCCCAGTGACAGCTGAAGAAATGATACGAGCCAAAAAGTACTGGGTCAAGCTGGTTCAACCTCAAACATATATAACTGAGATTGAGTGCATTTCAAATGACACCGCTCTAGAGGGCTCATCCCCAATCACTGAACGAAATCTTTTTCTGGATTCCGGTGGTCTACTTCGAGTTGGAGGTCGTCTGTCGCGACTACCAGTTCCAGAAGAAGTGAAACACCCAATCATTATACCACCATACCACCGTTTGTCGGAACTGATAGTGGTAAGATCCTACCTTCAAGTTATGCACGGTGGCGTGAGGGACACGTTAACTCAACTGAGAGAACGCTACTGCATTCACAAAGCTTGATCCCTAGTCAAACGAGTCATCCATGGCTGCTACCTGTGCAAGCGATTCCGAACACGTCCAGGCAATGCTCCCGCTGCCCCTCTTCCTGGTCACAGCTTGTCATCGAGTAATCCTTTCGAAGATGTGGGGATAGACTTCACAGGGCCACTCTACATTCGGTCCTCAAACAACCCCAAGAGCTACATAGCTCTTTTCACGTGTGCTACATCACGAGCAGTGCATCTGGAACTGGTCAGTTCGATGACTTCAGAAGCATTCCTGATGTGCTTCCGGCGTTTCATCTCACGGAGGGGCCTACCTCGAGTCATTTATTCAGATAATTCAAGACATTCAATAAAACATCACCTGACGTCAAACGACTTCACAGGATGTTCCTACAAGACGGCGTTGCTGGACACATCAGCAACGTCGAAGTCGCTTCGAGCTTCATCGCGCCTGACGCCCCTTGGTGGGGCGGGTGGTGGGAGCGTCTCGTGAGAACTGTTAAGACCCCACTGCGAAACATTCTGGGTAAAGCTCTTCTCACGTTCGAAGAACTAGCAACAGTTCTTACCGAAGTCGACGCTGCGGTCATTTCTAGACCATTAACATTAATCGAGTCGGACATATGTTAACTCCCGCCGACCTCCTGATCGGAGGAAAGTTTACCGCTTTACCACATGGGGCATCGAATGTCGCCACCACTTCAGCGCGCAGAGACGCTCTCCGAAGGCAACAGTATTGAAAGAGACTCACGGAAAACTTCTGGACAAGATGGCAGAAGGGGTATCTCCTTCAGTTGAGATCAGCCCATTTCGCAGACCGAAGGACGGCAACAGAATTCAACGTGGGGGGCATCTTGCTCGTCTATGCCGAGAAAACGCCTCGTCAAATGTTGAAGCTGGCTCGGATACTAGAAGTCTACAAAAGCGTGGACCGCTGTATCCGCTCGTGCAAAATCATGTTGCAGGACGGTCTTGTCACCACCAGAGCTATCCAGAGGCTCTGCTTATTTGAACGTGCCGCTACTTAACATGTTTGCCGGGGCCTGGAGTATGTTCAATCTCTCGACTCGCTGCCTCCTCCGACCACGAAGACGACGAGGCAGTAGTGAAAGAAACAGGAGCTCGTGCATTGAATCTGGCAGGCAACGGTTCGGAAGCTAGCCGCATCGCCAATAAACAGTTTTCTTAAGCCTTATTGAGTTTCGCTTTTCGGCACTCGTGGCTCAACAAGCTTGAGCATGTTTTATTTTAGTTTCGTAATTCCATAACAAAATAGCCTCACTTCAGATATATAAAATGGTGCTTCTAATTCGCAAGGAACTTTGCTTTTTCATTTAAACACAGCTTGAAACCAAGCTTAAAAAAAAGAATTTTATGTTGTTTCCCATGTATTTAAAGCTTCGTTGTCCTAGCGTGTCATCGAAGCCAAACTGAGATGCTCTAGACGTTAACTAGTATAACCTTAACTGATTAATTCAAAAGTTATAACGCCGTTTGTGGGAAAGATAGTACTGGCTGCGCAGCACAGGGGGCTGGTCTCACTGCGATGTTGACACTGAAGAAAGACGCGCGCACGTCGTAGGCTCTTTTGCAAAGGGAACCAATTATTTGTCTTACTTCAGAAAGTTTTCGCATTTATATTAGGTAGTAAAAGGTCGTACAGGTATGGTAATCTACAGCAAATACCGGTGTACACAAAGGGGCACGACAGAACAAAAGAAACTACGATGCACTTACAAGTGTTGGAAGAGTGTAGTTGGCGGAAAGAAACCCGATCACAGCGTCAGCGATGCAGTCGATACATCCCCATATTCCAGATCCTTGAATCATCAATCTGTTCTCCTGCGAACAAATTGACGCACCATCTATGTTTTCACAATACGTCTTTACTGCTGCATGTTACTTTTAAAAAAAGCGATGATAGACTTTCCCCATGAAAAGATGTATACTGCATAACATGTGGAGAGTTAGACAAAACAAAACACTCACCCCTTACTCCGAGTAACCGAAATTGCGAGCATGAACAAAAGGCGTAATTTTTATTTTTTCTGTTTTCCCGTTACTAATTTCCAACCAGTGCTTACCCGTGCTGCCCGATACCCGTTGGAAGCGATAAGATCTATTTTTCATGCCATATGAGAGGGCAGAATTGTTTCATTATTTGAGTCGACGTTTCGAATGTATCCTGTAAGCGAATGTATCGAACGTATACTGTAAGCCTTTCCAAATTAATTGGTTAGTTCTTTGTATTGTTGTAGACGGACAGTGATTATGACCCATAGGTTACTCCGGGGCAGTGGTTTTTTTAACAGAACCTTTTAACTTGCCTAGCACCAGCCTAGGCTGCCACCCTTTGCGTTAGAGTTGAGTGTGGTGTGAACGTGCTATTATGAGTTATCGTTGGATGAATGGACTTTTTAAGTTACAACGCGCGTATAGAACATCGAAATTTAATCTTAAAAACCGGAACGTAGGTGTGGAACAGTGTTTGGAGTTCGCATTTTCGGAATACGTTGGATGGTGCTTCGATCCTTAATACTCTTATTTTACAATGAAAGATGACAGAGCCAGCCCACTACGTTTGTTATAATTCCCCGTTTAATAAAAATACGTCTTTAAAAATTTCCTTTGAACGAAGGGTTTGTTATATCGGGGGTGAAACTCTTATCGGCAAAGCATGATAATCAGAGGTCGTTTTTATACTCCGTTGATATAGTTGCAAGAAGGTGCATACGCCGAAAAGGTGCTATTGTTGAAGACTGAACAGATACATCTTCATAATAGCCTCCTGTACAAGGGACGGTATTTCATGCGACACCATCACTCTTGCATTTGCTCACGTCTAATCAGTTGTTCAGCCCTAAATTTGGTGCCCCATTCTAGTTCGTTCCAATCGATGTAGCATGACGATTTCACTGGGGTTGAATGTACCACCGATTTCGCGGTGTGCCCAAGCGGCCAGGTGCACATAACCAGACTTAAGGCCCCAGATTTTTTAAAAATATGTTGCCTTGTTATGAACTCTTAGAAATCCGAAAAATATGTAATTGTATAGAATATTCCTGCAAAATTGAAGGCCCGCACGTTTCTTCGCAATTCGGTCCATTTTATTGCTAGCGTTGAAGCACTGTGGCATGCGTTGCAAGATGAATACTAGCAATAAAAAAACTGTCTTCTAAGGAGAATTTTCCAGGATAATTTATGCGGCATAAACGTTAAATCAGGCTGTAACCTTCTTGCCTGAACTAACGTTATTTTTAGGCTCACTATGAGACACAAAATACGGCACGTATTCCAAAACCGCATAAACAACACACTTTGACAGAATCTTTTAAACGCTCGTGTAAGCAAGTTGAAGTTTTGTTCCGTTCACCTCAGAACAAGCGGAAGGTATAACAACCCCGCCCACGACGCACGCATCAGCTGTGACGCTTTAATCTTGGAACCACTGGGAAAATGAGTGAGGGGGGTGTGGACGAGCCTCAAGGCGGAAGCTGGCACGTATCAAGCGGGTTGCGTGGGCTGTTCCAACAATTTCACCTCGTTTCACTTAACCGCCGGTCTTTCTTTATTCGCGCCTCCCGGCCAGCCCCTCTAAGTGAGCCACCGAGGAAACGATCTGTTGGGTGACAGCGGCGCGAAAGGGCACGTAACGTTATATTTAGATAGGGATAGCAGTCGTAAATGCTTCGAGCCAATTAGTATTACGGGTGGGCCCTCTGTCGCGTATTTTCTGGCGTTGTTTTGGGGTGATGTTAGGTTTGAAGCCAACCGGTGGGTACTTTCAAAGGTGAAGAGTGTGTTTCAAAAGCCCGGAAGGTTTTTTTACCGTCGCTTTGTTGAAGGTGTTTTCAGTTCCCTCGGCATGTGTGCCGTTGGAAAAGCATTTCCTCTGCAACTTACAGCATCAACAAGAAGCATTTGGAGAGACGGAATTGCTAATATAATGAAGCATTCCCAAAGCAAAGAACTGGTAACGTTTAGCTTGTCTAAGGGAAATAAGTAGATTTGTAAGAACAGCAGCCATGTTTTAATAAAAATACTTTTGGAATGGTTTTAGGAAAAATGCTTAAATATTGGGTTACAAAGGTGTCAAGAACGCGCCATAAAACTCTACCAACCAATCAGCAGCAGCCACAGCCTATTGGTGTCCTCCGCAGGGCGAATCGATCAAGAAAAAGGAGGCGTTTTGCCCTGCCCTGTTAGGTTTCATCAGTGACTCCGTTCGGTTGGTTTGAACAGCACAGACTTCGTCAACTCAACACACAGTAAGTAAACAAACGTAGCTTAACCCTATTCAGCCATGCCCATTTTCAATCATTTTGTTCTTGCTGATCTGTAAAGTGCATTTACCTGTGCTCTTCAAGAACTTCTTAGACAGTCCTGATAATATTTAAGAACCAGAAAAAAAACACTGCAACTTGCTTCATTGACAGAGACTGTCATCAAATATTCCCGCGTTTTTGAACACTTACAAGAGTCGCACCGGCCAGAAGCACGGCGTCGAAGACCAGGCTGACTCCGGCAAGGCCCATACAGATTGCATCCGAGTTCTTCCGGCCATCCACTGCAGTGACAGAGCAAACCAAACGGCACAGCACCGATGAACATTAGTTCATCCTTGCAAAAGTTGCAGTGAAATATTTCTGGCGGACATTTCGTGAATTTCACCCGTTTTTACGTAAATGTACGGTGCACACATGCTTGACTATATTAGCTGTTGATTTCAACGGTACCACCTGTACCGTGCGGGCGTCTACTAGTGCTGCATAGTCTAAGCCGCACCTGGTTTGCTTGTCGCCCAAAAGGCTACTCACTGGAGCAAAAAAAAAAAAAACGCAGGCGTATCTCCAAGAGTTTTTTCTTGGTATACACGCATACAGCATAATAAGTTCATAACTGTATTGGTCAGCAGCAAGGCATGCATTGCCCTTCGCTTTTTGTGTCGAAATTGGCCATTGCTGTCACACCAAAAGTCAACGAATGGCCCGCTGTGCATCTTTCTTCTCGGCGATGCCGACCCCCCCCCCCCCCCTACAACTAAGCCGATATTGCATAAGCAAAGAGAAGGTTCAACTGCCTGATGCTGTCGACGCTCGCAGAGGGGTTTGCCAATCCTGGGCACGCAAAGGAGCATAAAAAAGGACTCAGGACGAGGCGAGACGATGGTGCAATCCGGCGTACATGATGAAACGCTCCGGTGGTAGGAATAACGCGGCTTTTTACGACGGCCCTCCTGATACCTCTCTTGGTTAGCAGTTAGGTTAGCAGCCCTCGACCCGCAAACGCAATACCGCTACCTTCGATGAGGCCTTCTCACGTCAAAGATGGAGCGATATGACTTAACGAAAATGTTGGTGGGGCTCTGCGAAAGGCGCGAAACAAGGCCACCTTGTGCGTTTAAGCACACATCTCGCAGCAGGTAACCAGTTTCGAGTGAGGAACTGGATCTCTGAAGCAGCGCATAACCATGTGTTCGGCCGTGTACTGAGACTGCCCGGAAATGTACAGATTTTTATAAAGGATGTGATTTCGATTGTCTCACGCCTATAATTTCTCTAAATGTGCTCTCTCAAATCAATCACTAAATATTAACAATGATATATCGTCAAACACGAATCTCCTTTCTCTGTCTTGATGAACAGCGAAGCTATCAAATTTAGATAGTGTAACAGTGGCAAACGCGATGCAATGCAGGGCTCTGTAAGGGATGGACTTACCTAGCAATAAAATAAACAAAGATTGCGCTTCCACTTCTCCTCCAGTGGCCTAACAGAAATGCGTTTATACGGAGAAAATGTACTGTAGCATTCTAACCACATATAAGGGGCCCTGAAACACTGCGGATAACACTTTCTCTTTCATACCTGGTGCAGTGCGAAACCTGTAGTTATCGCCAGCCAAGAGTGGTACTGCGTTATTTGTTAGTCCCAGCAGATGCATTTTTTTGGGTCTGCTCTGCTTTTGCTCCGATTTTTTTCGTCAAAGTGGTTTTGAAAAATGCTCGATGCTGCAACTGAAACGAAGCCGGCCAATAGCCGCAACACCGCTTGAATACAGTTATCCACACAGGAAAAAGGACGAAAAGTGTTTACGCAAGTTTTCAAGTTCCGATGGGCGTAGAGGAGTAGCATTTGGCTGGAGACTTTGCGACCAGCAATAACTGTACGCTCTTGTTGGCTACGTTATTAAAGCCTTTTAGACTTCACAAAAAGTGGAAAAGTGATGCAGGGTTTCTTCAAGAAAATTAATGTATCTTGTGGGCACAAGGTCACTAGACAAGGAAGTTAACATAAGTAACAGAATTTCATTAAAGCTGACAGCAAAGGTAAAGAGCGCGAAAAGAGCAATATTGTAATTTGCGTGTGATTTTTCATCTCGATGCTATGCTATCTGGTTATAAATGCCAAGAACTGCAGCTTTTGCGCCTCTAACATTAGTGCTCACCAAAGTGACACGTCTTAGGTTTGTACCCGCATCATTTTATCATGACTTGTGTCACCCACTCAATATGCGACCGACCCAGAACTATCGCGTGTGCTGTCAGCAATTGAATTTTGTTTGCAAAAGCTCAACGGGTTTATGCTTTTCCTGGTTTGACCACCGGTCATTTTATCGCGCCCACAAAAAACAGACGCTTTTTCCTGTTTGAAAAAGCATCTTAGGTTTCCAACAAAAAAGTTGCAGATGAAATGAGCTCAGACGGTAACCCCTGTGCCACACGCATGAGTTTCCTTCGTTTAGTATTTAAGAAGATGCTTTTTGAAGAGTCGTCGTCCAGCTGTTCAATATTGTTACGCGGCGGCAGGACATAGATGAGACGAACGATGTAATGGGGTAGAACGATCTATTTACAGTATTTACAAGCGACCATGGCCGAGTTCGCTGAGTCTGCACGCGCCCTTTTCCACGTCGTCTTCGATGCCGAGCTATGCCGCCATGGGGCATTGTCCACTGGTCCCGTGACACTGCCCCCCCCCCCGGGCAAAGACGACCGTCCCGGTAGAGGCCATACGGATACGACTCGAAGGCGGTGCCGTTGATTCCTTTAGCCTGCGAGGGTCCGAGTCGGCAGCTCGACCTTGTTTTAGCAGTGCTCGAGTGCCAGCCGCAGTAGTGCACGCGGTTGCTGATAGGTTGAGCGCAATTGCAGAAGACGGGGGCTGTGTGGTTGGATGTGCCTGTACGACGCTCATCTTTGTTATTGGGGCCTCTCAACTGGGTAGCTCAAGGCAGCTCTTGAACCACAAGCTGTTGCACCAGTATCTCAATTTTTCTTCGGGGCAAGGCTTTTCCTGTCGCGGAGAATCCGTCGGTAGCAACCAGTGCGAGTTCGATGATGTCGACGCACAGCCGGAAAGTTTGACGTCGATAGCTGCGGTGAGGACGAGATGGGATGAGTATATACAGTGAAGTTCTGGCCGCCGCATATGATGGTGATGGTCGTGATAAGCACCGGCCCCGGAACAGCTGTGACCACCGCCGACCCCACGAGGCAGCATCCAAAACCCTCGGAGAAGCGCCCGAGATCTGGGAGGGGGAACGTCGTCGGCTCTACGTCTGGTCGTAGCGGGTCAGTTCGTCTGGTCTCGGCGGAGCATGGGCAGGGGACACGGAGCTGGGGAATGGTCGCGTCCATGGCTCACCTGGGCTGGGGCGGGCCGACGCTTTCCAAGAGCCAGGGTGAGACCACTTCATGAGTCGTGACGAGGTGAAGCTCGGGGCCGGGATGGGACTGTACCCCGCACGCTCCACCAAAATGTTACGCGGCGGCAGGACACAGATGAGACGAACGATGCAATGGGGTAGAACGATCTATTTACAGTATTTACAAGCGGCCATGGCCGAGTCCGCTGAGTCTGCACGCTCCCTCTTCCACGTCGTCTTCGGTGCCGAGCTATGCCGCCATGGGGCGTTGTCCACTGGTCCCGTGACAATATGTTTCTTCAATACTGTGTGTTTTAAAGGCAGCGGACTTACCCCATTTTGAAATGTCCGTGACATCCGGTATATACGCAGCTGCTTTGTTTTCTCGAAGGTCATCACGGAAACCAAATAATCTGGAGGTCAAGTTGAATCCATTCAGCAGCTGGAAGGAATAAAAAAAATATACTGACGAAGCAGCCATGGGACGTCTTAAGAACGTGTTAAACAGCAGCTGCTGCGAGAGTAAACGAAAAGCGTTGCTAGATACATTGCGTGTTTCCCTATCCCAATTCGGTTCAAAGTTGCCAAGTACTGACAAGACAACGAGAGAGCACTTTTTAACAGTGAGCTAAGAGCAGGTGACTGTATTGAAGACGCCAATCTGAAGCTACGCGGATGCATTAAAGTATGGTGGTGATATTGGGGGCATCGTGCTTAAGCAGTAAGTGTCAACTGTAATTCAACTGCTAGAATTACAGTTATTCAAGGTTGTTTCTTTACAGCTTAGAGGGTGGTGCAAAACGTCGATGGTACTGTTCGTTTACGACTAGCGCAGCCAGTTCGGTCGGAGTGATGTTCTGAGGACTGTGTTGCCTGAGCTATTTTAAATACTTCCCGCCACGACTCAGTGGAATGGCGTTGTACTGCATAGGCTAAAGACGTGGTTTCAATCCCAGCCTTAGTTGCCGTTGTTCAGATCGAGGGGAAAGAGGAGAACGCCCGTGTGTTGCGATTTCGGCGCATGGTTAGTTCCGCAGGTCGACAAAATTCATCCGAGCCCTTCTAGTGTATAGTCTGTGAAGTCTATCTTTTGACCATGGTGTTCCGTCTTCCCTGTCTTTTCTTCTTAAACATGTCTAACGAACATGCCAAAATAGTCACTTTTTTCAACGTGTTACTTGACAGCTGCGTCAAAGCAGAAGGAGAAAATCTGCAATTCAGTTTGTATTTGGGGATCCCTACCGACCGCAACATATTGAGCGCGAACAGGAAGCACGGTGGTTTAGTCGAACCCCACCAGGGATCAGGTAATGCGCAATCCTGGCGTATTCAACCTTTATATGTCCGCGCAAGAACGCAGAATATGGTGTCAGGTGGTGCTTTCACTCATTCGCACGTAAATTCACGCACACTTCTGAGGACTGCATGACGACAAGGCCACAGGGTCCCGTCTTCACGAAAGCGACCGCAATTTCTCTGATGTCATTAGGTGACGCATCACTGCGCATTTACCAGGACAACAATGAAAACTGTCCTTAAAAGGGGCAATCCACTATCCTACGTGTTATCTCCAGCCACATCCCGTTTAGTGAGTACAATCAGCATCATTATCCCGCAAATTGGCCTGCCTCTCAACAACGGTAAGACAAGCATGGCTCTCTGTAGCTTATATAAGGCGTTTGGTGGTAAAACCAGGAGATGCTCCAATTCAAGGACAGAATAATAAACTACTTAATAAGTCTCATTAGACGACTGAAACAATATGAACTGGAAAGGTGGAGGGACCACAGTGGCAACGAAAACATCGAAGCATACATATTGAAAACGTAACGCCACCCGCCGCTGTGACTCAGTAACTAAGGCGTTGGGCTTGTGCCGCTGAGCCCAAATACGCGGGTTTGATTCCTGGCAGCAGCGGCCGCCTTCCTGATGGAGGCGAAAAGCGAAAACGCCAATGTGTTCAAGATTTCGGCGCACGCTAAAGACCCCATGGTGGTCAAAATTAATTCAGAGCCCTCCGCTACGGGACGCCTCGTCGCCTGTGTAACCTCGGCGCGGTGAACCTCATAATCAATGAAAAGATTAAGCGGCCGTATTGGAAATGACAGACACAATATTGTAATAGATTAAAGCCTATAATAGTTAGTGATAGGTGGCGGAAAAACTATAAATTACGATGACATATTCATATCAAAGCGGTTTGTTCTTCACAGCGTGCATTAAGATGGCGACGGCGCCGGTTTTTAGTATACAAGGGCCAAGTAGCCTAGATGGTGGTTGACGCTGATGCGGTCTTCAAGAAGCAGTTTTTTTTTAAATTTCACTGGGATGGCGCTGCGGGTGTTTATTAGACGAATTTGAACACAACCTTGGTCAGGTTCTGCTTTTACGGTACCGGAGAGTGCTGAATGACGGCGATTGATTGGGACATGCACGCATGTTGATGCATACGATCGGGTACGTGCAACCATATAAAACTGCTTAGGTGGAACATTCTCGACATCCTGTTATATGAAATTAGCGACAAACGCTTGCAAGCGAAACGGCATCCCTCATACAACCTTTAGTCTGGTTGCTTATAGGCCTGGGAATTATTTGTTTCCTCTGGCGCGCTGTTTTAGCTGTTGTAGAGAAGCTTACTCAGTTTGATCTATTTCAGTATGCCCATTTTCTAGAACAAGCAAAATACGAAGACACGTAAACACTTCTTATCTGTTGCGAAAACGAAAGCAATGAGGTTTACTTGAGCGCCTCTAAGTGCGTCTTCGAGTTTTGTGCTGCGAGTTATCTTTTCAATTTCCGCTGCGAAGCATCTATGGTTTACTGACGTGGACGACCAGCTTGAAGCTGCCACCGGCGATGCGTGCGCTTCATACTTTATAGCGGTATACGGTAATCGCTGCCGCGCAGAGGGGTCGCACAGAGCTCGCTAAGGGACGTGTCGCAACACCTAGAAGGTTTAACCCTTGTATTCTGAATCCTTCCCCCACTCGAGCCTCCAGTGGAGCAGGCCTTTGAAATCGATTTCCCCATGCATAGGCAATGGGGAATCCTTCACTTCAGCCATGTGGAGGGAGCAATCGGAGTGGAGGAGGGACTCAGAATACGGCCCTAAGAATCCTTTTGCTGCCACAGACGTCCTTTTGCTGCCACAGACGCCTGATGCCAAGTTTCGGTGCCCAAGTAATATTATTGGAAGTTTCGCTGCGAAGTACAGTACACTCCCGTTAAGAAGAACTCGAAGGGAGCGTAAAAATGTGTTCGTATTATCAGACGTTCGTCTCTAGCGGCTGTTTTTATCAATTTTTCACGTTACAAGACAGCAAAAGTGTTGTTCGTCTTTGCCATGAAATTTCTCTTAACCGAGTCCGTCTTAACGACAGTCTACTGTACTTGCGATAAGGTGGTTTGGACAGCCAACCAGCGCTACTGCTGAGGTTTGCGGCTGCCAGGGCCAGCATTACTTCGTTTACTGTACCGGGCGGCGAATCAAGTTATATGTGACTCGCAGGTTTTAAAAAGAAAGCGATAAGCACTGGCACACCAACTGTTCAAGCGCAGCAGCGTTGCGGCCGATTACGCGGGGAGGTGGTTTCCAAAGGACCTCCATTGACCACTAGGTCGAAAGGCCAGCGGGGTTCCCCTGAAGCCAACACACCAGAGGGCGAAGCAGCCGCAAAAAAAAGAGAGAGCGATAGTGGCATCTGTGCAATACTGATAGACTGCACCTGCACTGTGCGCAGTCTCTGCTGCAGGAGCCGCTCAAGCAGATGGCGCAGCGGTTAGTTTTGATAACGGTTCCAATAGTCCGTAAACGCAAGCTTATACCTGCCCATCAGAAGCAGATAATACGGCTTAAAATGCACCAACGAAAAGAGGCTGACGTGTAAAAAGTAAGCTTAGCTTGCGACAAGGCGCCCTTTCAACATGCCGTCCGACGTTAGGGCGCTGAGAACTGTAGAAAGGTCAAAGTTGTACTTGAGTTAGGTTTCTCAATACGGAAGCCATGTCCCGAAGTCTCCTCAGGGGGTTTCAGTTTCAGCTCACAACAAAGTTCACCACCGGAAGATAGAAGAAGGGGAAGAGGGCGACGGGGAGGGAGGAGCTCCTTCAGTGCGGGTCGGCGCCCCCTTCTCGCTGTTCTCGCTGGCGCCCTGTGCGTCCGCACTGGTCTCCGATCCATTTGAGCGGCACTAGCGGCTACTGAAGATATACGTGCTTCATTTTCTATAGCGGCGTGATGCTATTGTGCATATCGACTACGCAGATCGACCGCGCAGAGCGCCCTATGCACCGCGTCGCAGCCAATGAGCGGGTCAGGAGGCGTTTTGAAGCTACAGACGCCGGTAGCCCGAGGCTTGCCTTTTGGCTCAATGGGACATTTAATTCTCTCGCAAGCGCTGGCCGTTACACCAGGGCGCGTTTTTGTAGCTTACGCATTGGCCTAGAGATATGCGGATATGTCCCACACCGCAGCCAACGGGGAGGTTTAGGAGCCCCCCGGTCGCTACAGACGCCGTACGCCAGCGCTTTCGGCCACTGAGCAGTTAACACTTTTGCCTAATTATTATAGGGCGCACTTACTATGCAAAAGATGGCCACAAATACTAGCGTCGGTTTCGAGCTTCTCCAGCACATTTCTTCTCCGAAGGTACCTCGGCTGCTTTTCGGAGCTGCCCGTCGTTACAGGATGCCGTCTGTAAACGTTGGGAAACAGCAAGTGTTTTACAGCTGCAATTACAAACTTAAAATGAGCACATGGCGTTAGAATCGTACAGGCGTTGAACCATTGCACGCTTTCTACTTTTTGATGCCACAAAACTGCGTAAGTTTACTGTACGCAAACCACTTTATGCACTTTACAGCCTCCTCGGTACCTTCCAACTTCATCGATTAAGTGAGTAACAACTTTGTTTATCGCAAAAGGGTAGGGGGTAGATGGCGGAGGAAGGGAGACCCTAGAACCCATAAATAAGCTACGCTTAAGAGCAACGACACTGACGCAAGGCGGCTACCATTTTTATGCCTGACATCAGGGTGGCCAGCGTTATGCGCCCTCTTGCGGCTCACATTGATGGGCGGAATTGGTCAGAGCGGCGCTTGGCAACTATGACAGCTGTGTTTACTTTTCGAAGACTGAGAGACAGCGAGCCAGTGCGACGGGGCAGGCTCAGTTACGCTAGCGTAGCTTAATTAGTGGCTCGAGGTTACGCTAGAGCCACTAATTAGGATACGCTTTTTAAGTGGCTATAGGTTACGCTAGGCCACTGTCGTTCTTTCCCATCGGAAAGCGATGCAGGAGTTTTCCACCTTCCCGCAGGTTGAAGCAGCCCAGTACAGAGCAGCACGGCATTGCTACTCTGTCTGGGAGCTTAAAAACTCCCTCTCAACGTGCCGTACAGCCGCACTGTGCTCCTGGAGGTCAAGCGCTGCGCTGCGCAAGGCAGCCCAGCCAGTTCCAAACATATGACGTGCATTCGTGTTTTTATGAGTGCTTAAGTAAGAGCTTAAACAAGGCGCATGTTTCGTGAAATCAAGCGTCCACGTGTATCCCAGAGCTACCATAAGGCGAAAAAATTACCTTTAAGCGCACCACTGCGTAGTCCTTTTAGGCATGTAAAACATACACATTTTTGTCTAGAAGTATTTTTTCTGAGGCGAATATAAGTCGTGCTCAGCCTCTCTTCTCAGCCAGTGAGCATGGCGTCATTATGCGTACAAACCGTTTTCTTGGTTTTATGTCGTTCAACACAGGTTAGTGTAGAGTGGTGCATTATCCGGGTTGCGTCCCTACAGTACGTAACCTGTCGATGAATTTAATTGTTTTCTGGTTGACTTATACGATCGTTTAGAACGTTCCCAACCTTTAAGACCCTTTTTATCCGCTTTTTGTAACAAACGAGCGTGACATATGACGTCTCTGTTTTCTTAATTAGCTTATTTGAAGAGGCGGGCATATGCTGGTAGCATCGTCACGCCGGAAGCACTGCTTGAATGGTACACTGAGAAAAGGTACAAATACTGTGGAATTAGTGTTGAAAATTTTCACCAATTTCATTTCTCTACTGCGTGTTCCACCTCCTGCGACTTTTGTGCGGATATGGATAGAAGTTTTATAAAAGGTTCAGGAATATCCTTTTCGCCTGAAGTAATGATACTCACCGATATATTGACGTCGGTAGTGACGATGCAATGGCGTGTCTATACCATGTAACTTGGCTGATGACGCGTTGATTTGGCCTATTTAAACTATGCGTGTTGATACAGTCAGTCAATATTAGAGGTACAAAAAGTTGCAGAGACATCTATGTTTGGATCCGAAGATGTAAACCGCGATAGCAAAACTTCTACTCCCATGGATCGTTTTGGTAGTAGTTCCGCATGTGCGATCTATGCTTTACGGGCACTAAAGGTCGTCGAAGAGAGGAATACTAGCAAAGAGGGTTTATTATCGCCGTTGCACAGGAGAGACAACCGCTCTCTGCGCTTCTGTGGATTAAAATGTCGTCGTAAAAAACTGCGGATGCAAGGTATTGTTCAGTTTGAACGACGAGGCGTAAGTGGTGGAGTTTCATATTATTTATCCGGTAATGTCTAGGCCGGATTGAACAATTTTGTTTTTGAGAAGAGAGAGATAAAGGGGAGATCTCTGTTTAGGAAGAAATAACTGGGGTTTAGGAATGTGGGGTAAAAAGATGGAAGTCTGAGGCAATAGATTCAGCAGATCCTTTCCTTGCACTTTCAATCAACCCGCACTGTTCTTGATGTAACGAGCTGGTCGAAGCTGCCTTCCATGTCTCGAAGAAGTGGTGTATGTAATGTTTATGTTGTTCATCCCGAACTCACCCTTTGACATGACTTGGCTGCGAGAAAGAGGGTGAATGTTTTCCCTGAATTAGGACTGTGTTAATTTAATATCTGATGTTCCCACCGAACACTGCCACGCGCATAGATTTGCAGGTACTTGTGTTGCTTTTTGGCCTACAGAGTTTGCGATTTTTCTGCACTGACACCTGGTTGTAGCAAGTTAAAAGATCGTGTTCCTAGGCATACGATGACGATTCGTTCTTAAGGTTTCACGAGGATGGCGGTATGGTAGTAGTGGTCGCAAGCAGCGCGGTGTGCGAGTTCGTGTGCCTCTTGGTCAGTGCATCGTTCTCTTCCAGACTTTAAGGTCCACTTATGAGATTAGCGGCCGGGCGGCCGGGCTGCGCGTGGGAACCCGCCGCTCTGTCTAGCGACGTAGCACTGCCAACACTGCGCTGCAACCGCCGCCAATTCGTCACGGCGTGCACGAGAGACGGATTGTCTGGCCCACCACATACCACAAGGATGATACCCCATTGAGAAAGCAGACAGCCCCGCCGGATTCCGGGAACGTCTGCTAGACGAGCGGAGGTGGAGGGATTACCGGCGTCGGGACGAGCGCGCGCCGTTCAAGAAACTATTGTTAAAGCGCCCCCGCCGGCGCAGTGCACTGCGCCCGCGTCTTTCGCGCTTATCCCTCGGGGTCGTACGCGCGTGCTGGCCCGCGGGTGGTCCGTTGAGCCGAGATAGCGGCGCCTCATTGAATATTCCGTGACGTGCTGAGTGACAGCTGTCTACGTGACTTTGGGCACTCCCATACGCGTGTACGAACGCTACAGGGGCGTTCCCGAGAGAGGGTGATCTCGAGATTTTATAAGGCCGAACTTGGCCGTTGGAAAGAGTTCTTGTCTGAGCGCTGAGCTGGCAGTTCCCGGCGGGACAAGGAGTCTCGACCGTTAAAGCTATGTTGGGATTTGTGAGCCCCCTAGTCGAGGTTAAGATCGCGTCGGAGGTTTAGGGTGCAGCGCCGTACCGGGCAACTAGACGGATCTTGCGGCGAGACAGAGTCTCGGCCATCGTTTCTCGAGCGGTTTGTGTACGCTCCGAGAATAGGAGAGTGAGACGAAGTTGAGGAGCTCGAGTAATTTGAGCGCACTCGGAGCTAGCGTGTCTGAAGTTTGAAGTTTTTCTTTTCATTATTCATGTACCCAGTTCTCCTGCTGTAAATAGCTATATATAAACTCATCGTTTCATTTAATCAACCCCAACGCCTTGAGTTCGTCAATTCGACCGCAGCCTTCAAGAACTTCAACACCATCGCCCTGCCAGCCTCCTGCCAAATCAACCGGAGCCCGGGTGATTGGGTTCCTGATCGACACCGGACTTCGGGGAAACGATCTTTACTCAGACAATTGTGTCCGGGTGTCCAGGCGACGTTGTGAACCTTTTCATTGTGGATAGGAATATTTTACCGAAGCGCTTAGGTATTCCGCCTAAAAAACAGTATAATACCATTTAAGTATATGTAATGACGCTTCCGCATCTTTTCAGTGCTTCCGATAGTCGGATTAGCAAGAGGATGTCTCCAACTTCTGCTTCTTTGTTTCTGTATGTAGGAGGGACGTGCCATGTCAAAGATTCCAGGAGTTGTACACTATGTTAATTGCTGCCTCGTGCTTTTGGACATACCGGCGTCGGCGTATAGCGGGTCGCATGATTTTTGAACTTTTCTTGAATGAACTTGGTGCCATGTCGCCCCTTCGCGAGTAGGAGTGTGTCCATATTTCTGTTAAGGAAGTCGTTAGATCGGTGCTATGTCTATCATGGCGTGCAGCAGTTCCTTTCGAAGGGGGGGGGGGGGGTCGTGAGGGGGTCGTCGGTCTTTTATGCGATGGCCCCTCCCGATATTGTTTTTCCTGCCGCCTCTTGAGGCTAGGAGAGTTGTTTCTCTGATTTCCTGAAATGCGTCAGGAAGACAATTTGAGGACAATTTCATCGACATTATAATCAACATCCTACTTGCGGCCGCTTCTGTCCTGAGCTTCCCGAGTCCATTTTTTGCTCCAAATATTGTTATTTCATCCTTCCATCGAGTTAATGGCCTTCCCGTTCTTCTAGGCCCAGCTATGCATTTCCCTTCAATAACCCCGATGGTCCACCTGTTTTTAGTCTCACGGTTAAACATGCGAGGTTGACAACTGTCTTATATGCTGTCCTGATGATGGTGTTTCTCGTACTTTCTTTGGTACGTCAAAATTTGCGGGACGGTAAGCTCTGCAATATCCGGCTCATTATAAAAAGCTGCATGAGTCATATCGTTTCCGCCGCTCTCTTTCATGCTCTTCTCTTGGTTCGGCGTTTTGTTTCTAGGCAATTCGTTAGAGTTGTTCTTTTTTGGGAAGGAGATTGTGATTTTAGTGCCATCGGTTGTCTCCAGAGCCACTGCGGAGATTTTTTGTGACTGTTCTCTGGGAGGACATTCATACACCCTTTTAGGGTGATCTTAAACTTGGCCGCGTGGCGCTATCTGCCATTCGCAAAACCGAGCTTGATGCGGAGACAGAACCGTGGGAATATTGAAAAGTATTTTGAAAGCATATGTGATTAGAATCCATATAGTGGGCTTCATTTTAGTTCTTTTCTGCTTATAATCTATGCTGTCCTTGAATTCCGGTAGACTGACGGTAATCCTTTGCCACCTATTTTAGTTACATCACCCAAGGTTCGTGTCGGCAGAAGTTCCGGTGGGAAGCACGCCGGGGTAGCTGAGTGGGTAAGGTGTTCCGCTGCTGAGCCCCAGGACGCAGGTTCGATTCGCGGTCATGGAAGCAGGAAGAAAAAACACCAGTAGGTTGAAATTTCGGCGCGCGCTAAACATCCTAAGGTGGTCTAAATTATTCCGGAGGTTTACACACGGCGCGCCTCGAAACCCCCGTGTAGCTGAGGCGCGTGAATTACCGGCAATTTATATTTTTTATCTTCTGTTGCGAACATATTTTGATGTGACCTCGTAAGTTGAAGGCACAGCTGGCGCCCATGTATATCGAGCAAGTTACCACCGACCGGGCGTAGAACAAACTTCCCCGTGCAAGCACGGCACCTGCTGAAACCGTGTGTACTTTCTTTCATCTCCGCTGTAGTATCGTTGTCCTCTTTTCCATTATTCTTTCCATTACCGTTGTCCTCTTTCCCGACTTCTTATTCCCGGTTCAATCCAGTCCACCAATCTTGCTGCCTCAGTCATAGCTTCCCGGTGGCAGCGGTGACGTATTTCCGTGGACGCTTGATGAGCGCGGCTGATAGCGGACGGCTCGGAGCCAACGGGAAATCGAAAAATAAGCCTAATTACGCTATCGCGGTTATAAGTGACATTTAAAACTGAGTACTGGGATACCATCTAATCCTGTCGCAAATCAATGTATTGTCATGGCTGTAGGTCACGCGATGCGGAAGAATGGTGCATTGTATTTGCTCTTCTTCCAAGACCGCCAACAGCAAGAAGGAATCAAACTTGCGTATAAGTCGAATAAGATTATTGCAACTCCACAGCGCAGCCATAAGTAAGAGCTTGTCAACCGAGCTGTGTTGCCTACGACGCCACCACAACCACCATTATCCCCACACAAGACGTCGCAGGAAAGCCAAGAACAAGCACACGTTACGAGATCTCACAAAGACAGACTAGTCACATACAGGGATATAATAAATCACTACAGGTTATCAAGATGCAAATATCCACCGGCCCACCACACTCTTTCAAGGAAAGAGGCAGTCACGTGGCGACGGTTGCAGACGAACACTTTTCCGAGCCCTGTTTCCCTCAACCGCTGCTACCCAGACATTTATTCAAACCTCTGCACTTTATGCAACAGCAGAGCCGACCTACACCACATGATATGGTCCTGCCATAAGCTCCAAAAAAATACGAATGGCTATAATAGCAAATCCGATGTAGATACACTTAGAAGCTACAAAATTAAGACTGTTCTGCTCAGCTCCACACCGGAGGCACAACTGACAGCAGTCCGGATGGCCGAAGCCGCCGCGAGGATCCAAGGAATCCTGGCTGACGGATGAGGGAGGGAGACCGTCCAAGTCGTCTACCCTTCAGAACCCATCTCGGGCATCAAATAAAGTCATCTCGTCGATTTAACGTCCGTATAGCATGAACGTCCTCATGTTCTAAGCAGGACGCTCGATGAGAAGATTAACCATACTACTGGGGATCAGTGAAGAACCAATTCATGCAGCGTGTGTTCAATATTCACTGCTTAGCCCATAAAAAGAGTACGTTAGTTCAGGAACACCTTTAATAAAGCTTTTTTAGGTACTTTTCCCACTTGGAATCATTCCGAAACCTGCCTGGTACAATGACACATCATACGTCCTTTCGTTTGAAATCATTGACATGTGAGGTATACAAAATAAACTTCTAGCTGAGCCCCAAGTGTTGCCTGTTTTTTAAACCTCCAGTCACCAAACATCCCTTGTCAAAGTCTCTTTTCCAAGTCGATGCATACCGGCGAGTGTGCTTCTTTTGTTACAAGATATCTCATTAGCGTCTTACAAGTACCAGCTTGAACCGCGTATGTTCTCTTATTCAGAAAATTGCTGGTGCAGTTGCAAATGCGAGTTTACATAATACAGTAAAATACAGCTTGAACGAACGTCATGTAAACGAACTATTCAGTTCTACGAACTTTCTCAACTGCCCCTATGAACCGCCATTGAACCCAGTGAAAACGCCCTTAAGATTAACGATATTTAGCGCAGCGCGCATTTCAGTTCTATGAACATATTCCACGGCACCATCCTACGTCTTCCACATCAATTGACCACATTACAAGTACAACCGCACTTGTTGTAGCACATTTCTCCTGGAGAGCGGCGTTTTATTACCGCGCGACCAATACGGAGGAACCCCATTTTGAATTTGAACTGGATTGGCTACCTAGATAATCTTGTAGCCAGCCAATGTCATAGCCATAGCCAGTGTTTCAGCTTTAGCCCTACAACCACTACAACCACAAAGAAAAGGCATTCGCGTGCTGGTTAATAGTGAGTACCAAACGAAAGCGCCTTTCTCTGGATGAAAAACCGGATGCTTTGCGTAGGCTCATGGTTCATGAGAGCTTGGACACAGTGATTCAATTCATGACCACTGCAGCCTTTAGTGTACAGGTGCAGCAGACGATTACCGTATTCTACAAATTTTGCTAAATAGTAAATATCCGCTTGTAAATGAGCAGAATGGCAAATTAATGAGTTGAAATATAATTCGAACAACCGACGTTTTCTTTAGCTTGTGGTAGCAAGCTGTAACGCACCTATTTAAGTTGAGTAAACTCGCTTTGACAGACATTTTACTGAGGTGCCACGAAGTTCGTTTGAGTGAAGTTTCACTGTAGAAGCTAAAACCTCAAATGTCGTCACCCTTTGCAAATATGTTCCGTTGCTTCGAGCCTGTATAGCGAATAATAAAAAAGTATGCTGAGATTTTTTCATGAATAATTTTGTATTCGATTTCACATCTTCTCCGCCAAATCTCCAACAGAGCATACCATGACTCTATTAGGCTTAACGCTTTGCGGAACGCAATTTTCGTTAGAAGGCCGTGCCAGACACTTGAGAAAGGGAGGCTTTCGATAGCGCACTGCATCAGCTAGTTCCGGCTTCGCCGCTTCGTGAGCCTCGGCATTGAATTTCAGGCTAAGTATCAACTTTCACGGGAGGAACGAAGACGACATTTGGGCCCCCTTGAGTTTACGGGGGAAATGTTAGCCTCTAGTTTCTTTTATTTCTTTCCGTTTCGCACGCCCGTACAAGAACGTATATTTTGGACCATACCCACTAAGCAGTGAATACGTGCAATGGCGTATTGGCCAACGCTATGATGTGAGCCCTTACGTTACCCTTTAAACTTTAATGATGTTAGAAAGTACCCGCAGCTTGCTTTATAATAGTGCATGCCGTTCATGTCCACGGTATAGCGTTCTAGCGCCATTGCTTACAAGTACCGCAACACGAACACGCAGATATACATTGGCCAACGCTTAAAGGCGGGATTTTTTAAAAAGCGGAGCTACTGTAGGTCAAGCCTTTTCGTCCGTCTGCTTTAAAGGAACTCTGCAAAACTTTATTCAACTTTTTTTTTGAAATCTTAAATGCTTACAGAACGTACTCACCCGACACACCAAGTACTTAGATTAGGGCGGTGCAAAGTACCTCAGCCAGGAATTACTGTTGTATGCTCGTCAGGTAACTTCGAAACTTGCTCAAAAGATTTTTCTCTCTTTGCCGGTCTTGGCGTATTTCCAAGGACCCGCCGCAGTGGCTCAGTGGTTAAGGCGTTGCGCTGCTGAGCACGAGGTCGCGGGTTCGATTCCTGGCCACGGCGGCCGCTTTTCTGGTGAAGGCGAAAAGCAAAAGCGCCCGTGTGTACGAGATTTCCGCGCACGTTAAAGATCCCCAGGTGGTCAAATTAATCCGGAGCCCTCCACTACGGCGCGCCGCATCGCCTGCGCTGCATCGGCTTGTTAAACCCTACAATTATATCAAATCAGTTTCCACGGCCTGATTTACGTCACTGATGCCATGTAGCGGCTATACGCCAGTTTTACTTCAATGAAAACTTTTCGATAGCACATTTAAAAACAAAGCCCCAAAAAAACAAAGCAGAAACGGAAGGCGTATCTGGTGCGACGAGAAACTCACGCATTGCTGCTCCGTGCTGGCGATAACTGTAGCTTTCGCAGTGCTTCTAGGTGCGAAAGAAAGAGTAAAAGCGTTTATCGAAAGTGTTGCATGGTTTCTTTAGGTCGCGCCTCACACAGAGGCAAGAGCAGGTTCCCAGACCCACCGATAGAGGGCGCAGTGGTCCCCTAGGGGCGGGGTCCTCTCCCTCGCACTAGGAACAATGTGCTCAAGCCTGACATGACCACTAACAAGCAGGTAAGCTGGGCACATGTTGCATCTCCCACTGCTCCCAGTAACCCTAACCAACCCCCACCACACGAACGA
Source organism: Haemaphysalis longicornis (assembly GCF_048455015.1). Lineage (NCBI taxonomy): Eukaryota > Metazoa > Arthropoda > Arachnida > Ixodida > Ixodidae > Haemaphysalis > Haemaphysalis longicornis. Next base: position 60,185,160 of record NW_027526460.1, on the reverse strand, counting down.
TCACCTACTCCGCGCCAAGAATGCACACAACTCAGAGCACAACTTGCAGCACTACAAGCTAGCCTTGAAGGAATTGAGAACTCCTAAACGGAAAACGTTCCAGACACACGACAGAAACCCAATCGCCCTGACCCAGAACAATCAACACAAATGGACACAGCTCCCCCACCACCAACAACAACAAATTATCCACAAAGCACGACACTCGAGCGTCCCGCAGCAAATCAAGTCCAAACACCAGATGCCTTGCAAGTCGCCCAACCCCAGTGGTTTCAGGCGGCCATAACAACCGTAATGGAGACATTGACGAAAAACATAGATGCGCAGTGTAATGCCCTACGGCAGGACCTGCAGAGACTACACCAAGAAGTACAAGTATTGAAGCAGGATGTACAGGCCCTTAAGCAAGAAGGAGAGAGTCACAGCATCCGCATAGACCGCCTCTAAACCGCGAACCCACGCAGCAGTCACAGGCTCTCCCATGCTTACGAGAACCTTCAGTAAAAAACAAGGACCCAACCATTCAACATGACGGCCACATCCAATGAAACAAACGCCACAGTGGTTCTCCAATGGAACTGCTGTGGTATAAAAAACAAGAAGGGCGAACTTCAACAGTAGGTCTCCTACCTTGACCCTCAACCAGAAATAATTGCATTACAGGAAACTAATAGTACCCCTCGTCTGCGGGGATACATCATGCCGATCCTACAAGAAAGTGTGCAGTGATTCTCGTCAAAGGTTGCGTTGCGACGACTCAACACCTCACTCCACAGAAAGACTGCGCGCATACGCTCGTCAAAATTCTATCTCCGTCAGCAAAGAAGAAACCCAATTTGTTTATACTTAACATGTATTGCCGGCCATCGCGCACACAACCTGGAATACGAGACGTTATCTAGGAAGCGCTATTATTAGCAAAAAACTCACCCCTCATAATCATGGGAGATTTTAGCGCCCTACACCAATTATGGGGGTACTCTCACAACTCCCAAAAGGGGAAAGCTATACTACAATCCATCCAGCAAGATAATCTAACGCTGCTCAACGACCCCGACACACCTACTCGAACGGGCACCTGCGTATCCAGAGATACTAGTCCCGACCTTTTTTAGAAGGACCTCTAGTTATTACCTGGACTAATACGCATGAAAATCTTGGATCTGACCATGACATAATCCATCTGTTAATCACGGACAAAAATTACAAGGCTCGTATTGGATCAGCCCGCATCACGAACTGGGATGGTTTCCGCCAGGCCAGGGTCTCACAGGACCTCGATTCTGAACTATCCCATTAAGAACTGACGCAGGCCGCTCTTAGAGATGCCCAAGCACACACTCAAACTGTTGATAGCTCTTACAGGATACGTTATGTGGACGCAAAGCTTCTCCACACATGCGAAGCGCGACACAGCCTCACAAGAAGGTGGAAGCGGCAAAGACACAGAAAAAGTTCTGGAAGCGTATATCCCTCATAAACAAACAGGCTGAAGTATATGCGGCAGCACTATGCAAAGATAATTGGTTACAAGTCGGCGATGGCCTACAAGGGACATTGACGACAAAGAAAATATGGCAACTAATTAGGCACTTAATCGACCCTCTGAAAAGTAAAGGAGCGTCTAACAGGGACCTAATGCGCGCACTGAACGCCTATTCTGGAACCAGCGCCGAACTTCTGAAGGAGCTGGAAAAGAAGTACCTCCAGACACATGGGGGCTTTTCTCCCGCTCCCTACAAAGGAAATCCTAACCCCGAGCTAGACAAGGAGATCCAACTGTACCAGCTACGAGAGGCAATAGCAGACAGCAAGCGGAATACTGCCCCGGGCCCAGACCAAATTACAAACAAGCTTATTGCCAACCTAGATGACCCCACCATGGAAATCCTGCTCAGACACTTTAACTCCTTCTGCATGAAAGGAAAACTCCCTGATCAATGGAAGATGGCTCAAGTTCACTTCATCCCGAAGCCAGGCAAATCGCCACACATTGAGAGCCTGCGACCAATATCGCTAACATCCTGTATTGGCAAAAGTATGAAAAAAGTTATACTGAAAAGACTGCAAAACCACCTTGATGCAAAAAAACAAACGCCGGACACAATGTTTGGCTTCAGGAAACATCTCGGGACACAAGACGTGCTCATCCAACTGAAGGAGGAGGTCCTCGTCCCTGCCACGCGTCACTCCCCAAGGGCTATCCTCACTCTGGACTTGAAAGGAGCCTTCGATTACGTGGCGCACGAGGCGACATTTCAAAACTTGGCGAAAACAGGATGCGGGGAGAGGACCTACAACTACATTGTTGATTTTCTTTCCAACCGCAGAGCCATACTCAAGATCGGGGGCGTCACCTCTAATCCCATCACTCTCGGGAGTAGAGGGACTCCCCAAGGCTCAGTCCTCTCCCCATTACTCTTCAACATCGCACTCCTGGATCTCCCAGAGCAGCTGAGAAGAATACCAAACTTGAGCCATGCCCTGTACGCGGATGACGTGACCCTGTGGACGGGCCCCGATTCCCTAGGAGGGTTGCAGGACACACTCCAGCTCGTCGCCGACGCTGTAAATGAGTACGCAAATAGATGTGGGTTGTTGTGCTCGCCACAGAAGTCTGAGCTTCTCGTGGTGAGGAGACGCCGAACAAATAAAGATGTCGACAACATCCAAATCACCATAGATGGGCACGACATAAAGCCAAGCAAATCAATCAGGATTCTGGGTCTGCTCATCCAGGCGGACGGCAAGAACAATGCATTGGTAGAGAAACTCACCAAGACCATCGAGCAGGTCACGCATATGGTACGCAGCGTCACGAACCGACACACAGGCATGAAAGAGGGCGAAACGCTCAGGCTTATCCAAGCGTTCGTCCTCTCGCGAATAAGCTACGTGACTCCATACGTCATCCTGAGTAGAACGGAACAGGATTAGATCGACGTGCTCATACGCAAGTCACTTAAGCAAGCCCTTGGATTACCCATGAGCGCATCCACAGACAAGTTACTACGTATGGGGCTGCACAATACTGTATCGGAACTTATTGAGGGCCACTTGTCAAATGAAAGGGCACGGCTCGCTCGTACACGAACGGGCCGCAGTGTACTGACCAAACTTCAGTGGGTTCCACGAGACCAGCCCCAGTCGCAGGTGATCCCGGAATCGAGGCGTAAATCTATAATAATCCACCCGATACCTAGAAACATGCACCCGAACTACCATCAAGGTCGCAGAGAAGCACGCGCAAAACCGCTGAATCAGATCTACTCCCGAGTCCCGACGACGGCCTACACCGACGCAGCCCACTACAACGGTAAAGAGCCATGGTGGCGGTGGTGACGGACGTGTGTAAGCATTTGACCAGTGCATCCATTCCAAGAGCCAAGGCCAAAGAAACTGAATAACTTGCCATCGCTCTCGCCCTCACGCAAACCAACACCACGACCGTTGTCACAGACAAGAGGCATGCCGCAGCTTCATGTCGGGATGGGTGTCACCCGTGACGCTACGCATCCTGAAAAGCAAGACGCCGGACAGGAAGGGGGCAATTGTGTGGACACCGGCCCACTCCTTCATGAGAGGCAACGAACACGCTCATCTCATGGCCCGAGATCTCGCCCACCAGGCCTCGGAGGAGACACCGGAACCCACGCCACTCAGAACCGTCCACGAAATTAACCAACACTACAGGCTCAGTAGAAAAACATCCCCGGCACCACACCAAGAGCTCTCAAGGAACCAAGAAACCACACTCAGACTAATACAGACAAATACGTTTCCACATCCAGTCAGAATGCATCTGGTATTTCCTACATAATACGACGCACAATGTAAATTCTGTACTAGACCAGGCACTCTACGGCACATAAATGGGAGTGTGTCAAGAACCCAGACCTGCCAGCCCCCTTTCCTTCCCCTACACCGGAGCAGCGGGAGATACTGCTGTCCAGCTCCCTCCCTCAAGATCAACTTCTGCTGGTCGAGAGGGCCAGTCGAGGAGGGACGGCACATGGTTACCTGAAATGAGGAACCACCCCACCTTAGTTCAATAAAAAATTTTTGTCTCTCTCTCTCTCTCTCTCTATGAAAACAAACAAACAAACAAAAACTCCAGCGCTGTCATGGGCTACCGCGCATGTAAACAAATTCTCCAGTGCTATTAAATGTGTATTCCTCCTGCTTCAGCGCTAATGCAAAACATGGAAAGACATCCTGCTTGGGAGAGCTAGGTCAACGCGGCCGCCGCAATCTTTAGAAGCTATCATGGATCATTGGACACATGGCTACGAGTGTGTCAATCCTTCCACAGACGACCTGCAGATCCTGCAACCGCTGACTCCAGACGAACAGCTGCATCCATCACTCGCCGTAAAGAAGAACGACCTCCTCAATGCATATGACGGCAATTACTAGCCCCACAACTATGCAAGTAAACACTGATAGTGAAACCTAACTATGTGTCAGGCAATCCCCACCTACAACAGCTTCGCCATTCAAGTCTTGCGCATGAGTGCAAGCTTCCATATTTTTCCTAATAACCTCCAGGCTTGTTGCTGCGGCCGGCGCATGCGCAGTTCGGAACCTTAGAGAGCGTATCACCCCAAAAGAGGTTTTCACTTCGCCCAAACCTGTCTAATGAACGGCGATGTTACCGCCGCTTATTGAGCAAAAGACAACACATTTTTCGTGCGCAATAACCAGGAATATGTCAGCCAGAAATCTGCGGGCAGTCGAACGCTTTATGACAGTAAACACTGGAGAGCGTGTCGCTCAGTACATGCAGAACGGTCTAGCGATGGGATGACGAACGGTCGTGGTTCGTAGATTTCGCGGGTCCACACCCTGACAACGGTTGGTTGCGCTGTTGACTGCTGTGGTAGCTACGTTAGACATCTGGAAGGGATTCCAGAGAATACGTGTGCCGATAAAGGGCTTTTTTATCAATCGTGAAACGCAGCGAACACATTAAAACGTTTGTTTTTCGCTTCCAGGTTGGGTGATGAAAAATGTTACCCTCCGTGACGTAACTAATGCAACACACAGCCGCACAATAAAGCGCTTTCAGGGAGTGCGGCTGGTGCGCCCGCCAACCGCACAAACTGCGAAAACACGCCAGCTTCTCCCCAGAGCGCTTTGCATGTATTGAGTGGCATGCGCTCCCGTGTTTACTGTCACAAAGCTTTCGACTGTACGTAGCTGATACTTCCTAAAGGAGCCATGAAGACAAAATACAAGTTGGGTTTATTAGAAAGATTGCTTAGTCCCGATAACAATGATACCAATATCATCGCAATCTTCGAACAAATAACGGAGATATTAAAGAAAACGTTTGAAGCAGTCGCGACCCCCTAGCCAATTTCCCGCAACTTTTCTATGACGTCACGGAACCTTGTTTGTGCGATTGGCGGCCGCCTAACTGACCTGTCACGACGACACATGACTGGACGTCTGTAATGGGGCCTCTAGTTCCATTTGACAGCATCACTTGAATGCTAACGTGCAGTTAACGCACTGAAAATTGTGTTTTATTGTTGGCCCGTATGACGTCATTCTTGCTCATAACACGTCACTGTGGCGCAAAATTTGAAAGTTTTAAATACTTCTTGCTTTTTTTTCGTTAAAAAACATCTTTTGTGGCTCTAATGGAGCTGAGTGAGATACTGAATCCTCGTTCTTTCAAATTAAACGAAGTTGTATTTTCTCTTCATGGCTCCTTTAAGCCTGTGCGCACATAGGCAAAAAAGTGAATGTGGTAAAACAAAACAGTACAGCGCGATTGCCGAGCGGCATAGAACGAACAACAGTACGCGGAGAAGAAAAAGGATGCGTCATGACAGCAGGCGCGACGCCTGCGCAGGGGGGAGCAGGGTGCAGCGGTATGTGCGGCTCTTTGCGGATGTGTTTCTGTGCTAGACACCGCCAAGTGCTCGGTACACGGTGTGCGGATGTCGTGCTCGCATACCAGCTGCTCGGATAGCGGTTCTCAGTTGTTGGTATCTCAGCACCCGGTATCCGAGCAACTCGAATCTGGTATCCTTGTGCCTGGTGCCGGAGCGCGTGGTACCGCTATTTGAGGAATACCGGTGGACGAATACCAAGTCCTTGGATACCGCGCCTGTGCACAGTACCCCGATTTGCTGTTGGACAGAAGAAGCGAGGGGCCAATCGCAGAAGGGGCGGTTGGCCGCAGGAAAACAAAGTGACACGCACGCGTTAGAGAACAAGTGCATTTGGCCCCACTAGTGACGCAAGTGAACTTAATGGGACGTGGCTGCGAAACTAGAACGTATCTGCATACAATCATAACATTTTCTTTGTTTAATTGTTTTATGAGGTGCTATAATATTTGTCTGTGCAGCGTAATAGAAAATCACAGAAGTAGTACTTCTTTGGCCAACCCTTTCCCGCTCCACTTACAGTTAAATGCCTCAAACGCCTCTGGCTTAGCGGCAGCCCAACATCTCATTGTATGATTTTTGCCAGGGCATCCCCTGTTAGATTGCGGCAATGTTTTATACCAGTTTAAGAAAGGGAGCTGGAAAATCGGAGATAGACATTTTATGGCTCCAGGTCCAAGATTCTGAGACATTGCGTCATTCTTACTGTACTTCAGTTCGGCTCTCATTGACTCTATACAAAGAGTAGGCCAAACAGATGCAAGTGATCCCCGTCTATAATCAACTGAACAGCCTCGTCACCCCGTCACTGTATGTGGGCGACATGGGGTTCCTTATTTCGACGAGGAGTATTCTTTACAACCGCACCCATCGCATTTTGCAGGGTTGTGCGCTATGTCAAATTTTTTTTATTAGGCGGAAGGGGCTTGTAAGTAAAAGGGAAAAGTGAACAATCTGGCGAAAGGTTTGGCAAGCAGCCCTTTTAAAAAGACGCGATGACCGCTTAAAAGTTGGCCTTATTTGAAGCTCTTCGAAGTTTGTACCTACCTAACATTTTGTGAGCGGGAAACTGGTTTTGTTGTTGAAGAATTTGTTTTCCTAGGAACCGCTTTAGACTAATTTAAAGCTAGCAGAGCAGTTACGGCCTTCTGTAGTACGGCCGTATTTATTTAACCACTATGAACCTCAAGATAAATGACGAACCTCAAGGTTAACCTTTATAAAAGTCTAATGTTATGTCATACTGTTATGTCGGTTAGGAAGCCGGTAAAAAAGGTCTTAAATATACCTTGATTTAAACCAGAGAATAATCATGTCCTCGCTAGTGACGATACTCCAATTGTTATAACGTGGCACATTGCGGCCGTACATACGCCTGGTGACTGTAAATAAAGCTATAGAAACGTTTAGGTACGATAGAACTCACGTCACGTGCAAAATAGCAGGAAAAGGCGTTCTTATAGGAATGCAGAGCTTTGACAACCCTACGATACGGCAACATTATTGAAAAATGACAACGGCAATGTAGTTTACGTATATGCATTATCTGAGGAGCTCTTATTCACGATCCCGGTTTGAGACTTCTTTGCAGAGCCCATTGTGACAACGGATATTTTGTTCACCGAAAAGACTTATTGCACGCTCGCAGAAATCCCCTACAAAGCTCCATATCCCCAGCTGGGGAAATACAGCAGCAACAGAAACTCGGTGCCTATCAGCCACATGTCTATAAGAGCACGACGCTAGGAAAGACTTGAGAACTAGCGAAAAATGATGAAGGGCTGTATCAGCGTCTATACGCCCCTCTTTCGAGCATAGATTGCAGCCTTGCACAGATGCGATTCTAAAGCACCAAAAATGACAAAATAAAACCTCCAGTACCGAGGATTCAAATCCAGTCCATCGACAGCTGCTGAGCTTGGGGTAGGGGGAGTGGACGGCTGTAGGCGACACTTACATTACGCCGCCTTCAAATTCCTCGCGCAGATTCTGCTCCGGGCTGTCACGGCATATTATCCAACGACGAGTACTTCGCGCAGGCTACGAAGATTGGCTGTCATTTCGCCGAGGCGGGAAAGACGGCGCACAGCTAGACAAGCGCGCAAACAGCGGCCCGGCCCACGATACTCGGCTCCTTCTTTGTCGTCGGTACGGTTGTCTATGGGCTGGGTGCCCATTGGGCTGCCCGATTTCTGACAATTCCTCGCTGTCTTTTATTTGTATCTCTCCTTCTAGATTGAGAATAATGGCGGGAAACATTCTTATAATGGCCTTCCGACATAACTCGATGTTTTTTTTTTTGTTGAGATGTGGCATACATATTTACGGCTCTTTCAGAGCCGTTTCTCAGAGGAAGGGTGAAGATGACGGCGCTCCATATCAAATCGCATGCTGAGGCCCTACACAAGCATGTAGGGCCTCGCCGAAATTCGCCAAAAAACGTTGTAGAAAGGGTTAAAATAGAACCAAAGCACTCTTAAAATTATGCAGCTATTTGGGACTGTTTTAAGAGGGCCGAAGCGACGTTACCTCCCAGCAATACAAATGCCATTGCGAAAACACTGCACCAGGGTGTATTTTATAGGAGGTTGCTTTACACGCCCTTCAGTTCTTTTGCTACCATTCCAAAAGCCCTTTACGGACAAAAAAATTCCCCGGGGCACTTAAGTCTGCATACGTGGTTTGGAGGAGAAAGCCCGGCGATACTCGGTATGAATTAGAAACACACGTCGGGAAACGGCATTGGGATACCAATTTCAGCAAAAATGACCGAAATGCGTGAGAAATGTAAACTATTGATGCAAGTGAAGTTCGCTCAGGGGAAGGCTTTGCCGGCTACGAATAATAAAGAAGCAAACAAACAAAAATAAATACATTCTAACGCACCACTGCTAGTGATAAACGGACCCAAACGAGTATGGCCCAGAAAATCGGATATCCGCATGGTCGGTTTTTTCGCGCGACCTGTGGTTTGTAACCATCGTAACTAGGTTCAAATACCCCTCCCCTGGAGGCTGGTGAAATAACCGCAACCAATGGCACCGGCTATGCGTTACGTTGGAAAGAACTGCAGACAAGACACCGAAAGGTTTTCCTCTTCTGCGATGTCGCCGTACGCGGTACTGGGAAACGAAAGTACCATGCCTGTTGTCTAGTAATGATTACGGAGACACGAAGGCCCTCCTTGTCATCTAGTGATTGCGAAAGCACCAGCGTCCAGTTGCCCAAAATGCCCTCTCACTATTATGATTAACCTTCAATATCTGCGTCTTTCTCTTCTTTTCTGGGTTACTGTGATCCGGCACATAACTATGTTCACGTCGTCAAGCACAGAGGACATTTAGAGGGTGTGTACTTTGCTACTACCTTAGCTGCTTGTTCTGCAGTTAGCCTAACCAACAACTTGTGCAGGCCTCAATACATGCCTCTAACGAAGAATTTAAATCAAATACGACTTTCGCTAGATGCACCTTTATCTTTAAACTTCACAGTTATTTTCGTGATCTTTCCGTGACAACGATTAGCACAATCCCATAACCACTTTTCACCACGAAGCAAAGAGGGTATGTACGGAAAGCGTACTTTAATGTTCGCCTAAATGTTACCTCTGTGGTCAGCATGTTCGAACTACTAATATACTATTCAGGATAAGTTGTCAACGCACATTTCTAAAAGGCAGGCACAAGGTACACTTTAATCAGCTACATTCGCAGAAATGTGGTGGTCTTGGAGATGTCCCCAAGTCCGGCGTTCCAGAGGTCCCCGGCGCAATTCAAACCGAGACCAAGATTTGGCTTTTTTTAAATGCAAATATGGACTTTATTCTTCGAGCTTTCGACTGTACACCCAGTTAGTCTGTTATTTATTCTTTGAGCATTCGACCGTTCTGTGCCCTTCGCTGATCATTCTAGGCGCCACCTGTAGGTCATTTGGTTTGCCATTTCTGTGTACCAGGGGCTGGAAAGTTTTGACCTACCTTTTTACCGAACGCTTCCACCTTAAAAACCTGCCCTGTTTAGTCCTCTTTCGACCTATTAAGTGAAAACTTATTATATGATGAAAGGTGAGGCAAGCATACGTTCGCATTACAACGTTCTCACAAACGTACTGCTACTCAAACTGCTCATCGTTAACCTGAGATGTCAGACCGCTTCCGAGGCATCGTACTGCGCTACGCATTGCGTCATAAAACGCATCGCCAGTCCACACGGCGAAACACATAACGATACCACCGGACAACAGCAAGAATGGCGTGCCACCGCGCCTTACTCTTTTCTAATCCAGGAATGCATCATGAAGACAAAGCTAGCCTTGCGGTACATCGTTTTAATCCCAAGCAAAGAAAAGAACACCGGAACATGACAATATCCGTCAAGATAAGTGGTGTGGTGCCACTCGTTATTTCTCTGTCGGCGTTGGTGCGAGTCTGGTTTCCGCCTAGTTTGACGAAAGGAAGTCGTGATGATGACGATCGCCACTCGTCTTGACGTGCTCATGTAAGTCGCGGGTAGTGTTCGCTCGGAGGCAGCTATGTGTCATACTTCGAGATCACAAAATCGCAAAAAGAAATCTCTTGTCAAGCAAAGGTCCACAGCCGCTGACCATCATTTGGTCAGAATTGGTCAGAGATAGTGATGATCCTAGCGATTCCCGGTTATGGCATCCGTCTCCTTACCTTACCATAAAGAGCACAGATATTCTCAGCCGCCCCCTTCTAAGTAAGACGTGGAACGGATGGAGGAGAAGTTAACTAACTGGTGTGTACATCGAGCCACGCCGGCAGAACTTCCGCCTCTCAGAGTAAAATATTGTGTCTAGACATTGACGCGGTTTATCAATCCAGGGACAATGGCCGTGGGGGAGCGTTTATCTTTTCTTTGCTTTGGAGTTAGGAGGAGGCTTTGTTTGCACGGACGACAAAGGTGAATGATCCGGGTGCTGGTACGTCTACACGTACATTTTAACAGCGGAGCTGCTGTGCAAGCCGTAAGTTCGGTGTTTCAGAGAAAAATACCAAGACAATGCGGAGCGCTCATGAGTGGGTGTCTCGCGGCGACCGCCGAGCGTTCTCGAAACACGCACTGGCGTTTGCAAAAAAAAAATTGTCAAGAACCATGAGGAGCGGAAAAATGCCGAGCGCTCATGACCGCGCGCCTCGCGGAGTGTGCCTCCCCGGGTAGCACAGTGGGCTTAGCAAAAAAAAAAAAAAAGCGTCCAACGCTGTCGTCCAGCGCTACACGGTACATGTTTTGCTTGGTTTATAGAAAACGACCATATCGATGCACACGACGATGAATGCTACTAGCCCAGTACGAAGTAATGACGGAACATGGAAATGAACAATTTAAAACTTGCACAGATGCGTGGTAATGTGTCCTTCATATTTACGTAGAAAAAAAAGCCTGCAGCTTCGCTGTGGTTCAAGCTTCGCGCGACTTAGTGTAAGCTTCGCCAGTTGAGCTAGTGGAAGTCTACATTGCTGAGGATGACCCAGCATCCACCACTCGCCGCGAGGAATAGGGCGACGGCTTCAATGCATACGACGACGATTACTACCACCGAAACTGTGCAAATAAACACTGATGCTATAACTTAGCTCTATGTACGGCAAGTATCACCTACAACAGCTTCACAATTAAAGTCTTCCGCGTGAACGCTAGTTTCCCTGAACTTTTTTGCTGAAAGGAAGGGGAGGAAAAAATGGCTACGGCTTAGCTCAGATAACCACGGCTATGCAAAAAAAAAAAAAAAGCTTGGCTTAACCTGGTGACGTCTCGGTTTCACTTGGTTAACCTTTGAGTTATCTGTAATTATTATACTATTCGTCTAATACCTGCCTTTGCCTCCGGTTGCTGCCCGTTTCCGGGGTTTTCCGAGCATAACGGCTCGCCAGGCGAAATCCCCGAGGTGGTCAGACGCCGCTGGCCGATGGCGGCTCTAAGCCTCCAGGTCCTGCGCAGCGCTCTGGTTATACATCCCGGCTCCGGTCTCAGTCAGGGCCAAGGGCCAAGCCCGAACGCAGTCGGCGAGTGACGTTGTCAGGCGCGAACCAGCTTCGGAGAGCGCATGCGTCACGCGGGAAGCGGCAGTGATAGATCTGAACGCGGCTGTCGGCGGGGTTTGCCCGGCGAGTCACGTGATGCTTTGAGAAGGATAAGGGGCAGCTGTGGTGAAATGACGGTCAAATTTTCTGCGACGGCGAAAGATTTCAACGAGATTAGAAGATCTTAGCTTTGATATGAGGGTCATTCCACGTGTGAACGAATTAATAACAATGCAGTGCACGATAGGAAGCAGTGAATGTTGTCACATGCACACATACATATACATAACATGATGTCGCACCTCGCTTTGAGTGGCGCTAAGTAATACAGTTTGAATTATTTGTAGCTTGATTGTGTGGTTTAACCAATGTTGAACGTGCACGGACGGTCACTGAAACCGACGGACGTCGGCACACCGGAAGTGCGAAGGCTGATTTCGCATCTTTTTATGGGTGGACAGAGCCCCATTGAAATTTAATGGACACACCTGCTTCTGCCATGTTAACGTCACAGTGCTGGCACTGCGTTTTAGGCTGTATCATCATAGAAAATGTATATTTTTCGTCAATATGGGGACGAGAGTCATTTTTTTCTTCGAATGGGGTGGATAAGTTTGCACACGCTAGCTGCGCGCTACATGTATCACGCGCAAATTCTGGCGTGTCGCTGTTGCCGGAGGCAGCAAGTCGGCGGAGGTATCGAGGGAGGGAAACGAAGCGTAAAAATCCCGTTTCGCTTCAACAAATACGCGCAGGAGCCAAATATGGTATCGTTACGGCACACTACTGCACTTCATAAGAACAGGTGTATGATTGTAGGCTCATCTTGCAGAGTGTTCGTCTTCAGGGAAGAGATCACGATTCTAATCCGAACTGGTGTGAACGCCTACGCTTCTGTCACTGTTCCTAATCGGGAGCACTATGCCAACCTCGCGCCCCCTTCCTTGTCATCAGCATGGGGCGGTTTGGCCTGGAGGTTGAACTTTTGCTGGGTGCATAGAGTTTCATACTAATATATACCAGAGGGAAATCTGTCGCTGCAGTCGCGAGCCGCTAGCGACGTTCCTCGCCTACTTGGCTTAACTAGCCGTATGGCTTCGTTTTTGTCTCGAAGCCAAAATCAACAAAAAATGGTAACATGTTTTTCTTGTTCATCGTACATAAAGCTTCTAAATAATCATGGGCAAATTATCCTTTTCGGAGGTTCAATTTTATAATAACAAAACCAATTTTGTGAACCTTCTACAGTAATATTGTTGATTTTTTGCAGCCAGAGCCAACTTTTCAGCCTGTTCATGAGCCATGCAAAGGACAAGTGGAACGCGCCTGCCCGGTAAATGACGGAACCCTCGCTGAAGCGCGGCTCACCTAGAAACTGGCGCCAGATTTCCCTCTAGTCTATATTAGTATGAAACTCTATGGACGGGTGCAGGAACAACATGGCGCATCACCAGTTAAAGGGATTGGCCAGAAAGGGATTGGCTCAAGAATTGAAACAATAGCAAGGAAAAGTTCTTTAAGACACGGGACAGTCATGATGGCATAGTAGCAGTCAAAAAGAAAACGATAAATGATGGCATATGACAAGCTAGAAGAAAACAATAAATATGAACCGAATTATACCAGAGAAATGTTGCAGAGTGGCAAGAAGGCAAAAGGAGAAACCAAACGGAACGGTGGAGGTATGACCCGACATTAAAAATGGCGGTGAATAACAATACCGGCAGTTTGGTAGTAAAACTCGGGCAGCCCTCTCGTTTAAAGGGGAGACCTTAAGAGGGGCCCAAAGAAGTGGGAGGCCCTTCGCCTGCATGAGCGATGGAATTAAAATATCGGTGCAAGGAATGAGTGCAGGAATTCCGAGCTACAAGCTTCTGAAGTCTGTGTGTCAGGCCATTGTTTGCAGCGGTACTTTTTACAGTAGTGATAGTTATGACAAGACGAAGCTGTCTTGGTCTTACTGATGCCGGTGTCGTAACAAAAAATCACTGCAGAAAAGCCGACTTTGCAGAACGGGAGGGCAAACGATGATGATGATAATCGTGACGAAACAAGGAAAAACCGCTTCCCAAGCTTGGAATCCAACCTTGGTAACTCGCGTTATGAAGCCAACGCCTATCCGATTGCACCATCATCGCGATCGGGTCGCTCATTTACTCATAGAATCCGTTGCGCGAGCGTTGGCTTTGGACTCGGACTTTGGAGCCAGTTCAAGTGAGAGAGCAAATACTCCAAGGCAATAAAATGCAAGTCGTTTAATTACTTGCCCACTCCTAATTCAAACGAAACCACACGCTGCACCTTTAGCGAATTCTCTCTTCAAACAAAACTCTAATCCCCTCCGTATAACGACGACTATGGTCAAGCGACGACAAAGGGCGGGGAAGGGGGGCGATCAGCTTTTTCGCGGAAGATTCGTTTTTTCTCGTCTGAGTTTTGACTTTGCCTCGCAGGCAGATTGTGCTTTGATTGTTGTAGCTTGGACATTGATTGCAGAGAGTTTGACATTAACACTTCGCCATTTAACGGTCGCACACAAGCAAGCTCCGCGTTTTAACCATCGTTGTCGTTAGACGGAGGAGATTTGCACTTTTTGACAATAATATAGTGGGATGGTGGGTCTGTAATTTTTGAACTCGTTTAAATTTCCTTGTTCGTAAATTAAAAATACGTTGGCGCTTTTGGAGGCTAGTGGCACCTCTGCAGTCAGGAGACATTATAGAAGTTATTTAGGATGGCAAACTACGTTCTAGCCAGGCTAACTTTCCTGCATTTCTACTACATCCTCACTTCCTTCTTTCCTTAATGGTTCATTAGTACAGTGTCGCCTCCTCTCGTCAATATCCGGTAACTCTGTCCTCTGCTGTGGTTGTACCTTGTATTCATTCGTTTGAACATATTCTGCAACTACTCTTACGGTTAGGACCTGGCTAACTGTGCTAGTACTTGCACGACTACTTCCTTTCTTAATGTTGCTAGCATGCAGTAGTCTACGGTCTCAGTTTGATCAACGTTTGCGCAGTTACAGTATGAGGCAATTCGCTCACGCAACGGCTGCAGTACCTTGAAGCTTAAGGGGGCTCTTAAATTTCACGCATTCGTTGGGAACATTCTACGCCGAAACTGTTAAGGGATGCTCTGCTGATTCAGCAAAGCGTTCGGATGGCTGTGGAGGAAACAAAAAAACTGCCAGCTCAGCTTTACCAAGTGTGATTCGCACAACGCGGCGCATAGTGGTATGGGTGGCAGATGTTCGAACGTGCAACCATAGACAGGATTGTGTGAAAAAGATAATAAACAACGCAAGGAATCAAAGTGCTTATTGTTTAACTAAACTTGAATATATCATTTTTGCGCCGTTTGGGCTCTACGTGATTTCGCTAATTTAGCTGTCCTCTGTTTTCTACAAGTAAGCTGTAAGAGAAATGAGGTCTCGTATTTTTATGCCTATTCTAAAATGTCATGTTCATGCCCTGATAAATTCATTCCGGTAGGATAATAGGGGCCACCTACGCAGCCTACATTTAATAAAGGGACGAAAGCCTGTGTACATTACAGAACAAGTGTAATACCGAAAACCGAGCGAAGTAAGCGATACGCAAGACGGCACTCAAATTACGAAATGCTGCCTACCGGGGCCGCTGGCTGCGTGCACGAACAGGGACTTATGCGGGACGTGCGCAATCATTTTACCCTTTTCCGCCGGCTTCATTATCTCCTGGCCGATAGTGCCGCGAAACTATAGTTGAAAAGTTCCAAAAAATCTCGTTCCCACACGAGGTCGCCTAAATTGCAAAATTTTAATTAGTACGGAAAGTGTGGAGCTGCCGCCCACAGGAATAAACGCTCGAACGCATATTCACGGGGAGATATACCTTGGATACTTGCAGACACGAACAGACGCGTTTCGCATCCCACCGGCATGGAAGAGGAAGGATGCGGGAGCGAGAGGAGGCCTTCTCGTACTACGGACTCGTACATCACTGCGTGAAAGCTCCGTGTTCTCGTTCCGGGAGCGGACAGTCGCATACAAACGAGCTGATATGAAAAGAGAGGCTGTGCAACGGCCCTGCTCTGGATTTGATTAACCCCGGCAGCGCATGGCGCCCGCTTCTCGGTAAAAAGGACTACGGGTGATTTATTTTGGCTACATGCGAGGACCGTCTATAAGTGACGGCGACAGGGACTCGGGGATAGAACGAGTCCGATCGTTCTGTTTGTATATCCTCCTGAGCTGGGGAGCGAGGTGATTACGGAATGGTGTGGGTGCTGTGCCAGTAATGATTTATATTTTGTTTGTGCGGATACTTTTAAGCTCTATGTGTAACTATCTCGTAAAACCAGTTGTATTTTTTCTGGTTTGCATGTATATTCTCTCGAGCTTGGGAAGCCAGGCGATAACAGAATGGTGTGGGTGCTGTTCCGATACTGCTTAATATTTTGTTTGTTTGGTTAATTTTAAGCTGTATGAGTAATTAGCTCTCAAAACCAGTTGTATTATTCCGGTTTGCTTTTTTGTATTTATATTCTCCTGAGATTGGGAAGTGAGGTGATAACAGAATGGTGTGGCTGATGTGCCGATACTGCTCAATCGTTTGTTTGTTTCGTTACTTTTAAGCGCTACTATGTGTAACCAGCTCGTAAAGCCAATTGTATTTTCCGGGTTTACTTTCTCTGTTTGTGTATTCTATAGAGCTTGGGAAGCGAGGTGATTACAGAATGGAGTGGGTGCTGTGCCGATACTGCTTTATACTTTGTTTGTTCGGTTACTTTTCAGCAATATGTGTAACCAGCTCGTAAAACGAGTTGCATTTTTCAGGTTTACTATGTAAAACTAATCAGTATACTCTGTGTATGCCTCTCGAGTTAACGGTAGTTTTATTTATTTTGTCATGCAATAGTGGGGGTGATTTCGTGTTTTTCCAAGAAATAAAAAGAAGTGACTGCTTTTTTTTTCATGTCGTCATAACTGCGTTTGATAGTTAAATCATGGTCGTGGTGTCTTCCACGTTTGTGGTAACAGCGCCCGATCTTACGTACTATTTCGGTTCACTGGATACGCACGTTGCCGTACCAAAATTTGTCAGTGAGTGAATGAAAACTTGCTTATTGTGGTCGATTTAATGAGGTGCGTTTTTCTTTGTCTTAGTAAAGTAACCCAGTGACCAGAGCAAAAACGTTTTCTTCATCGCTGCCCTTATGCATGTACAGTTTGAGCTATAGTTTTGTGGTGCTGCTGAAACCTCGGCTACGCTTCAAAGCGAATACTCCCTAGAGGTCTGTGTAACTTTTTTTCTCTCTCTCCATTTACTTAGAACAAAATGCATTATAAACTTGAGAAAAGAAACAAAATGATTTGCCGCAGTTGTCGCAAAAGGGCGGATGTTTTTTTTTTTAGCACTGATTCTAGCGAAAATGATTAGGCAAGTCTTGGGCGATAAAACGCTACTTCAAGCTGCATATAAAGAATTATGGTCCGTATAGGACTCCTGCGCTGGAGTTTTGGTGACATGCAGGGCTCCTAGTGGCCGACGCCTCTGGGTAGTGCAAAAGCAGACGACCCTCACCGCCCTCTATGTGTTTTCAACTACAAGCCAGAGCGAAAGTTTGTTGTACCTAATTTAATCCCATTGTGTGGCGTTTAAGTGACTGCATACTGAATAAAATGCCCTTAAAGTAGTCGCAGAGGCTAAACAAAATAATATCCACTACTACAACCCGATTTATCGGCTTTTTTTTTGAGCGAGCTGTCGTGATCCTAGCGACGTGGGACAGTAACCCCAAGTCGGGTGGTCTAACTTTCAGACGATGCTTAACGCTCTTTATTCTTGCGTACCGTTCGCAAGTATACCATGGTTATAAATGGTTGCTTCAGCGGGAGCAAATATGCAAGACGACGCGAGAAGCGCAGCCGACTCAGCTGACACTGCTCGCTTGGCACCGCCTGGAAAACCAGCGGACATTTTATTTTCTATTTGCGCAAACTGAATGATTCTTGGTTAACATTTTACGCCAGACGATTTACGAACGGCAGGGTACATGTATACTAGCGAGTAGGGGAGGCAATAGCGTCAAATAAACAAATTAAGCGCAATTAATAGGCGCAAAACAAGCACCAAATCGCATGTCCACTATTGCAGAGATGTGTAATTCTGTAATTACATAACCTAACACAGCCGCATACACGGTAAACGGCCCAAATATTTACATGTGATCGCCACTGACTGTGTTGGTTATATCTACTGCAGGGTTCGGCCACCTGCAGTCCGCGGGCCGAATGTGGCCATCGGGGCTGTATTATGCGGCCCCCAGCACGTCGTCAGAACCCCCACCCCTCCCCCTGTCACTAACAATCTGAACGCCGACACGCCAGTTTTGACATTAAATAGTGTTTAACGGGGAGACAAGGACAGAAAATTGATCGCTTCCAGCTGCATTGTTCCCCATATTCACACTTTGCCAGATTATTGTCAAATATTATTGGCAATCTGCTGAATATTTTCTTTTTGCCTTCAAAGCCCCCCTTCCCTCCCACCTGATTTGCCATCCAGCCCTCCGCCGTGTCGACTTCATGCAACTCTGCACTACACCTGAATACGTTGCCGGCCCTTATTTTTAGTCTGTTAAGTGCGAACTGGGGATATATGATGCAAGAGCGTAATTAAATAAAGTGAGAACAAAGAAGGAAAGGGGACGGCCACTTAGTTAGCCCGATCACTTCGTCGTTTTACGGTCACTACTTCCGGAATCACAAAACAGGTTTCACGTTGCTGACGCTCGCTGCATTTTGTCACTGAGCTAGGCAATGAAACGGCAAACTAGCGCTGCACCATGTAGTGGTAACGGCGACGCAAACCAGCAGTGTTTAATGAAAGTACGGTCATGGACA
Organism: Haemaphysalis longicornis; assembly: GCF_048455015.1. NCBI lineage: Eukaryota > Metazoa > Arthropoda > Arachnida > Ixodida > Ixodidae > Haemaphysalis > Haemaphysalis longicornis. The sequence goes on along the minus strand of NW_027526460.1, from coordinate 60,166,328 downwards.
GTTCAAATACGAACTGCGGAGCGCATTTCCGAAGATACCGGTGCAGTCACCTGGCAGCAGCAGTGGAAAACGCACGGACATGCGCAGTTGAGATGACGGGAACGAGGCTCCGTGTCCCACAGCGATATGTTGCCCTCTCCTCGCCCGCATGCTTGCTTTGTCGCCATGCCGCAAGAGCGCTGAAAACAATTGTTAGCGATGCGGCGCGAGATGTATTTGCGGCGACTGTGTGCTCGGCTCACATGAGCTCCTGCTCCCCGTGTGTGCCGGTGTCACATTACCGACATTGCTTTGCATGTGGGAGGCAGTAACTTGGTCAAATAACGATGGACACCTGGGTCACGCGCAAACCATGCTCAGTAATTCCCGCTCCGCAGATTTCTACAAGCAGTGGGGTGCCTGCCAAAAAAAAAATGAAGAAAATCGGGCCGCCAAAATTGATGTGCAAGGGCAACTGGCCTATAGAATGGTTGGACCTGCATATCCTCTTAATTTTTGTGAATATTACGAATCTGCCAGTGATTTTCCAAGCCCACACAAAGCTTGCAGTTAATTTATATGATTAGACACAAATTCTGGTGGTATATCTATTTGCTACAAGCACTGAATCCGCCAAGTGACTCAGCCACGACTCCGTCGAACAAAGGCGCATTCTTGTTGGCGGCCGGCTCATTGTTCAATTCCCGAGCCACTGCACCACGAACGCAAAACAATGCAGTGCCATGAGAAGTTAGGCGGCATGCATTTATTTCTGTCTCCATTTATGCGCGCTGGGTTTCTTCAAGAAAGCAACAGTATGCCTTGCGAGAGCGTGCACGCGTTTCCCACGCAAGCACTGGCCGCAGCCGCAAGCAATTACGCGCCGCATTGCTCTCAACGCGACCAAAACCCTCAGCTGCAGTGGCGGTATTGCTTGCAGTGCTTTCAGCGCTCTTGCGGCAGGGCGACAAGACAAGCATGCGAGCGAGGAGAGGGCAACATATCGCAGTGGGACACGCAGCGTGGCTCCCGTCATCTCAACTGCGCATGTCCGTGCTTTTTCCACGGCCGCTGCCAGGTGACGGCACCGGTATCTTCGGCCGTGCGCTCCGCGGTTCGCATTTGAATTGTCCACCACTGTACACGCATAGTGCGCATGCAGGTACGCAAGAGCGCGGGGCACCGCTGTAGACGACCCTGCAGTCCGCCGCACTCGCAAATTTTAGGCACGATAACCGCCGATCGTGTCACTTCTTTTTAAGGGCACAGGGTAAGGCAAAATTTTAGGGATGTTCAATTCCTTGGGCACATTTTCCATATTCACACGTAGTAAGTGCATGTAGTAAGTGCCCACATCCTCTTAAGAATGTTCTCAGGGTTTATTGTCATTTTTTTTCATCAAAAAACTTCCAGTTTCAGATCAAAATGCTTTTCTGGAACCAGCTGTATTAAGAAATGGCATAGCAACCATTGCAGAGCTGATTTTTCAGTGAGGGCAATCCCAAGACTCTGTTGCATGTTTTTTCCACATTTGCCCTTCGAAGCTGCGAACAAAAAACATCTTTTTTGGGATTCACACTCTAATGACTGTAACATTAGATGCTGTTCTTTTAATAAATGATGAAGCAACGAATGAGCCAGCATTTCGACATCATTCAGACCAAAACCTAGAAGCAACACCACCATTAAGTCGCTTAAATAGGTTGACCACAAGCAAAATACTTTGTGAGGAGATCTGTACGATGGTGCACAAAATAGTCAAGGAAGGACAGACGACCGGGTGAAAAGCAAAAAAATGACTTTGGCAGTGATTATGAAGCTGGTGCTTTTTAAATAAATGGCTCCAGTGGTGTTTTTGGCAAAAAAAGTATTGTTTTTAACCTCTTTGTTTACTTTAAACTCAATTATCTCAAAACAATGTTTTTTCTTACATAGTTACCATTATTTCCTATATCGTTCACGATAACGAGCTGATTTTTTCCCCCTGTCATCTACATAACGTTTCACACCTGCTGTACTAGAATTGTAAGTATGCACGCAGCAGTTTTTTTGTTACACAATTTTTAATGCTAAAATAATGCCAAAATTTAGGTACTAACAGACAAAAAATTATAAAAAACTGAAATTTTTAAGGATGTTCTTAATTCTAGTACAGTTAAAAGAGCACAAAATTTGAAAGAAAATGATATATACGTTATGTATATACCTTTATTAGATGCCGAGAAAAATGTACCTCAAAATGGCCAAAAATGCATGGGAAGTATAGGGCTTACCCTGTGCCCTTAAATGCAGAGCATTTCTTTAACTCACGATGTCACCCGGCGTTGTCGGAATGCCTCGGCGTCCGCAACAGCCGTTCCAGGTGCGCCCTCTCCCCCACTCATCCTCTCCCGCATCACGCTACCCTCCTCGCTCTCAACAACAGGTCCGCACCCCTCCCGCTACACTATATAAAAAATAATACTTACCGGCGCCTGGTTTTGATCCCACGACCCTGCGGGCGGAACGCAAGGTACATGGTGCTCTACCCACTGCGCCACAAAGCCGACACAGAATGGAAGGCTACGAACGCACCTTATATCCTTGACTCATTCAAACTACGTCAAGAAGCTGCTGATACAACGCATTCACTACCTGTGGGCGGAACGCGAGGTACATGGTGCTCATCCCACTGCGACACAAAACCGACACAGAATGAAAGGATACGAACGCGCATTATATTCTTGACTCATTCAAACTACGTAAAGAAGCTGCTGATACAACGCATTCACTACCACCAACTCCCCAAACACTAAACGTTAACGCAATACACCCACCCCCTATGCGACGCATTTACTCGAGTCCCCCTCGCGGGGAGATGGGCCATTTTTTGTTTTGGTCACCTGCTGTTGAAACGTCCTTGTCACCAAATGTATACGTTTAAACAACAAGCTTAAACTTCAAATTTCACTTCGTGCGACCATCGATCGGTGAGCCTGCAAGTGGCAGAGCACTGTCACCGTGCCAGCACTTTTGTCGACGCTGTAAGCGTACTCCACGCTGGAAAGCTTTTTTTTTTTCTAAAGGAAAGTTGATCACTTCAACAGATCGGACGCGTCTGGGTGGGTTGGACATCATGTCGCAAAGCAATCGGGAGTATGTAGCTCATTTTGCTTCTGTCAGCACAGGATCCTATGGGACACCCGCAGCTTTGTACTACCCGGAAGTACTGCCCGGAAGTCGGTTTCGCAGCTCCCCCTGGGCAGCGCAGGAGCCCTATTACACGCAGCACTTTTATTGCAGCGCGGAAAAGCAAAAAGAATGGTATTTTAGTTATACAAAACACTGCGAGTGAGCGACCGTAGAAGAAACTGGAATGCGTTTAAGAGTTCAATTGGGAATATATGGCTACGGGAATCGCAGTCGCGAATGTGTTTCGTAGCTGGGCGCGTAGTAATTTATTGCTGAATATTGCACCGGAAATGGCTTAATAAGTATAAGTATTCTGTCGGAAAGTTTACTAAACGGGACATTAGTCTTTTTCTTGAGAGCGCTCTGCAGTGCTTCAATCTAACAATATTCTTATTTAGGAAGCCTGCAAGCAAGGAAATGGCCAAGAAACTAACCAAACACAAAGAAAGGTGACCTTCCAGGCATGGGTAACAATACATTCATTCAATTTTGCCCATTTCTCTCGTTAATAGATTCTTTGTTGGAGTGCAGCAGTTTTCTCCTTACGGCAGAGTACCTGAAGCAGTTTTATATCCAGAAAAAGAGTCGCATTGATCCATCCCTCAGCCTATTCCAAAGGGTGTTATTCATAAGTACGTATTGGAAGGACTTTATGATGACAGATTATTTCATATTTGGCCCCGTCTAGAGGGCCGTCTGGCGGTATAAGCTCCGAACTAAAGCGACGACAACCGCTGTTTCGCAATTAAAATGTCACCTCATGCGCAACTTTGCCGTCCGTAATGTAACCTAACCTCACAAAGATGAATGAACAAGAAGTAATCTTTTTAATACTGAAAACTAATTGAAGAGGTGGACATTATAACGGTAGCTTAAAGATGCTAAAGAAATAAATTAGGCAAGAGCTGTACTGCAACCACCGTACTATGAATCAATAAGGTAAAAAGTTCTACATCCCAACGGCCGAAGGTCTGCCTTGCGCCAGCCTAGCAATTAAGATTCTAATGTCATCCGATGGCATCTAGCCACGGCTACATGAAGGACCAGACTGAACTGCCGTCGAACAGCACTCTAGACACTCCAGTGATAATTGAGGGTTAAAATATTACTCGCCATTTCACCGCTTTGGAGGGAAATTCGTGAAACCTCTTTCGTGAAGTCCGTTTTGGGCAGCCTTATGAAGACTTTTTCATTAAACCTGCACGATTTTAAAGTTTAGAACTTGCTTGAAAAGAGGTTATTGCGCAGCGACGCGTTCCTGATGCAGTCCGACGTTAGAAAGAACGTTACGCTTTAGGGTCCAATGTCGTCATGACGTGCCTGTTGCTTTGCGTACAATAGGTGTTACGCTAAGCCTAAACATACGACATAGGCTTACGTCACGCTCTGAGGTCTACCATCGTCAGTGAGTACCAGTTTCTAAGAGTACTCATTGCACTGCAAGCTGCAGATTTCAGTGGACGCCATAAGGTGTCGGTGAGAAACTTTAGGCCTAAGCTGTTGCGTACCCGACAGTTTTCGATATTAGCGTAGCAAAGTGATTTATTCCCAGCGTGTGGTAGTCGTGTATTCCACAAGTCTTTTTTTAATCAATCAATCCACCAATCAATCAATCAATCAATCAATCAATCAATCAATCAATCAATCAATCAATCAATCAATCAATCAATCAATCAATCAATCAATCAATCAATGAATCAATCAATCAAATGCGTTGAGCGCTGTCACAAAACGACGTGAAGCATAAGAAATCGGTGCCCGTACTTTGAATCTTGCGTACGTATTCTCAACTCTAAAAACGGCTACGTACATACAGTGTAGCACATACCCGCGGTGGAGTGTTGAGTGAACGCTGCACAAGCTGCTACATTCTAACGATATTTTTAGCAGTGGCACAAATCCAGAAAAATCACAAAAAGGTACACAAATCTTGCCATGGGGCCTTTTTGTATATATAAATATAGGTTTCAATTATATACAATAATTAATTATGTAAAAATTACTGTCATGCTTTGGGCTTTAGATTTTAGGGTTGGCATTACGGAGACTGCGCTATGCGTTACTGTCAAGAAATTCACATATGATATGTGAAAGCTAAATTTCAAGAAGGGTACAATTTCAAAAGTGGTTTCCCCCCTCCCTAACCCTAACACCAGGGGGGGGTCAGGACATCCTCTCAACCCCAGGTCTTACGCCACTGATTTCAAGGCTGGTGAATGCAACTCGCATGCCAATTTTTATCTTGTACCAGCCTGCAGTTTTTCTGTTACTCACCCCGTTGAAGGAAGTTGTACCTAAAGCGATAGAGAGGGCAAGAAAGAGAGAGAGAGGTTTTGTGCAAATGAAAAAACAAAATGGTCGTCCTAATGGTATTAGTTCTGGCCAGCTGTTATGTCTGTGGGAAGGGGAAGGGGGACAAAGAGAGTGGATAGAGCATGAAAGAGATGAAGATGGCAGAGAAATGAAACGAACCCACGCCTCCGATTAGATCTAGGATGCCGAATGGGTAAGTCATGCGAGACCTAATCGGAAGACGTGGGATCGGCCCCTTCTTTAGGCGTGTTTTTCTCCGCCATCAATCCCATATTTTCTCTCTCTCTCTCCCCCTTTCTCTCTCTCTCTCTCTCTCTCTCTCTCTATATATATATATATATATATATATATATATATATATATCATCATCATCACCAGCCTATCTACGCCCACTGCAGGGCAAAGGCCTCTCCCATTATTCTCCAATTACCTCGGTCCTGTGCCAACTGTGACCAATTTATCCCCGCAAACTTCTTGATCTCATCTGCCCATCTAACTTTCTGCCGCCCCCTGCAACGCTTGCCTTCTCTAGGGATCCACTCTGTTACTCTTAATGACCAGCGGTTATCTTGCCTTCGCATTACATGCCCTGCCCACGTCCATTTCTTCTTCTTAATTTCTACTAATATGTCTTTAACACCAGTTTGCTCTCTGACCCACTCCGCTCTCTTCTTGTCCCTTAATGTTACACCTATCATTTTCCGCTCCATTGCCCGCTGAGTCGTTCTCAATTTAAGTTGAACCCTCTTAGTGAGCCTCCAAGTTTCTGCCCCGTAGGTGAGTACCGGTAAGATGCAGCTGTCATACACTTTCTTCTTCAGCGACAATGGTAGGCTGCTATTCATTATCTGAGAATGTCTGCCGTATGCACCCCACCCCATTCTGATTCTTCTAATTATCTCTGCCTCATGGTTGGGATCCGGGGTCACAACTTGGCCTAAGTAGATATATTCGCTTACCACTTCCACTGCCTCGCCACCTATCTCAAACTGCTGTGCTGTCCCGATGTTATTGATCATTACTTTAGTTTTCTGCATATTAATTCTCAGGCCCACGGTTCTACTCTGTTCGCCCAGTGCGGAAAGCATGCTTTGCAATTCGTCCCCCGAGTTACTTAGCAAGGCAACGTCATCAGCAAATCTGAGGTTACTGAGGTATTCTCCATTAACCCTTACTCCAACCTGTTCCCAATCCAACGTTCTGAATACTTCTTGTAAGCATGCTGTGAATAACATTGGAGAGATTGTGTCTCCTTGTCTGACACCCTTCCTTATAGGTATTTTACTGCTCTCCCTATGGAGGATGATGGTAGCTGTAGACCCACTGTAGATATCCTCTAGTATTCTTACATAGTGCTCATCTACCCCCTGGTTCCGTAATGCCTGAATGACTGCTAGGGTTTCGACCGAGTCAAATGCTTTCTCATAATCTATGAAGGCTATATATAGGGGTTCAGTATACTCAGCGCACTTCTCTATCACCTGATTGATCGTGTGAATATGATCCATTCTTGAATAACCTTTACGGAACCCTGCTTGTTCTTTAGGTTGACTGAAATCTAAGGTTGCAGAGATTCGGTTAGCGATTACCTTGGTAAATACCTTGTAGACGACTGACAGTAAGCTGATCGGCCTGTAATTTTTCAAGTCCTTCATGTCGCCTTTCTTATGGATTAGGATGATGTTCGCGTTCTTCCAAGATTCCGGTACCATTGCGGTCATTAGGCATTGCGTGTACAGGTTTGCCAGTTTTTCAAGTACAATTTCTCCGCCATCCTTCAAGAGGTCTGCTGTTATCTGATCCTCACCAGGTGCTTTGCCCCCTTTCATTTCTTTCAAAGCCTTCCTTACTTCTTCGGTCGTTACTGGTGGGATGTCTATCTCCTCTGAACTGCTGTCTCGTTCGGCATTATCCTGTATGTCCCGGCTACTGTACAGATCCCTATAGAACTCCTCAGCCACTGTTACTATTTAATCCCTATTTGTGATGACATTGCCTTGCTTATCCTTAAGTGCATACATCTGATTTTTCCCCACGCCAAGACGTCTCTTCACTGCTTTCAGGCTACCTCCGTTCTTTACAGCGTATTCGATCCTCTCTATATTATACTTCCGTATGTCAGCTGTCTTACGCTTATTGATTAACTTCGAGAGCTCGGCTAGTTCTGTTCTGTCAGCTGCGGTAGAGATTCTCATGGTTCGCCGTTTCCTGATAAGATCTTTCGTCTCCTGTGAAAGTTTACCAGTATCCTGTCTAGCCATAGTGCCCCCGACTTCTATTGCACACTCCGTGATGATGCGTGAAAGGTTGTCGCTGGCTTCCTGGGTCGTAGGTTCGGCTTCCTCGTTAAGGGCGGAATATCGGTTCTGCAGCGCGATCCTGAATTCTTCTACTTTACGTCTTACTGTTAGTTCGTTTATCGGCTTCTTTCGTACTAGCTTGTTGCGGTCCCTCCTCAAATCTAGCCTAATTCGAGATCTTACCATACGGTGGTCACTACACCTTACCCTTCCGAGCACTTCCACATCCTGCACGACACCAGGGTTATCGCATAATATGAAGTCTATTTCATTTTTGTGCTCCCCATTCGGGCTCCTCCAGGTCCATTTCCGACTCTCCCGTTTACAGAAGAAGGTATTCATTATGCGGAGGTTATTCCGTTCTGCAAACTCAACTAGTAGGTCCCCCCTGCTATTTCTACAGCCCAGACCAAAGTTCCCAACTGCCTTGTCTCCAGCCTGATTCTTGCCTACTTTAGCATTGAAGTCCCCCATAACTACGGTATACTGTGTTTTTACTTTAGCCATTGCTGATTCCAAATCTTCATAGAAGCGTTCCACTACTTGGTCGTCGTAGCTGGATGTGGGCGCGTAGCCCTGTACCACCTTGAGCTTGTACCTCTTATTGAGCTTAATTACAAGACCTGCTGCCCGTTCGTTAATGCTATAGTATTCGTCTATGTTGCCAGCTATGCTTTTATTGACTAGAAATCCCACTCCCAGTTCTCTTCTGTCCTCTAGACCACGGTAACATAGGACGTGTCCATTTTTCAGCACCGTAAAGGCTTCGCCTGCCCTCCTAACCTCGCTAAGCCCTATTACATCCCATTTAATGCCCTCTAGTTCCTCGAACAACACCTCGAGACTTGCTTCGCTAGATAAGGTTCGTGCGTTAAACGCTGCCAGGTTCAGATTCCATTGGCGGCCTGTCCGGATCCAGGGATTCTTAGCACCCTCTGCTGCGTCACAGGTCTGACCGCCGCCGTGGTCAGTTGCTTCGCAGCCGCTGGGGACTGAGGGCCGAGGGTTAGTTGGCGTATTCATGGGAGGTTGTGGCCGTTACTACACCAGGGTGGCCAATCCTGCTCTGGTGAGGGAGTGCATTACCGGCAATGGTCGCCGGGGTCAGGCCGCACCCCAAGCCCCTTTGTGCAATTCCATCATACGCGGATTTTTTTTTTTTTTAAATCCGGTGGGAATTGTCCGGCACCGGGATTCGAACCACGGTCCTTCTGCACGCGAGGCGGGTGTTCTACCTCTACGCCATCGCTGCAACCATATATATATATATATATATATATATAGTATGAGTCAGATACACAGCGTGAACAATAACCCAGAAGGTTGTTCTGTATCCGACTCTTTACTTATGCCATTTCTGCGCACTTTGTGAGTTTTATCTTTCCCTAGAATTATATGTATATATGATATATATATAGAATAAGGGTTGGTAGTTCAGAAAACCTCGGCGAGCAAAGGGGGGTATGCGGTAGGTCATAAAAACACGAATTTTTTAAGTTAGAAAGAAAGTGGTTAAAATACCGGTCTGGTCATCGCACCAGACCGGTATTCTGGAGGTCGTGGGTTCGGATCCCACCCAGCGGGCATTTTTTCACCACTTTCTTTCTGACTCGAAAAATTCTTCATCTGTTTCTATGACCTACCACATTCCCCCCTTTGATTTCCGAGGTTTTCTTGACTGCCAACCCTCATTCTGTCTTAATTAACCAAGCCCCTCATTTGCGTTTTCTGATTCGCTATGTATATATGTATATATATATATATATATATATATATATATATAATATATATATATATATATATATATATATATATATATATATATATATATATATATATATATATATATATATATATATATATATATATATATATATATATATATAGGTCTAAAAGGAACAATATCCTGCAATACCTACTAAAAGAAAAAAAAGATTTTAATTAATCAGTTTGGGGTTAGAGAATGACTCTGGCCACACACAGGCACAGCAACGTTGTGCATTTGCGCTTGCTTACAGCAATTTTAAATTTTAGATTTCAATCTCTTCTACGCTGTAACCACAACAAAAGGGACTCCCCGCGCCATTTGTCCCCTTCAGGGCGGGCCCTTTAAGATGGATGTCGCGACACACGTATTGCAACCCTTCGTTCTGATGGAGTGCCGGCGCAATCGAAAAGCGTTTAAGGACCATTAGGTTTTCGAATCTGTTGCCATAAAAAGGTTTCTAAATGGTATTGCCATCGAAGACAAATGAGAGAAAACGGCATCCCTTGATTACACTCAAGAGATTGAATGCTGGATTCCAGTTTAAATAAGGCATTGACCCGGTGGTAATTATTTTGTGGTACGCTGTGCGGCCACATGAAGCCTTTTCGTTTTATCCTGCTGTACAAAACATCAACAGTGAGGTACTTTTAGATCATACGTGAATTGAAAGGGTGCGGCCAGAGTAAATGCGTTTACGACGGCACCCAGTTCGGCGGATATTGCAAAGAGTGTTTTGGCAGAACTCTGCTCTTAAGTACGGAAAACCGCAAACGAATGGCGTGATCAAGTAGTTGTGTGATTATTGCCAATAACCTACCCATGAACTCGTAGACTATCTGAAAGGAGCTGGTGGGAGCTCGCGGCTAAGTTATTTTCTTCGATGGAGTAAAGTGCAGTCAAATCTATGCCAGATTTTCTCTTTATATTAACGAAATCATTATCCCTTTTAACAGAACTGATACGGAAAAGAGACACTTAAAACAGAAGTGGTATTTTAGAGATTATAGGCTTTACTGGGCTATTCAAACGCAAACAAAAAAAAACATTGGCATGCCTTCCTTCTTGCGCCTGCCTGAGCCTGCCTGCAAAACAATTTAAATTGATAAATGTTAAGATATGCTCCATATTTGTCAACAATACTCACCAAAAAGCTAACATTAGGCTTATTTGAGCATGAGCCACAATACATTATTTGATTCATCATAGGCTTTAACGCGCCGACGCAACGCAGGCGATGAGGCGCGCCGTAGTGGAGGGCTCCGGATTAATTTTTACCACCTTGGGAACTTTACGTGCGCCAAAATCTCGTACAACAATACATTACTACTGTTTATACTGTGCTTTTAAGTTATAAGTGTGCGTGATTTGGGAGTGTTCTTTTAATTTAGATGTGTGATTAAGTTTTGCTGTAGAAACGTAAGAAGAAAGCGTGGAAAGGAATGTTTTATCCCCAAATTACAAACCATGCTGGCGGCCAAACCTCGCGTTCGCGGCTTTAGCGCCAAGCGAGAAAAGTCCTAGAATATGGCGCGCCAACAATGAGAACGCGTCAAATTTTAACTCTGCTAACCTTCAATGGGTGGGCCGAGTAAGGGGGGGGGGGGGGGACAGCGGTAGTGGCGGATAGTTTAGACAGGAGAGTCAGTTGGGAGAGTCAGTTGGGCTGCCGGCAGGAGCAGCAGAAGACCATCGCCTTTCGAGCACATTTGCAGCTACGGAAGCAGATCCGCGCCAATGTTTACTCTTTGATGATCAATGCCACGCATAAAATGCAATACCCTTCTTACAAAGCTAACCCATCAAATATTCCAAGAATGAAAATCGTCTCGAAACTGGATCCAGGCGTCTTTTTTAAGCACGTAGCACTTTGAGGCGTCCAGAGTTCTAACCGAGTTCTGAGGGTTTGGCGTCAAATTGACTGGAAAACCCCAAGCGTGCTTCACTGTGTACTGGTAAGCATAGCGGCAAAGCCCTCCCTTAAGGTCGGTGTTACGAATGCTTTTTTCCTGTTGACACGAAATACAAAACATTGGCGGACCGAGATTAAAATCAGGAATGTGAGTGCTCACACTGAGGTTATTAAAACACGGTTCGTAGTTATCGCCGTAGCACTAACGAAGTCCACCTTAAACTGCATAAGTTGACACCAAATACACATTCGCCAGTTTAGGTAGCGAGTGGAAAAATCTGATCCTATTTTCTAGATCCTATCTGATCCTATTTATATGCACTGGTATATACGAAAATAGAAATTGGGCTGGTGACATGACCGTGAATTTCTGAAACATATTATTCATTTTCAGCGACACTTGCTACATTTACAGTGTCCCCGCAGCAATAACTTAATCGTGTACGGCGTCCATTGAAGAAAGCAGAGTGAACACGCTTTGCCGCAAAGCCAGATTTCTAGCAATGGCTGTAACGCTCTTGGTGTAATTTATTTTTTCAATAAAATATCTTTACGAGCGAGACTGAAATTATTCCTTCATCGAGAGCTCGTAGCCCATAACAGGAATGTTAAGAACATAGTGTACGGGAGGTCGAACGCCTGGGGCTGTGCGCTGGTATTACAACTTCACGTGGAACCCTCCGCAGAGGTGTTGTTCTAAAAACATTCTGCTCGCCTCTTTCAATGTTTGTTTGGATAAAATTCTCAAATATGTTTTGGGTGTTTGCACATTAACCGTTTCTTTAAAAAAGAATTTGGTTATAGCAATGGGAGAAACAAATATTAATTAATAAGTAAAATAAGTAATATATTGCAAATCCGGATTTTCCTGGGTTTGTTATGGGACTATCCCGTAGAACAGACATTTGTATCGAATTTCTAAACCATCAGAAACAGTTCCATATCTTAACGGCGTGAGGTACAAGGAGAGATTATTGTAAAACTACTTGAACTGTTTCGCTCACTCAGGGATCTTCTGTTTTTGAAAAAATATATTCCTGTTGAGCTTCTGCAGCACCATAGAAACGTATTCACAAAATTAACTGGCCTCTGGAACTAGCAGTATGGCTGGTCATTGATGTGACCTTTTATGCATTTTCTCTGTATTGGGAGTGTAATTTTATGAATGCCTATCACCCTTTTAGGGGTACCTTAGGGCGAAGTGTTTAAACCAGTTCTTGCCCATTTATATGGGCAACATTTGTCCCAAAAAACCAATTGGTCATATCTAATTGCCGAACTTATATTTATGATGTGTAAGACACTCTCTTTACGCCTAAATTTCAATTCTCCCAATAGGGGCCGCTAAGGTAAATGCATGAAGTTATTTCTTGACATTAATGGTGGTTACATAAATCAGAAAAACTATCTCGGTATCTCAACTGCGTCGCGAGAACATCGTATCAGAAAATGGTGAACGCTCACTTTCCAGTCTTAATTTGTTAGGAATGTAAATTGCAAACAAAATCTTTTTACGCCTAAATTTCAATTCTCCCAATAGGGGACGCTAAGGTAAATGCATGAAGTTATTTCTTGACATTAATGGTGGTTACATAAATTAGCAAAACTATTTTGGTATCTCAACTGCGTCGCGAGAGTATCAGAAAATAGTGAACGCTCACTTTCAAGTCTTAATTTGTTAGGAGTGTAAATTGAAAACAAAATCTTGTTTACTGAGCCCGTACGCCGATATAGACGCTTACGGTAGCCCGAGATAGATAGCCCCGAACTTTCAAATCTCTAAGGTTTCAACAGTCTTGGCTTTGCGTTTATGAATTGATTAGTTCATCAGTCGGGAACGCCTCCCCAAGATGTAGGAAAAAGTCGCTCTGATGAACTCCGAGCCGTCCGAAGCTATTCTTAGAAGCCAAGATTGCCTCTAGCTAGTGGAAACATGCCCCTTTTCCAAGCACCAAATTTGGGACTTTAAAGTTTCAACTTTTTTTTTTCCATATTGCATGTATCAGTGTAGTATTTCACCGTTAGAAAGAACGGGAGACCAAAAAACCATTCGCTGAATTTGCTGTTGCGAGCCCGCAAGCCCAGAAAAGACTTGGAACAATTGTGTGCCCCAGAACACACAGCAGAATAAAAATTTCAAGATTTTCTGTCACTGTCTTATGTTAGAGCCTGGTATTGCACTCGTCCGCACATAAAAAAAAAACATTTTGTTGGCGTTCAGCGTCATCAGCCCTGAAGCGCTCTTTCTTTGAAGAATCCGAGTAGAGGAAGCTGTTTAAAGGAGCCATGAAGACAAAATACAAGTTGGGTTTATTAAAAAGACGGCTTAGTCCCGATAACAATGATACCAATATCACCACAATCTTCGAACAAATAACGGAGGTATTAAAGAAAACGTGTGAAGCAGTCGCGACCCCCTAGCCAATTTCCCGCAACTTTTGTATGACGTCACGGAACCTTGTTTGTGCGATTGGCGGCTGCCTAACTGACCTGTCGCGACGACACATGACTGGACGTCTGTAATAGGGCCTCTAGTTCCATTTGACCGCATCATTTGAATGCTAACGTGCAGTTAATGCCCTGAAAATTATGTTTTATTGTTGGCCCGTATGACGTCATTCTTGCTCATAACACGTCACTGTGGCGCAATATTTGAAAGTTTTTAAATACTTCTTGCTTTTTTGTTGTTAAAAAAACATCTTTTGTGGCTGTAATGGAGCTGAGTGAGATACTGAATCCTATTTCTTTCAAATTAAACGAAGTTGTATTTTCTCTTCATGGCTCCTTTAAAACTAGTTATTTTGGGAAACTTTAACTGTGAAAAAAAAAGCAAAATTTAGCTCAGCGGTTAAGCTTTCTGCTTCGTGACAAAATTATTAAAATTCCATCTGATCCCCCAAGCGGCCACTAGGACTGCTAAATAAAAGCAACTGCGTTTTCTAGGTATTTTCGTGCGCACTTCCAAGCTGCTTTTACGATACGTAGGATCAGACAGACGCCTAAGCTTAAGAAGTTTCTATTGTATGGCAGAAAACGAGTAACTTTTTTGGCGGCAAATTTCAAGCAATACTTGTGCGGTGGACATAAAACAACAAAAATATCTAGAATGTAGTACAAATAACACCAGAAACTTCGTACCTACGTTTATGTATGTTCGCATATTTTACCTTAGTTGCAGACTAGCGAGTTGGCTTATATTGCTGCACAATGTTACGGTGCGCACGGAAAGCTTCCATGAAAGCTGTGTACAGAACTAAAGTGTGCAGCAGGAAGTACCGGAAAGTCGCATTCTCTTTGACTACATATTTTGATAAACAACGGAAAAAAGTGGGCAACAAAGGCAAGAAACCACGAAGAATTGATGTACAGCCGGTAAAAGGCTTGCCTATAACACAGCGTTCGTACTCTCAGCCCTATACTGCCCCGCCGGAGCGGTATTTGAATAAAACTACTGCGGAATTCTGAAGTCTTAGCCCTTCGCTTTTGCCTCCGACATGTTTGGAACGAGTATGTTTCGGCAGTTTTCGGATGTAGCTGGTTGAAGTTGAAATCGCTGTTATAGACAAGCGTTTTACCGGCTACGTAGGAGAATAGCTTCGTGGACCAACTCGCCAGAAAAGCTAAAAAAGCGCTAATATTTTTTATTATAACATTACGAAGAACACCCGCAAATAGTTACGCGAAAATCGAGACAGAACAATGTATCACGTGGAAGGACATTCAAACAGGACGCATGCTTAGTTTCGTACCCATTGTTGATAATACCGGTTGCGTTTGCTGGTGATGCGTTTCGTAGCAATTTTCACATTTTGAAGAAATCAGCGCGCTTGTTTGAATATGGCAGTTGCAGCATGAAGGACTCAATTTAAACCTGATCAGTTTACTTCGTAATGCTTACTCTTGTAGCTGCTGTTATGGAGAAAGGAACATTGAAGCCTGCACTAAGCCTGTCAGCTTGGCTGGAGCATAGGGCTCTGCGTCGCTTTACGGCATTGTCAACCCACGACATTTATGCGTACAATGAACGCCTACGCAAAATTTTTGTTTAGGACGGTGGTCACAAGCTGCTCATCGTCAAGCGGCAGTAACTGACCCCTCAAAATTTCCTCCGTATGACTACAGGGGTAAGGCTGGGTTGCAGCAGCAGGATTCTTTGACGACAATATTGTAATTTACCTTTAGGAGCTTTAAAGGAGCCACGAGGACAAAATACAAGTTTGTTTTATTCGAAAGATTTCATGTTTTATAGTGCCCCCAGTGCTTGTCAGGATACAAATGATGCTTTATTCACTGAGGAATTAATCAATTTAAGTGACAATTTTGATTTCCCCGCTAAATCTTTTTTTTTGTGTGGCCTGCAATGGCATCACAGGAACCGACCGCTCTGCAGCCTACGGTGCCTTGATTCACGCGCCCGCCGTGCAGTGTGGAAACAGGTATGCGCTGGCGCCGCCATTTTGGGTCACTCGTTCGACACCGAAGCAACTCATTATATCAAAACCGCGCTAAAATTATCGCCTTAACGCGGTTTACTGGCGAATTTTGAATCATGTTATCTGTTTCGCGTTACTGGGTCTCGTGGGAAACAAAAAGAACAACGCATTGAGCACGTTGCCCCAATTGCAGCGGTACGGGACTATTCAAAGGGTGTCTCCACCTTGTACGGCGGCGCTGGCATATAGGTATTCCGCGGCGGTTCGGGCTTTTGTTTACTTTACGGAACCTAGATGGCACCACCATACCGTGGCAAGCCGTATTTAAACCCGGCTTGTTTTTCCTCGGGGAGAAAATAATCGCCTCGCGAAACATAGTGCTCGCTCGACAAATATGGTAACGTAAGACATCATTGCTTGCGTCAATCGGCCTGTGTCGTCTGAGACAACCCCAAAGCCCTGCAGTGCTGTGCAGCTAAACCAAGCATAGTGCGCGAAGTACCAACACCAGTACGCATCAGTATTTCTATGTTTACTGTGCTTTCGTAACTTCCACTGTTTGTCCAACCATGCTTATTGCTTTGAAAAGAATGTGCCCTAAATTTAAGCACAAGATATCTCGTTCTGCAAGCTTATCAGCTCAGCCTAATTTGCGTTTGCTTTTGCCGGCCTCCGCCAACTTGAGAGCAGGCTGGTATGACATCATAGGTTCTGTTACGGGAAATGAGCTAGTGGGTCACATGGATTCCCTTTTTTCCTAATTATATAGCTTATTTGAGCGAAGTGTACGATAAAATTGGTGTCAGTATGATTCTAATCAAGCCGTCCTTTGAATGAACCAAAGTTGTGTTATGTCTTCATGCTTCTTTAAGAGCAGTTTGCATGAACCCCAAGGTTTTGCCTTGTGTTATGTTAAGGGGCTATATATTGTGTATTTGTGTGGGAATTCAAGTTTCAAAAAGCTTTGTGTCATGTTAACCGCCCACTGCCGCAAAGTACAGAAATAACACACACAAATAACTGTGCCATCTTTTTGACAGTGATGTAAGCCACTGCGAGGAGGGCTTCTCTAAGCCCTATTTTCAGTAATTTTATTAAAAAATTCCCACCTCATGCGCACTCACCCTGGAAGAAAATATCGCCTGCAGCGCATGCCTGCCGCGTTGACTGGTCATGCACCTGGTACAGGCCTTAGTGTAGCGATGGTTCACGGTTAGTCACTAGTGCTCTGGAGGTAAACAAACATGAAAGCGATAAAATAATTAAGGTTGGGGTGGGGATGGAATCGTGCAGCACCTAATGCTCAAGAAATTAAACAAGGGTTTTAGACGTACCGTATGTGCCTTGTGCTGAGTTTTCCGCTGAATGTATTCCGGAAAGCGCAGGACATGAGCAGGTGAGAAGTCAATGGTAGAGGCCTTTATCCGTCAGGGGACCTAAATAACTTTCCTGTTTCCCTTCTGAAGACCTAAAAAGGCTGTTGACGATGATGTATTCGAAACATATTTGGTCATAGATTGTCAAACCACGCTGTTGATGGTTAGAACTGCTCAATCAGCAAAGAATAGGCAATTTATGACCTTTAGGCTTTGGGTTGCGATAGCTGCAGTGTTTAGTACGCGTCCATCCAACCAGTTACCACACTCTTACAAATGCTTTCATTGCACCTTGGCTGGAGTTCAAACTGTTAAATTTTTGGTTACAGAAAGTACTTCAAGCCCTGTGTGCACCGGTGACATTGGATACGTACTGTCAAAGAACCGGCCTTCTAGACCGTCAGATACACGCTTGGCGAATGGAGCATCAGTCTAACAGTTTGTTGAATCACTTCGGCGAGCATTCTCTTCAGTTCTTACATTGCTAAAGACGAATGGATTACGCCTGAATTGCGCCCACATCCAGTTTCTAGATTCGCCACAGTAGCAATTGACCCGGAGAACGCAGTTTTTGCAAATTTAGGGATGTTCCGTAGTTGATGCAGAATGCTTACGATAAATATGTTTTTGTCTTTTTATAAAAGACGCTTTACAAGTTACCTTGTGGTGCGGAAAATGATTAGGAATAATATCTAGTTATTTTTAAATCACCAATTTTCTGGGAACAACCCAACTACATCGTAAACATCATATAGCGAATGTCGTGTTGTCAAGGTTTAAGACTCTCTTGTAACATGAGGTGTAGAAACGAGATAGAAAATAAAATAGAATTATCAAAGTAAGTAATGCTTCAAAAGCCGGAGCAATAAATGCGGTGCATGATGTTATATTCCAAACAATTGTGGGCTCAAGCTTCGTAAAACTCACACATTACTGAACAAAATGCCGTCACTTTCCTGTTATCGTTGACATTTTCAGTTACAATTTTTAGAAGACCAAAGTAGCACCCTCGACTGGGCAAGTGGATTTTCCATTTTATGTAAGATTTTCATTTCGACGCAATTCATAGGTCCATGTACAAAGCGGAGTAGTACCGTTACCAGTGTAGGACAGCCTTAACTTTGCTCACTGCATAATTACCATGAAGCCACATCAGCGATAAAAAAAATTTGCTCCCATCCACGCTGTAAAGGTTGTTGAACTACGAAACTGTAAACGACACCCACAACGTTACCTATGCGGCATCACTTGAATTTACACACGTGCTTTTACAAGGAGTGACACCAAAGACTCTGCTAGGCATTACCTGGCATTCGCGGGGGCGGCTTCCGGAACCGCGCAGTTTCGGCGGAAAGAGACGGAGAGGAGCGTCGTTAGAAGCGTGAGGAGGAGGTCGGCAAGCGCAGCTATGGAGTCATCTCTCTCACTGCCTCCCCTTCACTCTTGTTTCATATCTCGCCTCCAAAAAGCGGCCACCACCTATCCACACACTGAATCCAAACCACCGTCTGTCTCCCCATGTCCACGTGTTAGCGTACCTTAGTCGGCAAAAAAAAAGGGCCCTCGCTCCGCTTCTCTTCGGGTCCAGGTTCGATCCCTGGCGGTGCCAATAGTTTGTTTGAGTAGCCTGGTTGTAGCCAGTAGTAGTAGCCTGGGGTGTTTCTTTGTGTTGCCAGTAGCGGCCTGGGAGTTTTCTGCTAACGCAGACTAAAAAATATTCTTGGCTGGGAAGAGGTATACTGCTTCGCACTAAAATGACGCAGCCCAACGCTTAGCGGAGATGCGTGAAAGGCATCACAAGAATTGCTACTCTATGGTTACAGCAAAAATGACTCAAAAACATACTCGTATACACGGAACATTTCCAAAATACGTATACACGGAACGTTCCCAAATCTCCCACTTTATCAAACCGTGACTTGGAGACGAACTTATCGTTTTGGTTTGGTACTACATGGAATATTAGCAATCGTTGGGAATGCTCGCGCTTTGCCTTTTCACGTAGCAGCGCTGAGGGCATGAGGTTATGCAAGTTCCGGGCGCGCCGACGCTCCGACTGCGGCGCCGTTGGCTTAAACTAAGCCACTGTGTAGTCAACTCCTGGGACCTCTCCAGATTGCCGTGTCTGTGTTTATCGCACTCTGGTGACTGGGTGGGTGCGGGATCAAGTCCACAAGCCGGGCTGTTGAAAACGCATCTTGAGATGTTTCAAATAGGTTACCAGTAGTTGCAGCTCCCGCTGCGCAAAATTACGTTTTCTAGTGTGGTGGGCTTTTAAATATTCAGCACTCCCTGAAAGCCTGTACAGACTTCTAGAATCGATTGCATAGCCTTTTAGTTTTCTGAGTTCCTTCTGTAGTATGACAAGGAACGTTGTTCAGACCAAGGACTTTTATTCAAAATGATGAAGGGAATAGTCAAGCTCAAAAAGTTTGCCCCGGAAGGCTCAGAGACAAAAAAATTTCAGTCAAGGCATTATTAAAAAAATCAAGCCCCCCTTTTGTTCAAATAGCACCATTTCGCACACAGCCATTCTTTCACGGAAATCGCGGATGATTTGGAAACCAAGTAAAGCGAGTTGTCAGGTGTCCCGCGTGTGTAGTCATTTGTCAGTAAAGGGACTCTGCAACACTTCTGATAAACGCTTTTACCTTTTTATTCATACCCGGAAACCCTTCGAAAGTTACAGTTATCGCCAAACTTGAGAGGCACGGCGTGATTTGCTGTCGCAGCAGATGCGCCGTCCGTTCCTGCTTTGCTCTTGTGACATCCTTTAAAGTGGCTATCAAATGCGTTTATTGTTGTAAGAAAACGGAAGACGAGCAATAGCCGGTATACCGCTGTGATCACGTAATTCGAGCGCTCAAAAAACGTCAACACCCGTGAAAGAGGGAAAATTGTTTTGAGCAAGTTTCCAAGTTACCTGCTGGGCGTACACCACCAATTTTTGTTTGAGTTACGTATTGAACCCTTATTGTAAGGACTGAGTGTGTTTGTTGACTACGTTCTCGAAGCATTTAAAACCTAAAAAAGTCGAATAAAGAGTTTCAGGGTTCCTTTTAATTGTGGGTCGACAAATGCAAATTTCGAAATCAATTGCGGCCAACGGCCACGTTTTTCTTGGTGTATTGACATCCGTTTCGCTTCTCTCGCGTGCTAGTTAGAGGTCGTAAGAGGAGAGGACGTGCAGGTAGATGCTGCTGGCTGGGTTAACAATCAGCGAACCAAGGACGTGGTGAGGCGGGAAGCACGCGTAAATCAGGTTAGCGGATAGCCCGGCGTCAGTGAGGTAGAAACCTGGCTGTAGGAAACGGGGGCAGCCAAATGGGCGCTGGCGTGTTATGGTGGATCCGGGCTCGCCTAATTCCGTTATCTCCAGGGGCTGGCCACGAAAATGTGCGGCATAGCAAAAGAGGCTCGTGAGGCAGCGTTATGGGTTTACCATTCGCACAAAGTAGAGTAGCATTTACAAAAAAATACTAGTGGTCACTTCTACTACAGCTGACGTGAAAGTTTTGACACCACTGAGGCCATTCGAGTATAAATAAAAAACAATCGGGAAAACAATTTTGTTAGCGATTCTGGGAACATCTACTTTAGCGTTCGGTCCATCTGGGTGTCTAGCTCAAAAACTGCGGAAGAGACTATTTACTTCGCGTGTACAAATTCCATCCGAAACAACGGAAAAGCCCTTACATACGAAGCTATTTTTTTCCAGCCAGTAAACAACAATGTTATTTGTCCCTCCTGCGGAGCCCGTTGTTGAGAGTAGTCATTTTCTGCTTCTTAAACAGTACTTCTGGTTCTAGAGCTTATTACGATCATCGTTAACTTGCTGTCGGCATGGTATATTTGGTGGGATGTATATAGTTGACCGCGTTGCCAAACTTTGCCTTGAAACCATACGCATGTAACGTTGGGGAAATGTGCTTTCATGTGCGCGCGTTACTACACCAGCTTTTTGATAACCTAAACACGCTCACGCAAGATAACTATGTACGCTTGTTTGGCAATTACGTTGTTGTATCGCACCTACGGCTTACACGACTACCCCTGCTCTTTGTAGCTACGTAGACAAGATGTGTATGCTCGGCATAACCAAAAATATTACAACTCAAACTTTTAGGCAACTCAAAAGGTTAACTGAAAAATATCAAGTTTGCGCGCCTATATCAGAGCACAGTTGTTCGCCGCGCACAACGCGTGTGGCACCTTTTACCTCGTAATGTTGTGGCGGTATTACCGTTTACTCTGACGGCAACATTATTTGTGCAGTGTCATTAAGGTCAAGTTTCTCGAAAAAAATGACACCTCCCCAGATTCGTACGCTAAAAAAAGCAACCAGTACCGCACACGCATTTCTCATGTTACATGATCTTGTTTTTATGCGTCTTTTATCACAGGCGTTAGGACCTAAATTGTGATCCACTTTCTGTGAAGAACTTGCTTAGGGACGGACCGGGTAGACCTTACGAATCGGCTATGAGCGTTTTTCGGTTCGTAACTTAGAATGTTGCGAAGTAGAAGTGGCAGGCAAAATTATCATACTGCTCGTTAATAAGCCCTGGAGGTTCTCTTCGTACTATTCTCCAGCAAACGTCAAGGAGCGTATTCGCTCGAAATTTGAGTATGAATAAGAGTCTAGACACTGGTGGAGATACATGGGATGAAATTTACAAGAACCACGAAACTTAAAAACCGTACAGGTCAGAAGAGCAGTGGGATTTGGCGGGACCCGATGACGCCTAACGCACGAAGCTAAAAAGACGAGCTACGAAATTTCGTCCACCAAATTGCGCCATAAAACACCGTGCCCGTTTTCGTAACATTAGTTTCGGCGTACAATAGGTTAAAGCAAAAAATCGCTAGCAAATTTTCTGACATGTCTCTAGAGAGAAGAACACTAGTCTATCCATTAATTAAACCCATTTTTCTTTCTACAGTCCCATAACGTGTGTTTAAAAAGCACCACGAAGCTGTTATTAGTTGAAGTGGGTAGAAACGGAAAGCTGCGTACGGCGAAGAACTGCCTTCGTCCACAACAAGAGAACACAAACATTGGACTTCCTTTCTTAGAGGAAAAGAGTGCACAAACCGGGTACAATTGGTGGGAGAGTCGGACAGAGCTCAGTGCAGACGCCCCCGAAATTACTGCCCTGAGGACAGAGGCTGAGCTTTGCCTGAAACTGGACAAAGTTATAATGAGCAGATGCTGAAGAGTTCGAGGAAAATACGCCGTATTGATGTACTGTGCGGCGCTTAGAGGTTTTCGACAACGGCAGTTCCCGTGCGGAACTAACGAAGTTTTATGTTTGGTGGGTAAATGAAACAGAATACTGCACAAATATAGGATCACTTCTAGGAACAAACCCTTCTTCTAAAAGAAAAGCGGCGCCCTAAATTTTCTGAAATGTTTTTTTATAACGAAGCGGACAAACAAAATTGTTCTTACGAAGCCTTTTTTCACAATAGAGCTTGTAAAAAAAGTAAGACGCTCTTCGGAGCCACTAGAAAAGAGCCGGCCTCGGTGCGTCGACACACATATCAATCGTGCTTTCAATAGCCGGAAGTCGATAATCTATTTGTGGGGCTCCCATAGTACACGAAAACGCCAAAATTCAACTCTCAGCCTTATGCTGTAGGTATCTTCTAGAGACCAACTATTCTTATAGTATTATCCATTGTCAACTGCTTTGAAATCAATACAACACCTCGACATGCCATAATCTATGTTTTGACATTTGCAAGTAGCAAAAAAAGTCCCCTCCTGCCATAAAGTGTCGTATTTAGAACAGATCAGAAAGAAAGCATTTAGAGGCGACTTTGTGATCACGAAAGGCTGAAGAATTTATGATTATGTTCTTCGTGAACGATCTCTATAAAGTATAACCGAAGGTTACCACTCGTTTTTGTTACATCATTCAGAAATTTACAAAATGTATTTCTTAGAATATTTTCTTGAAGGACCTTAAATGCCGTTTACTCCTAATTGGTGGCAAATGACTACTTTAACAATAATTTCGCCTTGAGCATAACACGAACTGCGTTTATTGCGAATTCTTTTATTTGTTGAGTCATAACGAAACCAGCGTCAGAAATGAGTGTGTATCTTAGCCTGAAACGCATTTCTCGGGTGAAATTGCAACATTTACTCTACGTGACGTCTTATTAAGGGCTACGAATGTGCAAGTTCGGCTTTCATATTTATCGGGAGTCATTTCCGATTATTTTCCAAACTTTTTACTCTTTTTTGGCGCCTAGCGTACGGTTCGCTAATATTGCCAACATCGCCCGGAGCAAAAGGTGGAAAATGCTTTCAAGCTGCCGCAGTGACCTTTCTAAAAAAATCCCCGGTCGAATATCTGAAGACACCTCTGTAGAACATAGAAATGGAAGCTCATAAAAGCAGCGGAGCTGCCGCGTCACTTCTAAGACAGCGAGTTTGGTACCAATTCGCAACACTACACATTATGAAAGCAATATACGACTATCTATAACGCTCTCACCCTTACTATCGGGTCTTTATATTCGCGAATTTTCAATCATAAGCAATAGTAACAATAATTAATTTCTTGATCGTTGTGGATTATTAACTAAAACAAAACATCCTCTTATTGTGTCTCACATAAGCTCCATCTATTTTCATGCAGTTTGTTCTTAAATCTTGATTTCAAATAAACATTTTGTTCGCAGTGTTGTTTTTCGACATTCTTGGAGATAGTGCATACGCTACAATTCGCATTTTTCTTAGTAGAACTCAGCAGAAAATATGGATTTAGGAATTTTGTGTCCAAATATTATTAATGTCATTCGCAGCACAATTGTGCAAATTTTATTTGTTTATGTATTGGTTATGGCAATAACAAAAAAAATTCATATGAACAACAGGAAAGCAACCGTTCAATACCCAGTGGTCCTAATTGCTCATTCCACTGCAAAAGCTGGAACTAACCTGCAGGGAGAATGGCTTGTAGATATATGCTTACTTTGCATAAGGTGCGCCTTATAGAGGATTTGTACAGCTGTTTTGTGTCCCTTAACTGTCATTCCTCTGCTTGTCCTTTGTGGTTGCTTCTACAGCTCAATTATGAATTTAGTAAGCTTTTCCGATATGATAAAGAGGGTGCCAGTTTTTATAGGGATAGAGGTAAAAGAAATATTGTTTAAATTACAAGAAAATTGAGATAAAATTCCAGTAATTGCGTCACTTGAGAACTAAGTCGGGGACGAGTGGATGCTCTGACGCAATACAAGGAAGAAATACATCTGCCTTGCGCTAATCCCTGCAAAAAGCTTTAGATAGAGCCATTGCGAAAAGAGCAATTTCGGTCGCAGCAGGAGGTGCGCACCAAGCCGCTACTCGATACTTCAAAGAGAACACCGTCTTGAAGTCGGAATTGCTCTCAGCGTGAGAAATGTATATAGGAAATTCGGTGCCGCCAGAAGCACCTAGGGAGCAATTTTAAGAATTTGTATGAAGACAGCTTTTTGAAATCGATAGTGTACGTTCAAGAACAAAATTCTTGAGTTTTCATTCACGTCGTCATAAAAGAATTTTAAAGCCGTTCCACTGAGCTTAATGCGAGTGGTAACGGTTGACTTGGAGAAAAAAGGCTCCACCTCGTCATTTTCGGCGGCTTGTCTTTTTGTTTTAAGTCTGCTAATTCACCACTCGGAGTGTAGGGAGGCATGCTGAGCTTGGCGTCGACGCACGCGACGATTATTATTGACACCAACCGAATTAAATTGTTCGTCCGCTCTCTGAAACTATTTTGAGGCGGCAAAGGCGACAGAAGCAATACGTCGCACAATCAACAAGAGATGAGGCCGTGTAAACCGGAACTCGGTAGTACACGCACCAAGCTCTTCCCCATTGCTGTAGTCTCCCGAGGCCGTCGTTCAAGACACCTGGAAACCCAACCTTACTCCAGTTCCAGGTGTGGCTACTAGCTGGCCGTCGACGACCACGCATTAATCGCCGGCACCGACTGCACGACGTGGCGAACCCGTGACAAATTGAAAAAGGGCTCGAACAACCACTGCGTTTCAACGCCAGAGCATTGGCCCGCCATGTGAGACGTTTCATCTGTTACTCGTGTGTCTAATCTGAACTTAGTACTGATAATAGCTCCCGCCCGAGCCGAACTATGCGAGCTTAGGATAGAGTTCATTGTGGCATTTCATCTTATTTTATCTTATCTTATTTTTTTATCATTGTGGCATTTTTTAAACAGTCTTGTCTAGATAAATGTTCGTCTTCGTCTACTACGCACTTCTTGAACGGTTGTCTTATTTGTGAGATGCCACTTGACCTGTCATGGACGCTACATGTGATGGTATTGGTGATGGCTAGTCCTCGATACTCGCGTCGCACAAATGAGACCGGCGTTTAAGAATGGCGTAGTGGACGAAGACGAAAATTTATCTGGACGAGACGATTTAACGAGAAGAAAATTCCCGTTACAAATGGCATGCTACAATGAACTCTATATATCCTAAGCACACAAGCTCGGCTACGGCGAGAACTATTATCAGTTCTCAGATCAGATTAGACATGAGTAATAGATCAAAACGTCTCAGCTGGGGCAGTCGATGCTCTGGCGTTGGAAACCCGTGGTTGTCGGCGCCCTCTTGCAATTTATCAAGGTGTTGCCACGTGGCACCATCGATGCTGGGTCGTCCGCCGCCAGATAGTAGACACACCTGGCACTGAAGTAAGCTTGGGTTTTCGGGCGTCTTCAACGCCGGCCTCGGGTGACCATGGCAATATCTTGCCCACAGCCCTCAAAAGCCTTGCTCCTTTGATTGCACCTCTCCTTCTTCCCTCACAACGATCACCTCTCCCCCTTCTTACGGCGTCAATTTCATATTTAGGCTATCTTGACGGTTGACTTCCGGTAACATTCTTCATGGTACGTACCCCCGCATAGCCGATTGTCAATCTTCGGCCATCCTATGACGCGCATACTGTTATTCTCTGAGCATCCCATGCAGTTAGTGCACGAGGTAATGGCCCATAGAGGAGGCGCTCTGCTCAGCATGGTAACTGTTCCTGTGACTTATTGTTCCGAAGTAACCGCAGTGCTGCTTAGAGTAGTAACGACATATAAGAACGTTATCTGAAGACACGTTAGGAATGTCCCTTCCGGCATCCACTTTTCCTGTTCCTGGGGCACTGTTCTTTAGCTGTGATTTTTTTCGACTAGATTTGCACGGAAAGATGAGATTTTTTGGATGGGGCTTCCAGCGCTCTCGCGCTGAAACGGTTTAACTCGTTGTTTTTTAGAGGACAGTACAACTAGTTTACCATCCCGTTGTATGAAAAGGCACTCAAATGGGGTAAAAGCACACAACACACGCACAGAAAATTTAGGTTTAGTGAATGAAGGACAAGGAAAATGAAAATCTCTCCAGGAACACATTCCAACGCTTGTCCCTTAGGAGCTTATAGAATATTCTCAATTGTTGGTTTAGAAACTGAACAGGTGTTAAATGCTTAAAAATACCAATGCAACATGAGTGCTTGCGTATGTAGTTATACAGTTTAACGTTCAAATTTTCAGTGATTTTGTACTAATAGAGCAGCTATTTTTTGATGATGAAGAGAGCCATACAACAGCAGGCACTGGCAAACGAAAATAGAAAATCATTACAACGCGGGAAATAAGCGAACGTTGAACCAAATAACAAGATATTAAGAACAAAAACAAGTGTCTGCTGAGGATGGCCCTGCCGCCGACACGCCCATTAATAATGACAGCTTTCCGTGACGTCAAATATCCGCACGTCTGCGCAGCTGCCGTTAATGGATTGGGCGTTTAGCGATGACGAGCCACCAGCTGTGGTTGTGACAGTCAGCCAGCGCCTAATTTCTTCTGCTCACGCCATACCTGCTTCGGCCAGTGCTAATGGATCGTGCGACGCTGCGTCAGCGCGGTTTGCTGGTCGCGTGGAAGGAAAGAGTCCTGTCCAGCGTTATGAAATCTTCCCATCCATAATCCGAGAAGCCGACAGAACGTCGTCGCTTTCCGCACGCTGATGTTTTGCTGCTGCCAAATTATAGCGCACGCTAGAATTCAACCGAGATCTTCACGCTCCAATTTTGAATAATGGTACAGTCCTTCTTGAGGTGAGAGCTGATTATATGTGACTTCGAAGAAGAGTTTTCTACCTTAATGGGGCTGACGTGTAGCAAAAAGAAGCTATCAATCATGATAGCAAAAAGAAAACTGTACAAAGCAGTAATGAAGACTGAATTTTGTAATATTACTGACTAGGCTGTCGTAATGAAATGGTTTTCGACCCGGACTCTTTTTCGTTACGTAAATAAAAGTTTTGTTCAGATTCAGCGCACGAAAAAATAAAATATAGGTTCATAACGGCTCCTGACGGTTCGTGTTAGCGCGAACGAAAAATTGCGATTTATAAAATTACTCTAAAAAATATTGAGAATTATAAAATTGTGTTAAAAAGATTAGGGGATGGATATAATTTTTGTAAAAGTGTCCGTAAATAGCTCAAATCCATACAAGGGAATCCGAGGACACTTAGGCACTTTTTTATGTGTACCTTTTGATGGCACAGCTGCAAATGACACTCCAAGATTTCACCCTTTTGCACCGAAACTACATGCCTGCAGTCCTCAACCTGGCACACAGGTTCGATTGAGATGCTGTCCTAGTTGAAAATTCCTCGAGCGTTCTTTCTTT
Source organism: Haemaphysalis longicornis (assembly GCF_048455015.1). Taxonomy (NCBI): domain Eukaryota; kingdom Metazoa; phylum Arthropoda; class Arachnida; order Ixodida; family Ixodidae; genus Haemaphysalis; species Haemaphysalis longicornis. Next base: position 60,138,370 of record NW_027526460.1, on the reverse strand, counting down.
TGTTGGGCCCCGTTGGGGTGAAATATGCATATGTTAGGTGCGAACACTCAAAGCTTCCGATAACCACGCTCAATACTTGAGTATGCCGTCTTGGTCTTGTACCCGAACACTAAAATGCTGGTAAATAACTTTGAGGCAATTCCTAATCCCGCTCTCAGATTTGTTACTATCTCGGTATGTCTCATAGAACATTTACACTCATGAGTTTAAACAATAGCAGACCTGTTTAGGCCGGCAAAAATCCGTCCGGCGAAGGGATAAAACACCGAGCGCACGTGAGCGCGTGTCACGCGGTGAGCGCCCGGCGTCGTCCAGGCTTGCGCGTGGGCTTACACCACCTGAGGAGATCTTGCCTTAGTCCTCATCGTTGTCGTGCAGCGACGGGCCCGTGAGGGATTCGCGGCACCGAAGACGATGACGACGAATCTGTCAAGCCATCCCTTCACAGTCCACTCATGTTCATGGCCACCGGACCAGCTGACAAAGAAGTTGAGGTATACAAGACGAATTGACCTACGCGGTTGTGCCGTCGGAAGATGCCGACGGAAGGGGTGGTGACGATTGCTACTGAATAAGACACTGTTTATGCTTTGATAGTTTTTGCTTTACACTGCCGTCTAAAACGGCTCTGCACTGCTGGGGCCCGGCTGCTCCCTCTTTAGTGGGGTACGCAGTAAGTGGGAAGAGTAGCTAGGTCGACCCCCATCTCTGCTGTTTTTACATCCTTGCACAACTAGTGCAAGCTGCAACAATTTATTAAAAGCATTATATGAGCAGAGATAGCAAGTGACCAACATCAGTACTTGCAGCCCACCACATATAAATTCACACGAAGGGATAAAAGCAAGAAAATTTGTGAATATTCATCGTGCACAGCCACATGGAAAGCGTCTTTCTCTAAAAATTATTAAAGATAGGAATGCCCTTCCCGACACGGTTGCTTCCGCCTCTTATGAAACGCTTTCCACTGCGCTCTGGTGGCACTTGCATACAAGTGCACCTCGTAGCTGTTTCCACTGAGGAACAAGGCAGTAATCTGCTGTTTTCACTGCCAGTCGTGTATACCCGTGTATACTGCTGTTCACGACAAACATTATATTTTTCTTTCTTTATTCTTACGTGGTGTATCAGAATACTCTAGTTTATACATGTACATCACGCCCACTGCAATAATGCCGTAGTTCTAATGTGGAAATAAATAAATAAATAAATAAATAAATAAATAAATAAATAAATAAATAAATAAATAAATAAATAAATAAATAAAGAGGGCCGCAATGTCTGCATCGCATCGAGCTACGCGTTATGTAAACATCGCGCCCAGATCTACGGAGAGAGTATGGAAGCAGGCCGCAAGCCTGCTGGAGAGGGCGAAAGCGTGACGAAAGGGGATTTTGAAAGAATGCAAGTTGAAATTAATTCGGAAATACCTGAGCTTGCCACTGACACCGAAAACCGAAACAATTTTTTTTTTCCGTATCGCTCGTGAATCATAAATAACGTTAAATTGCCACTTTTGCTCCTGCCAAAAATATCGACTTTTGTTGTTTTTCGGTTCTGGTCTTCGTTTCACACCGATGACCTGTTGCTGAAACTTCAGAGTTGCGCACAAACGGATACAAACAATTCGCAACGCCTAAATATCAAAGAATGCACATTTATGACTATCGGGATTGATCAGTTTACTACGGTGTGTCTCTCTCACCCTCGGTTCACAAAGAGAGCATCAGGTGAGAAAAATTTGTCCTCCAATGGCAACTGCTTACAATAGTGTGCGCATCCAACTGGTGATGAATGCCCGCGGAGTAAGCAGCAGTTGTGAGAAAGACAGGAGGCTGTAAAGCAGGCACTCTGTTAGGCACTCTTTTTTACTACGGTTAGTGAAGTATACATTTTTTAAATGTACGTAGGAAAGAAAGACAGAAAGAAAGAAAGAAAGAAAGAAAGAAAGAAAGAAAGAAAGAAAGAAAGAAAGAAAGAAACACGCGCCCAGAGTGGAGACCGAACCCACGCCTTTCGATTTGATCTCGAATGCCTTACCAATTCGGCTATCTGGGCGACTGTGTTCTCCTTCACTTTCTTGGGTATTTATATGATACTAGAACTGTATCTGACGCTTGAGGCTGTTAGCCAGCCCCACTCTGACTACAGCCTAACAACAGACTAACAACACCCCATTGCCTCTTTTGGCGTTGTAGACTGCCGACCTATCTTTGGGTATTTCTCCAACGAGCCCCTCATTTCCTAACTACATTATTCTGCGAAAGCCTATCGAGGGTCTCGGTTCTGGCAGCCTTGATGCCAGGGTAGCATAAGAGGGTTTCCGGCAACTTGCCCGCTCATGACAGGTTGTAGACGTTCGAGTCACCGGCGGGGGTTGAAAAGAAGGTTGGGACTCTAACTTGAAATACATTCAAGTTAGAGCCCCAACACAGAGCAAGTTGCTCAACCACTCTCGGTGTATTAACGTTTGGTAGACATCAATACTTCCCACCCTTTCCGTAGGGTTCGACTTCATTGTGATATAAAAGATACCATTTAAAGCTCTCATTGTGGTGCTAACACATGTATATCGTTCCATGGGCAACATAATCAGGGAGCACATAAGATTGCCTGATTTTCGCAGAACGACCACAGCAAACACGATAACCTACCTGTGAATTTTGAACTATTGAAAACGTTTTGAGGACTGGTTCACCGTTTGTAAATCTACAAACGTTTGCAGAAATAATCTTGCGGCTGTCGTTATGAAAAAAGCCTTTTTGCCTGAATTAAAGACAGTGTAAAGCTGTCGCTTCATAACGCAGAAGGAAAAATATTAGAACAAACTTTGCTAATATTTTTTCATAAAGTAAACTTTTTTAATTAATGAGGATATACTCAAACGCTGTTTCTTCATTTTTATAAATTTACACCTGGCATGATGTCACAAACTGCGGCGATAGATAGTTCAGTCTGTTCTGGTTTCTTGATTGTCCAGTCGGCCAATCTTTCTCACGTCGCGCTCTAAGGCTCCGAGACGACTGACGGTGACAAAAACAGGCGGAAATTTGCTGCGGAAACCCGTCGCTTCCTTTTGCTTTACGACGCCGACGAGAAGCCGGAAGCAATGAGGCCACGTGCTGGAACCGTGCACTCAAGCCATCTGTAATTTCCGCTAGGTGGCGTTTGCTTCACCTGGGGTAACTACGTTCTTTTTATTTGGTTCTTGCTAAACTGTTATGACTCACTTTTCCGGTTTATTTTGGGAAGAAGGGGCTCTCGAGATGAATAAATAATATTTCGGGACATCAGTTACAGGCGATTAGTTACCCCAAATTGTCGCAAACTTTACATTTTGCGTCAAACTTATTCAGTGCTAGTATATCCCGGACCCAAGCTAAGGAAGAAGATATGACATGCCAAAGCCTGTTGGGAACGTAACATTACATTTTCAATGCCTACGGCTTTTTAGGTAACCGTCAGTTCTTGTTGCACTTAGAACGTAATAGTTATAAATCATGGATGCTGTCTAATTTCTTTCGAAACAACGAGTTTTACTCGTTTTATTCCGAAATTTCGGTTTACATGATTGCGTGAATAGGAAAAAAAATGAATTTTTGGCCAACCTGTTGTGTACGCGCAGTGTTGGATTAAATATGTTGAGATTCTTGAGTGGATCCTTCAGAATGTCTGAGCACCCACTCCCCGTCGTTCGTGAACATAAGTCTCTCCAAGGGGACGTATTGGTCCGGGTTTGGAATTCAGGGAGCTTTGCTCACGCTATAAAACAGTGTACCAACAATGCATGGCAAACCAACGATCTCAGTGGTGCCGTTTGCCCACTTTTGAACCGGAATTGGCTGTTTATTGCCCCTTTTGGTTTTCAGCGGCATGGACATTTTGTCTCCGCCATTCCTACGCAGCCTGCACAATTCTGTGCTCTAGTCACGTTTCAGTTTGCATCTCGTGAAGCTGTGACGGGACTATTCGATAAGATTAACGGTAGGTGTGTAGGGTAGAGGTGACTGTGACAACACAGCTACGACACCGCTAATGCCCCTGCAGACTTGAGTCCTTGTACTGACGTCCCCTCACAAGGCCTACGATTTGGAGGTAAACGAAGTCCCTATTGGTAGTGGTAAATTTTAATGGAAGATATAAACGTTCCAGGTGGGTAAGCCTGTACAGTAGAGGGCATGACTAGTAGGAAGAACAAGTCCGCACGAAATCAAGAGCACAAAATAGTCAGTGTTACATTTAGAAAATAGCAAATGTGCGACCAACCTCTAACCACCAGTCACACCACCACCACACCGCTACACTTAGCAACAGAAAATGAATTAAGGATGACTCACCTGTTAACATTCCTATGCAGCTGCCTAACTCATGATCCACGGGCTTAAAAAGCACCGTGCGCCAAAACAAAAAGTTTTATAGATAATTCAAACTGCTCCTAAAGGCCTAGTTTAGTCCTTCTAGAAATATTGCATATTTTTGCTGAAATAAAAAATCAACAAGAAACACATTGTAGTTTATCTAGTCTTCATTAGATGGCGTTAGCGGTTTTCCTTGCGAGATTCTTATTTTTTTATTTCAGTACAGAAGTTACATATTTTTGAATTAAGCAAACTAGGCCGTTTGGGGCATTCTTATAGATATGCCAAATTTTTCGTATTAGTGCACCATGACTTAAGCTCGTGTGTCATGAAGTAGCAAATCCCTGAGAAATGTTAGCTGGTGACTCCATAAGCAATGGAGGAAAATGCGTTATGCAAGCAATGACAAAATATACGTGACTATCTGAAACTTAAAATAAAACAAAAAATTACACTATCTTCCCGTAGGGGAACCCTGAGTAGTATGCGAAGCAGCCGTGTGGTCGACTGAAGTTCTCATTAGTTTTCAGTTCGTCGTTTCCATTGACGTTCGGCTTCGCGTGCCTTCGTTGTATAAGTAGCTTCTTGAAGTAGTTTGAATAAGTGAAGGACATAAGGCGCGTTCGTAGCACATGCTCCCGTCTCGGTTTGTAGCGCAGTGGGAAGAGCGCCACGTATCTCCCGTTGCGGCCAGAGAGTCATGCCATCGAATCCGGGCGCCGCCTAACTATTTCTTTTTATACTGGACTGCGCTGACGTCAGCTCAAATTCTGACGGGGCTGAAGAGACGCGCATGCGCAGTACAGTGCGGACGGCGGGCAACGACAATGAGGGAGGGAGGGACAAAGCCCCGAGCATGAGATGCTTCGCATCTAAAAGTAAATACTTAAGGAACCTAGCCTGCGACATGTTGACTGACAACTATGAAATGCGGGACTGCCGGCAGGACTCAAAAAATAACCCGGATCGATGATGATTTGTCTAGCTCTCAGTGTCCCAATATGTAAGGCGCGAGTTCACATTCACAGTAAACAAATAAATAGTTCAAAACGGGGCTGCTGTCAGGGGAAAGAAAAATGCGGAATAAGTAGTGGACATTCCCACGAGCAAGACCACATATTCAATAAATATTCACTATAATTTACTTGAGTTGGTACCTAGCATTGTAAAGCGTCTTTTGGAGGCAGCAATCGTTTCAGCAATTTTGGGTTTGCGCGGTGAGTATTAAAAAACCGTCAATTATAGATCACGCTTTTTCAACGGATCAACACCATGTGAAGATTTCGGGAAAAACTGCTCACCGACACTGTTCTACTGGCATACGTTCACCCCTGTTTGATGCCTTATTTTCCTTGTGCGTTTTATACACCAGATGATCCAGATTAATGCAAAGAGTTGCGCTGGCAGGGCCGCCCTCCTGTAGCCATTCCTAAAATCAAGTAGACTTAGCGGGCCATCTTGAAATCTCCTAATATAGTTTCCTTTCTATGCATCAATCAAGTAAGATCTATTTACCCAGAACGACCGCCCACTCAATGATAGACCAATGTTTACAAGAATCTAGTAACAATAGAGAAACGACGTACTGCTCCAAAATTTAAAAAATACTGCGGAAAAATTTGGCAAATAAATCACCACTTTCTACTGAATTCTCACTGATGTTTTCTCGCTGACACTTCTAGAAGTTAACTGCAAACAAGCCTAACTTTGTTTGGGTATTTACGCTAAATTGATACCCACATCATGAGGGAAAAAAAGAAACTTACGTGCCTCAAGCATCACTGGACGTGAGCGTAAAATCTACGAAGCTTACCTCATTCAAAAGGCAGGAGGCGATTGTGTTAGCCGTCTATTGAATTACTAAGTAAGGGAATTCGCTATCTGGATTCATAAAAAGCTGGACTGTTCAGGATTGCCTTCCTTGCTTCGCGCCTTTGGCCAGTTCTCATATCAGCGTTGCTACCATTTAACCAATGCACGTGTATCGATCTTATGTTTTATGCGCAATGTTCGATGCACTTCTTTTTTATCGTGTTTGCTCCTCGCCTTCTTTCTTTGGTTTATTTCGCAAGGCGCGCAGTAAACCACGAGTTGCTAGTCAGCGCCTTGTGTCGTCGTTTCCTTGTCCCGTCTTTTTGCGCGGTTTGGAATTCAGTATGCACCAACTAACCCAAACCAACGTTCTAACGCAGTTTAGTTGACGCAACAGTAACGCCGTTGGGGTAAATCGGTGTATGCAATGGCTGTGTCTCCGGAAGGCCGCATCAACACCGAAACTTTGATATGCCACTCTTCCATGGAGGCTAGCGCGTCACCCATTAGAGCTTTACCTTAACGGGTTCACATGTTCAAATTTTAAGTGCGCGGAGGCTTTGTGATTGAGTAAAAATAGTTATGTAGAGATAATCTTTATTGGAACCAAAACATTTTTGGCCAGAGCGCCGCTTGGAGAAAATGAGAAAAATGTCATGCGAAACAAAGATATTTGATTTTTTAGGAACCTAGCGTCTTGGAAGCATAATTTATAACGTGGTGTACGCGACCACTATGAAAAAAGTCGGTCACAACGTCGCAGAAGGAAGAAATAACGTTGGGGATAACAACGGTCCACAAGAGATCGAAGTGCGGCAAAAAACGAAGATTGATGTGGGCACCAGGCGCATTTAACTAACCAACAGTTATATTCACGAAGTTGCCCCGGAGTATCAATTGAAACAAGATCGTTTGAAAAATGATGATTCCCAGTAAACTTCAATAAGAAAATAATTACCGCTTATTTCTCTGAAAAACCGTTTCTGAGCTGTGCTGAACGCGTACAATTACCCTTGCCTATCCCCTTAGTGTACAGTTCGCTTGTGATTGCCACATTCACAGCTTCGTTAGGAGCAGCGTTAGAGCAAAACCCCGGTGACGTTTGCTCAAAGATGCCTCTTACAAGTTTGCTTTGTACATCCTCCTCATTGTTTTGGAAGAGGAAGTAGCAAGAGCGCCAGGCGGCCACACAAATCAATTATCTAATGACTAGGTGGTGGTGGTGCAAAAGACAGAAATCAATATATATTACAAGCACCTTTGAAAATTTAACCGCAGCGATGACAATACAGTTGCGTGCTTCGGGCTAGCTCACTCAGCGCCCCTTTTCTTGACCCGGACATACAGGGTGATCAAAGTTAGGTCGAGAGGTTTCTTTAAAATTAGGTGCTTAGATTTACGTGAACACCTACTCTACAACAAGGTTATGCACCCAGAGGGACACAGGATGATGTGGTAATTATTGATATCAGTGTCCTAATTACTAAAACGAATAATTATGTTTTAGGGGCTGCAGTAAGCATGCATTTTTGAAATAATAGTTTAGGAGCAATCGTCTGTATACAAAGTTTCATTTGGCAGAATTTTTGTAGCGCATTCGTCGTCCGAACTGTCGAACTGCGAAGTTTAATTGCCGCTCGCATGATTACGCACCCGAGCAGTGAACACGGACGCAAAGCTTGTCGCTTTTGTTACGTGCCTACTGTGTACGTTGTTTAGTTTGACAAGAAGTGGAGGCACAGGCTAAAGTGATAACTGCCTTTTTTTAACTCTTAGCTGGCGAAATGAGGAACTACAGCGGTTCCGAGAACTGCAGTTTGCGATTACGCAAGCTTAGACTGAAAGGTGCCAATTATCACTTCTGCGTATGCCTCCACCCCTCGTCCAAATAAACACCGTACACAGTATACGCACACCACTCTATGCTATGTCTGTCCCTCTCCCCTTCTTTTTCTATTTTCCTCTTTTTCTTCATTGTTGCCATTTCCCCCGTGCACGATAGCATACTAGGCCGATGCCTGGTCTGGTTAACGTTCCTGCCTTTCCTTTACCTTTTCTCTCTCTCTCTCTCTTTTTTGGGATTTTATACGTTTTTTATACGTTAAAGGTTTATACGTTAAACAAAAAAAATTTTTGCTGAAGTAACTGATTAAAAACGAAAATATATACTTATTCCACTTTGTGACGACATTGAGCCTGTCCGAAAGTAATATTCTAACATAAAAATCCCTTTTACTAATCCGGCCAGAAATCGAGGGGTTGAAAAGGAACCCGCATGAGTTTGTGATCATCAGCGCATACCTTTTCAATAAGGTCAGTAACCATGATTTTATTGTTTAAATTTTAGTTCTAAACTTTGGTTGGTTTTTGCATTGTATTGTGTGAGCAAATAGCAAGATAACCATGCACCAAGAAAAGCAAACACAGAAGAGGTCATAATAAAGAAATAACCAATAAAATATACTGAAGCTGTATCGGTGTTTACGATGTACACCTAACGTATATAAATATAACGTATAAAAATACGTTATTTCTAGCAAATGTAGCCAACTTTCCAAGTATCATACTTTTTTAATGCTAAAAAATGCTAACCATTCACGATTTTGAAAAACTCCCAGTTCCAGCGCACGTCGCTTCGAAGCAATTTGTACGTAGTGCGAGACGTAGGGATGATGTGAGGAAAACTTTCGTCACGTGTTGAAGTCGTTCCTTGTCTGTTATACTGAAACATGGACTGAACTCGCCTCACTTTTCTACAAATTCTCAATCGGAGTATCGTTGAAAGGCTGTTTACCCCAGAGCGTACGGGTTCATCAATGCTTCGTCGGCTGTTCGGTAGTTTCTCCAAAGCTTGGCACATCACATGTTCCCTTAATTGCGAAGTTGGCGTTCTGATGAAAACGTGTTATCCGTCTACGGTTTTAATATCATATCTCTAGTACAGGAATGTAAAGCAAGGAATCACTGCTTCCCACGAATTTAAGTCGACGAGAACACGCATTTGCGTTTCGCCGTTGCAATTGGTCAACGTTCTTCCTTCAATCCTTATCAATGTCGTCAAAAATTCTTCATGTTAGTTTATATTATTTTTTGCACGAGTTGATATTGGCGCAGTCGCTTAAGAATGGTCGCAAATGCCAAATACGGGTCCGCTATAAAGCTACGCTCATATTCCTAGTTGATTTTAAAAAAAAACATTCACGCATCTCCACGAAGTGAATCATGACGAGTGTGTGAAGCGCTGGGGATCGTTCTTACCGCAAATCACCCGTGTGGGTGCTTACTGCTGTTAACACGATTTCCAATCCAATCCCATACAATTCAATTTAATCCAATCAAATTCAATTCAATCCATTTCAATTCAATATAATCCAATCTAATCCAAAGCCAATTCAATCCAATTCAATCCAATCCAGTGTAGTGCTCCTCGCGCATGCGCAGCACGGCTCTCCAGGAGCACTCTCTCTCTCTCTCTCCCTCCCCCCTCTCTCTCTCTCTCTAACCTTTTGTGAACCTTTTATTTTGATCTTGTTAACCTTTTGTAAACCTTTTATCCACAGTTGTTTCGATTTACACGGTGCTCTGCCGTTAGCACGGACGCCGGACGCCGGACAAGCCTCGGCCTTAAGGTGCTTCGCCCCTGAAAAAACACAAAACGAAATCGTTACTAGGGGGCTACACAGAACTGGTGATTCCAGTATTTAACAGCAACGACGTCGGCTTAGTTCCTTATCCACTTTAGTTTATAAGCGGCTCGTATACGGGAGGGCATGTCGCAGGAAACTGCTCGCTCCGCGTTTTCAGCGCCGTCGAGAGATGATCGTCGTGTAGCGCTTCCGGCGCCTTGTAAGCATTGGCTTGCGAGGACATCGTTTGTCATAACCTCCGTATCTGAGCGTGCGTGTCCTGGCGCAAAAAAGGGACGGGATCGTTTATCACCGAAGCCTAATATTTGTGATCCAGGCGAGCAAAACTGGTCATTCCCAAATTTTTTCAAAATAGCCCAAGGATTTGTAAACAATGTCTGATACCATAGATTTCGCGTTAATAGCGTTCGGCAACAAGAGTTCGTGTTGCGGGAGCTGTTCGGGCGGGACGACGGCGCCTATAGCCTTGCAGCCCTCGCATTCGGCGTCTCTCGCTACATGGGCCTATTTCGTGTTGCCGCCCATGAGTTAGCACGTGAATACTTTATTATTGTACTGTGAGGAGTACCGTTTTTGTTGCATACGTTTTTCACTTCCGGATGCCTTATGTCGATGATTAGGTAGCGTGTCTCTCTGAATACCGGCCTTGAGTGTTCTCTTCAGGTGATAATCTTTGTTATGCATAAAAACGCATGTCGCAAAAGCCTCCCAAAAAGATAATATAAAAAATAGTCACCAAATAGATGCCTCAAGGAGCGGGGAAGGCCAAGGCTAATACTTCTACAGCTCTATATCTCTATTTGAGTGCTATCACCACTGAAAGAATCGTTATTACTGAAACTGTTTTAATAAACGCGCGATGCCAAGAAGGAAATGCTTCTGGCCGTAAAAACACATGGTGGAAATTTTTGTGCTATGCTCCAGAGAGTTATGTTTTTCATAAGCAATTTCAAATTCTCTTGTTCGTGAAAACTGCGAAACAAACTTTTCCTAAACTGGTAGCAAGTTTTCATTACCGGCCTGCTAATGCTCGCTTGGTTGCGAATGCTCCTTCCGTTTTAAACCAGATCAGTCCTATTGGATGGAAACACTCGCTGCGGCATAAGTTTTACCCTCCTAAGCCAAGGTGGTTCTGATCAAGTGCCAATGGCTCACGCCATCCTCGGCTGTCGATTCTACTTACCCGTAAAATAAACCTCCGGAAAATACTCTTCATCACCTGTCTTCTCGGAACTCCGCGTGTTTATACAAGGTTTACCGTAAAATTCCCGCTTAGAGAAGGCGGCAAGGTAGCACCGCTTAGCAACAAAGAAGAGAATTTCTTGTATATTTTCTGTACGAAATATTGCTTTCATTGCAGTTGTCTTAAACCTTTTTCATCTTCGACAGTAGTAGTAGCATTAATGCACATTTACTGAGAGTACGTAGATGGTAGGGTAAAGGGGAATGCCTCCTATCTTCAGGAGGCCGTTAGCACCCACGTCTCTGAGAGATTTAGCAGAGGAAGCAGGAGGATTGAGAAAGCAGAAAAATTTATTACCTCAGAGGTTGTGGGGGAGGTGAAAAAAGGCGCCACCACTGAAAAAAAGTTCTAAAGAGGTTTGAAAAGCAAGTCAGTACAATTTGACAGAGGTAGAGCAAACAATTAGGATAAAACCGGCAAGCCGGAAGTTGATACCAGACGTTCCGATACAAAGGGGCAGCCTCCCAATATGACCCGTCGTCATCATAGTCACCGGGACTTGCTGTTGCTCTAAAGATCGCCTGGTCAGCACGATCTCCCAATAGTTAGGGTTGAGAAGGGGGCGCTGGTCGCAGTGGTGTGTTGTGCGGTCAGGAGTAGACTGTTTTCCGTCATGAGGGGTTGGCAGGAACAATTGTAAAGAAATTCGGATGCATCGGTGAGAATGGTGTGGTTAAAAATGTGGCCATTGTGAAGCCAGCTTCAGATGACTGCCTCGCAGACGGAAAGAAAATAACGAGCAGCAAGCTATCTCCTCCTGGGATGCACGTTGTGAGGATGAACGGCGCTGCATGGGGGTTCAACTTAGAAGAGCGAAGGTGGGCATGACCCCTTGTTGACGGCACTGTCAAAAGTGAATATCGCGGGGAAAAGCGTGTGCGGCTTCATTCCTTGCAAGGCTGCTGTTTCAGAAGGTATTAATAATTGTGATTTGATAATCTTAAGGGTTTGTTTTAAAGAGCTTCGGGGCATGACGGGCTTATGTGCAGGGTATAAAATAGACCCCAAGCACACCTAACTTCTTAGTTGTGAGGGCGAAACTATTATTGTCCAATAGAACGAATCTCACATAACATACGTATTGACTCTCATTAGGCTGAAACTGATATTGCCTACTGTCCGGGAGGTTAGGTTATTCGTCTTACCATCTCCTCGGTTCGCTTTTAATCAAGGGGGACAATAGCCTTCAATCTTTCACTCTACTCCAGCCATGCAGTCGCATGTTGCTCTATACTTTGGACAAAGCGAAATCAACCAGGCCAACAATCCTTGCTTTTAAAGAGTGGAAATGGTCAAGCTTGCAACCTGGCGGCTGGCCAGCAATAATTGTGAGAGACAAACCTTGCTATTGTCACCGCAACATTTAACAGCTCCTGCTGCTCTGCTCACGAGAAGAGTGAGGTCATTGCTCTAAAAAATTCTGTACAGAAGTAGTTCACCCAAAAACCGCTTCCGAGAAACGATTTCAAGAATTGACGAAGCATTTTAAATTTGTTATCTAAACGTCAGGCCCCTGGATTTCCCGTTCGTTTTTGAAAAAAACCAGAATTAATTTTGCCGTTCAAAATTACGTAAAAAACAGAAGCTGCGGAATATGTAGCGAACAAAAAAAAAACGAAATGTTTACACGTTGTTGAAAAATATATGCTACACCTATCACACTATGGCACGTATGCACCTCAAATTCAAATTTCGTCTGTCTAATTATGAGGCATAATTGTGACTAATTACACGAAGGGATAATCCGAAATTATTGAGAGAGGCTTTGCCCTGCAGTGGGCGCAGTGAGCTTGGTGATGATGGTGATGATGATGATGATGATGAATTATGTGAACATAATAGTAAAAACAGGGTCCGGCAAAATTAAATTTTGTGTCTAACATACGGGTCAGAACCAAGGAGCACGTTTACAAGGTTTTGTGCGACTCTTTTTAACCCTTGGAAACATTCTAACCACCCGCCATAGTATCTCCTGCGAAGTAGAAGAAAGATACATTTAAACGACTGTATTAGCAAGATCACGCTGTTTAAAATTGCACAAAAGAAGTTTCGACGAGTGCGAAGAAAGTTATAAATGGTTTGCTCGAGTGAGTGAGTAAAAAACTTTATTGAGACGAGCTTGAGGCGCTGATGGTTGGGCGCCCGCCCGGTGGGGGGCCGTCTACATTCCGTGAAGCCTTATTCCGTGCTGGATGCCCTGGCCGTCTCCTCCAGGATACGCTGGATTGAGAGATCGGTGCTCGCAAGCTGGCCCGCCCGCTACTCGTCCGTTGGGTGAGGATTGGAGGTGAGGGATGGTGTTTTCTGACACACCGATACAATATGTTACCAGGTGCCAGGTTGGGGACTGAAATTACAAGTACCGTAGTAGAGGGACAATTGCATGGCATCGAGCAGAGTGCCGCTGCGACAGGAGTTTTTCTGAAGTCGGCGAAAGGTCGGTCACCTCGGCTTTGGATAGGTAGGGATGTGGTGGCGGTAATGGTCGTCGTTCGTGACGGTATTGCGCTAGGATGTTTGTGCTCGATGAGGGAGGAATAGGCTTGGGAGAGCGAAAGGGCGGCGTGTGTTGGCCTTTTTAACAACTTCCCGGTGGGTATGAACGAGGTAGCGGCGTGTGCCGCTTCATTTCCTTCCAAGGACTCGTGTTCGGTGGTCCAGATGATGTGCATTTCCAGGAGCTGGCGCAAAATTTGCAGAATTTTGAAGGCCGCGAGTGATATGCGACCCAGCAGGCAGTTTCGCAAGGCAGCCGAGGTGTCATTACAGTAAGGTAATCGATCTCAGTGGTGGCGGCAAAAGCGACAGTGAACTCTTCCGCTGCCTCAAAAGATGTCGTGGGAACTGTAGCGGCCCTCAGTTCGGCATCGTTGGCGTCGGTAACGATCACGGCATGGGCAGGTTGTTGGTTGTACTTAAAGGCATCCGTACACCAATGAAAGCAGGAGTTCGGAAAGCGTTTTCCAAGGGCGCTCGTCGTACCTTCTTAGAGATGCCGTGCATATTTCTAGAATGGGCGCGACTTTGACGGAGTGTCGGACGGCTAGAGGGATGCGTTGCTTCTGCTCATATTTTGAGGGAGGCCTGTAGCCGTACCGGGTAAGTGTGGCCCTGCCGGTTGGCGGATGTTTGAGCCGAGTGAATTGAGAGATGCGATGAGCTTCCTCCACGTCCTCACATTTATTATGGACGCCGAGCTGGAGAGGTTTTCTTGTGGCGGTTTTTGTAGGTAGTCCGAGGACGGCCTTTGCTGCTTGACGCACGGTGACGTTTATTGTTTTCTTCTCCGCTGGTATCAGGAACAATTGCAGTGCCCAGTAGGAGGTAACCCGGCTAATGAGGATAATATATTTTGATGCGGGCTACTGCTCAGACTCGCTCGTATAAATATACATGTTGCGTCTACCAAATGGACTAAAACTTCGTGACTGCAATGAATAATTTCCCACATTTCACACATAGCAGTTAACATTACGAATAATTAGCCTTCTTTAAATGTCTCTAAGCAAGCTTATGAAGGAAATGTCGAAAAGGTGAGTAATGAGCGCATCCGTCTTCGAGTAATTTTGTCACGCATTCATTAGTGCAAACATCTAGCAAGGGAAATGATCAATTATTTAGGCGCACCAAGAATAACAGCGTAATACTGTAAATATTTGTTATAGCAAAAATGGTTAAGCAACGATGGTCTAACGTGCAGTTGTCGTTTACCTGAGCATTACTCCTTACGGTTTGCCTGCTCGTCGCGAATTGGTATAACGTGCGGCCTTCTCATTTCGAGGTAACGTGCGGTAAAGTAGCTCGATTCGTGCGCGCTCTGCTGTAGAAGAGGTTCTTTTTCGCTCTGACATCCCTTGCACCGACATCCCTTACCAGCATGCCGGTAGAGGCGAGAGTGTGCTACGGCATCTTTAAACTCAGCCAATCTCTCTCCGCTTAAACTACTCTACAAATTGGTTTCTTCGCGCATGCGCATGGAGTTGCTTCGGGGGGTTGTTTTCTACGTACACTGGGCCGCTGTATTTTCCTTTCACCTAGCCATATTAATACTCGCTTTAAAAAGGCAAAGGATTTTGCTTCGCCCTTGCGAAATAACCTACTTCAAAAGACCTAGTTTTATGAGATGGGCGCTGAGGAATGTTCAACTCTGCTTGGAGGCATAATCCGACAACAACGGATCCCAAGGAAGCTGCAAGTGCAGCTTGCCAGGCTAGCCCCACAGCCAACTTTTCGTCCCGAACTAAAGTTTGTTTGGCATGGAAAAAAGAGGCCAAACCTACGAATCACCGAGCGGCCTCGGAGGCATTCCGCTGCAGAAAGGGAGCCGACAGATTTAATTAAATGCAAACTTTTTGTACGCCCCAGGCGGTTGTGCAAGTTTGCAAATATCTCATTCCCAAAATAGGCCTACTTGTTTGCTTCGAGTCTTGCTTCAACCACTCACTTTACTTTTTTCTTTTTAAGGTTGACATTCAAAAGACATAGCTTCGAGTTCTCGGCTCTCACACGAGTCCCTCGTTTTCGCTCTTTCCGCATATCTCTTCGAAGCTGCCCTTCGGAAGGGGAGGTTGTTCATTGCAGACACCCGAACAGTATTTTCTAAGCTGCGTGCTCTATCTTGACACAGCGAAATCTAAACAGAAGAAACGGAATAAGTTGTGAGAATGTCTTAAGCAATTAAAGATCTTGATAAAAGACTGATTTACTTGAATGTTTCGTCTTTAAGGTAAAAGATTGTACAAAACAATGATACCAGATTAAAAGTGCCAGCTAGGCATTAGTTACATCGCTACAAACGAAAGCTGCTGGGCGGACCTTTCTTAACGGTGTGTGAGGGATGCTCACGGCACTTTGCTTGCTTGTTCCTTTAGTACCATTGTCAAGATTTATTCACGAAGTATGCAAATTTTCCCATCTCTCAACTGCGATGTACAATTGCACGTAACAGTGGACAATTCACCCGATTTTAGCATCTCCGAAAATTCGAAGCATAAATACAATAAAAATTTTGGACCTGTATCTGCTGTGTTCACTGCACAGTTCGTCCATAAACGATAGCGTTCGGACGCCCCTGAAACCTAACACACTCTCCTCTCTCCCGCGTTTTCGCCATAGGCTGTTTTCGTCCCCTTTTGCTCCTCCAATAATCATTACCATTGCCATTTTCTCAATTCACCTTGTAGCCCTTGCACTACTTGTGGGAAATTTTGTAGAAGAGCGCGCAATTTGCCGGCTTTTTTCAACATTTTGTCCTTTTCTAATTTTCTATCGGAAAACGGGTCGAACGTGTATTCTTGATGAAAAGATTATTGCTTCTGCCAATTATCAAATGACATCCTGCATCAAGCTTGCCTGAGATTCTCTTGGAACTGCATCAATTGGACATGTAAGACACATACCAGTGGTTTTAGTAGTTCAAAACGCCCTGTATATACATCTTATAGAAGAAGTGTACGAGCTTTTGGGCGGTTGGTGAAATTGAGGGACATACAGATGCAGAAACAGTGTGACAGGCAGGAAGCTTCTTGCGTTTGAAAGTGCAAGAAAGACTATAGCATTTAAAACATTTGCACCTACGCTGATTACGAAATGATGGTAATATCGTAAGTGTTCGGAAGATGGTGGTATTTTGAAACACTGTTCAGCAATTTTAAAGAAATGCTGTTCAGTTGGAAGATTTGTGCAACTGAAATAAAATCGCGAAAACACCAATCCAAAACGAAAGCGGAAAAACGATTCTAACGCCCGTCTTCCACATCGCCAAAAGCGCCATTTGCGTCGGCTATAAGCGCCACTATACCAGAAGTCAGCACTTAATCTAAGAGCGCTCACGACAGCAGGTCGTGGCTCGGCCACCCCGACCCAGATTCGGACCCAATGCACCGTCGAACTTTCTGCAAGAGAGCGATACACCGACCCGGCCAAGCACAATGCAAGCGAACGCCTCACTAAACCTTGGTAGCATTCATCCATCAAGTCAACCTAGGCCCATTCATTTCAGATCATCTATGCCTTTCTCCTTAACCCTACTTCTAGGACCTTTCATTCTGGTGGTACTTCGAACGAGAGTGGCTGCCGTATAAGCAATGGATCAATGCATGATTTTTCAATCAATAAGAAGGCCCTGCTCGTAGCCATGCCACGTCGGCGCCAAATAGAAACCGGCGGTCGCCTGACTGCCTCGCCTGTTTTTTGTTTTTGTTTTTTTTGTAACGGCTTTCTCCAAACCACAAGCCTACATCGCACACTACGTTCGACTCCTGCGTCGCAGAGACTTCTTTTGTTCATTTAAATCACGGATATATAGATCGTTATGTGGGTAAACGAAGGGGCTTCTCAAGGAGGATGATAATATGATGAATGCAAAAGCGTTTATTTTCAAGTATTTTCAAATATGACAGTTTGGTATTACGTTGGAGACCTCTACTCGGGCTTCGCACTTCAAAACATTTAAAATCCTTAACATCCTCTACGAGGAGGCAAAGCGAATCTGTAACGCATCTGCCCAGAATTGGCATAGCAAGAATAGTAAGAAACGTTCTAGTATACGTAACGCCTTACTACATAGCCTTCCGGGTGCGGTGCGATTGTTGCCTGGGAGATTAGGCAGAATGTGGAGATTAGGCAGAATTAGGCAGGCGCCCCCTGGCTCCTGACGTTAGCTTTGAGACTCCAGCCGTCGTCTTTTGCTACACTCTGCTTGTGAGGGGCCGTCGCGCTTGTGCTGGAAATCGACCGTTTTTATACTTTTGTACCATATAAACCGTATTCCCAGAAATTCACTAACTTCGCCAACTTCTGGCACTCATGAATAATATAAAGCTGCATCCCGCAAAATTTTGCAACACATTAGAAGAAAGAAAACTACTTTCTTGGTAGCATCGGTCAGAAAATCGTGTGTAAGTCGCGAGATCCAGTACACAGAGCACCTCCATTAGTATTCAAAATGCGTAGGCTTCCCTAAAGTATGTTTAAGATTTACTTATGAAGTCTTAACAGTCTGTAACGCTACGCAACAAGCAGCGGGCCCCTACACACGCACAGCACAAGAGGAAAGAAAACGGCTGTCTTCTATTTCTATCGTGGTTGTTGACTTGTATCAAATGAATGCTTTTTTTCTGTCCCCAAAGCTTTAATATTTCTGCGCCGTTACAAACGTCTTACTAGGAGGTTTGGGGATGTTTGTGAGGCTTACAAAGTTCGTGTGGATAGTTTCTTCGGGCTGCATGGCATACATTTACATTTGCACAAATTGGCTTTCGTAAAGGCAGCGTGCAAGAATGTGCGTATCTGCAGCGTGCGCTCTTTATTCACATGCAAATAAAATGAGAACGTTCGTGTTACGCCACCACCAAACGGCAAACACAACGTTGTCCAGAGTACTCGAAGGCGGCTTTTTTGCCCGAATTTATTTCGTAACCATCGTTATCATAACGACCTGACTCTCAACCGAAATGGTTCTGACATGATTACGGTGTTGAAAGCAATAGTCGCTAACGAACGCAATAAATAGTATACGCTCCGGTTTCCAGTATAACAAGCATCTCTTTATTGTTTCCCATCCCCATCTGTGACGTAAACAATAAATCCTGGTGTACTCGGTATGACATTCCATGAACTGAATAAAATTCCTCTTGCTTTCTTGAGCAAAATTTTACTATAAAGCTAAGCGAATATGGGGAAGATATCGCTGTGGGAGGAAATGTATTGTAAGTATCTCTCGAGGTCCGAGCACACATATTGTTACTGTATTTTCACCGTATACGTGAGTAGCATGCGCGTGTGTGCGTGCACGTGCGTGCGTGCATGCGTGAATGCACGCGTGTGTGTGTGTGCGTGCATGTGTGCGCGCGCTGGGTGTTTGTGTGTGCGCATGCGAGTGTGTACGGCGGAAACACGTTTAATGCGTTCACGCATAAATTATGGAAACCGATAAGCACTAGCTCCTCTTTGTACTGGCTTTTTATAAGGACAGAAGGACAGTAATGAAACATCGGTATTTCATTCCTAAGTTCCTATAATTTGGTTTACACCTACAAATATCAGACAAGGTTGTAATAACGATTGCTTTGTGGATGAAGCGGTTATGGCGCCGTGCCCTGTGTACGAGCACAGCCTCCGAGTTTGAACCGACCAACTTATTCGTAGTATGCTCAATTGCCAACAATTTGGTCAATAGACCTCCATACTGATTGGAAGCCATGCGGAAAACCAGCAGGCGCCCATACATACAGTAGGTTAGTTGGAACTTTACGTACAGCCGGTAAAAGGCTTGTCTATAACACAGCTTTCGTACTCGCAGCCCTATCCTGCCCCGCCGGAGCGGGATTTGAATAAAACTACTGCAGAATTCTGAAGCATTAGCCCTTCGCTTTTGCCTCCGACATGTTTGGAACGAGTATGTTTCGGCTTTTTTCGGATGTAGCTGGTTGAAGTTGAAATCACTGTTATAGACAAGCGTTTTACCGACTGTACATATTTTCCGCCCCATAGTGCATGTCAACGTACTCTCATGCATGTCAGCGTAAAGTGATGTGTTACAATTCTTCCAATCGTTTTGTAAAATTACAAAAACTGTTTATCCACTTCTTTACATTATTTTTTTCCGGTAATTGTAATGCCTTCGGCCGAGGCCGGAAATCGCAAAGGCCTGGAATTTATTTTTGTCTTGCATTTTCGCTGTTGTCGGTTATTAGCAGCTGGCTGTTTCCTTTGTTCGGAAGATTGCTCGATCCAGAAGCTGATGTATAGCTACGACTCTTCACGGTCCGCACAAGGCCGGCTTCGCAAGGAATGGGACGATGCCGGCAATGTTTCTTCCAGAGCGGTATCAAAACCTGTAGTCTTTTGCAAGTAAAAGAAATCACGCCTTGAGTTGGTGTATGAGATTTTAAGTCTTTTATTATAATAAAAAGTTACACACGCACCAAATCTGCCGCGGACAAGCATCAGACGTCAAGCGAGCGCACGGAGAGCGAGCCTGAGTGAAGTGGACGACCAATGCGAGAAATCCCGTACCCGACGTCACAGAGGTTTGCTTAGCAGCGCCGCCCGTGGCCGCGCTCACCGCCAATAAAGCCGCATGGCGCCAACGTAAAAGCTGCGGCGGGCGGGGAATAACGATTGGATGAGCACAAGGCAAAATTTAAGAGAAATGTTCTGGACACTTTTCGGTTTGTGCTGGGCAGTGGTGGACATACAGGGAATTGAGAACGACTTGATGGTTAAAGGTTACGTGCAAGATGTCGCGAAGCGTGATCAAGAAAGCGACGTGTATAGTCGTGTTTATTTTCTATATAGCTTACGTCGCAACGTTCAGCGCGTGCGGGGCGCGGAAAGATTCATTCCTGGACAACAAAAAGTTTGCACATATTTTTGTTGCGTTTCCAAGTTGCGCCTGCTGTGGTCTTCAGGGCTTGAAGTACAGTGACGAAATCGGCCGAAGTAAAAAAGATTAGTACAATTTTGATTGATTGATTGCGGGGTTTAACGCGCCAACGCAACGCATGTGATGAGGCGCGCCGTAGTGGAGGGCTCCGGATTAATTTTGACCACCTGGGGATCTTTAACGTGCGCCGAAATCTCGTACACACGGGCGTTTTTGCTTTTCGCCTCCTTCAGAAAAGCGGCCGCCGCGGCCGGGAATCGAACCCGCGACCTCGTGCTCAGCAGCGCAACGCCTTAGCCACTGAGCCACCGCGGCGGGTATTAGTACAATTTTGGTTCGCCTGTTTGGCAACCTCTACAATAGCTCGCCGTTGTCTTTTCTAAACTTTTTCACCGATTTCTGGGAAATGTAAGAACCCTGCCATCCAGACGGGTTACAGAAATGTGACGCATAAAGGAACTTGCCTAGAGACGGGAGTAAAAATTGCAAAGCGGGGTAGTGGTTATTGCACCAGTGGGGCGACAGCTCGAAATAGGTAGGGTAATAACCATCTGCCCAATTGATAGTTAATCCAGTTGTTTCTGGGATAAAAATTATCTCAAGCGACGAAGTCGTGCAACAACATTCGTATCGTAACCAAACTCAGTTAGGAGGATTTTTCTGTCTGAGCTTAACTTCGATTTTTTTCCCTAGCGCGATTCCTGGAACCGCTTTTTCATAGCCATATAACAGAAAAGACCAACGTTAGACGAATAAACCCAGCATTTTGATATTGCAACTCATGGTTGTATTAAGGCTTCCAATGCGGGTTCCCCTATGGTTGGTACGAAAATGCAAACACGTTTCAGACGCACCATTCGAAGAACTATCGACAGATAAAAAGACTCCTTACTGAATCGAGCGTAAAGTAAACCATCATTAGAGTACACACACTCATGTTTGGATAGTTATCCTACATTCGAAGATTGCCTAAGCTTCAGTGGCCCAGCAGCGCCCTCGCATCAAGAGCAGATGGCACGAATACTTTTATTTGATGAAAGGGACAACGAAAGTATTTGATGAAAGGGACAACCATCGTTTAAGAACGAAAGAGACACAAACGCTTAGTGTAGGCGACCCGCATGCCAGCACGGACCCGCTCGATCCGAAAGAACTGACCAAAATTTGAAGCAAATTACTCGGCTCGGCAAAAAAAAGGGACTCACAAAATACGAAGCGCGTTCCGCCAATTCTTAAGCAATGTAACAACGGGCAACGGCCCCGCATCATCCATGCTTTGCAGACATTTCTTCCACCCAGCTCAAACTTCAATAGCGGACGACATAAAAGAATGCCGCGGGTTTCAGCACTGGCCTAACCAAGATGATGGATACGCCTTCGCAACAGACCTGATTCTTATAAAATCTGTTCAGAAATTTGCAGACCACATAACCAAAGTGGCGAAGGTCAAACGGCTTCGCACTACATGGGCGGTTCACCTTTGACCTCATGTCACCAGTACCAAGTACCATCGCCGTTTGAGAGGGGCAGTCAACCATAAATGTGCTTGCTCCGTTACGGGTGCCGCATTTCGGTGCGATAGAGCAATGACTGGCTATCGAACTGCGAACGCATTTGTTCTGCAATATATTATATAATCATAATCTTTAATCACAGGGTACCGAATACATGTGCGGGCCAGCCTAAGCCAAAAAAAGGCTTGTGGGGCCGTGCCCGGCAGTTTCTACACATCACGGGAGCAGCCGTACATTCTGTCGTCTGTAAAATAAAGGGGAACAACTAAAAAAAAAGTGAGAAAGGAGACGAGGAAAGAAAGCAAGAAAAAGATACGACCACGCAACTTCACTATACCTAAAACGCATCATGCAAGATTTGGTTCCAGATTAAGCCGAAAGCTGTGACAGGCCCTAATTGCGTTTTTTTTTTTTTTTGATGAGAGGAACGCAGGTTAGAAAAGATATCCACAGCGGGGGTGCTATTCCAGAAAGCCCGAAATTGAGCAGAACTCGGGAGGCACGAGCTCTAGCGACGCCCCCGTTACATGATGATAATATCTCGAAGCTTAGTTATGCTATTTTCTGATTATTGAAGCTACGCAACCGGCCCGGGGAAGCGCGCTCTAAGGAGGCACGACTAGGGCGTGGCGTATGTCTCAGTGCGTTCTTTCGCTCCACTGTTGCACTGGTGGCTACTGGGGGAAAGCAAATCCAGCTGCTTTAGCATATCGCGTTTTTGTTTTATTAATTTGTATTTCACTACATGGTTCATTAATTTCTTTATTTAAGGCGTCCATATGACCTTGCTGTTTGAATTTGTTTGTCCTGCGACGCACTCTCTGCCCATTGCTGCCGTCGGTGACCGACAATGCCATCACGTGACTAAGGACAAGTGGCAAAAACAAAAAAAGAAAATTGGAGATGAAAACGCGCCATATTCAAAATAATTGCTGCTTGGTGTCACGTTATCGAAACCCTTCGTCTGCTTTTGATAGAAAATTTTCTTGAGGCACTTAAGTCTGCTTACGCGCCTTGAAGGACCCGCCGCGGTGGCTCAGTGGCTAAGGCGTTGTGGTGCTGAGCACGAAGACACGGGTTCGATTATCGACCACGGCGGCCACTTTTCTGATGGAGGTGAAAAGCAAAAAACGTCCTTGTGTACGAGATTTTGGCACACATTAAAGATCCCGAGGTAGTCAAGAGCCCTCCGCCACGGCACGCCTGCGTCGGCGCGTTAAACCCTAAAATCAATCGATCAATCAATCAATCAATCAATCAATCAATCAATCAATCAATCAATCAATCAATCAATCAATCAATCAATCAATCAATCAATCAATCAATCAATCAATCAATCATGAGCATTGAAGGTGAAACTTTGCGATAGTGATTAACACCTCCTTTACTTATGCATTGCCCTTGCTTCTCTTTCCTCGCTTTTATATCTTTGTCTTTTGGCACATATTACTTCGACTGGCTTCTTTTCTGTTATATTGCGTTTGCGTCAGTTCCTTCTGTTTCATTTCCTAATGAACTACGTCAGCAAGCAGACTGGCACACGCCACAGCCTCCCTAGAATCGGGGTTTTGCGAGGCTGGTGCGCACCTGTCCTAGTCTTGTGACGTCACGTTCAGGTGTCACGCGACACGCTCTATTCTGCAACTTTTACTTTTCAAATTCACAGTGTGGTAAATTTTGCGAACCGGGAGGATTAGCTCCTCAGGGCTGTCAATTGCCCCAAGCGCGTAGCACGTGCCCCAAGTGGGCATGTGCTACGAAGAAAACAAAAGCAACAACTACAAGTTTTCATATTTGTTTGCTTTATTTCGTTTTGCTCTTCAGCGCTCTTGTTGGAGGAAGCTCTCTTCCGTAGATTTTTTTTTCATTGAGTCCACTCCCCTCCCTGCCCTTTCTTCCGCCCCCTTGTCACTCCCGCTTACCCTTTCGCTGGAGTCACGCGGTTACCTGAGTTCTCAACGTTCCCCTTTACTTGCTTTCCAAGCTCTTCTTCCTGGAATACGACGGTGACGCTGAACAAAACCTTTCGAAATGTGTACAGATCGTCTCAAAGAGTAGACAAGCGCCGTTTATTGTATATGTAAATCCGTATAAGTTATTCTGTCCGTAACGTTCTCACAAGAAATGTGCGTCACGCAACGCCTATGCCACGCTGACGACAAATGAAACGCACGGTCATGCAACGCCTCGTTCGATATTGTTTTGCGAGCAGACGATGACTGAAGTGCTCGCACCGGCTAGCAAATGGATAGACGTGCGGTAGACCCTACGAAGACCATGCCGGTGATCTACCTAAAAGAAAGGCGATGTCTGGGAAACACGTCTCCAGAGATCTTATTGTGCGGAGACCGATTATCAACTGGTGGTGGTCGATGGTGCGGTAGATACCAACGCTTCTGTGGATGCTGCCCATCGCGTAAAAACGCAGCGCACACAACACTTGGTCCTCAATGGTCATCGAGCGAAAGCCGCCTTGAAGTCGTCGCAAACGGGGGTCGGTCGCCAGACCACTGCACAACCAGTGCACAGGACTTTTGTAGAGATGGAAACAAGCTCAAAGTTCTCCGTTTAAAAGAGATGTCGGGATAGAAATATGCCTGCTACGGCGACGATGAACAATTAACCACACCGCAGCAGTGGCCGCCACGAGCGTCACGAGTTCAACTCGGCCGTGCAAAACCATCGCGAGGTTCCTCCGAGTTCTAATGTTCATCATACACACTCAGCCCATTCAAGGTTGCGGCGTAGCGGCCGAAGCCACACCCACCCACTTCTCCGACTTTGTCGATGTCATATCGTCGTAGCCAGAAGTCGTCACTTGATGACCGCTAGCAGCGGCAAGAAATTAGTACCAAACAAAAACGAAATCCCCAGGTCACCCTGAGGCAGTTGGGCCACCGTCGCGGGGATGGTTCAGTCCGAACTGGCGTTCACTCGTTTCCGAGGTGGTAGGAGCAGCTAAGACGATACTATTTTCCCACGGTAACCTAATTTACACGCCGTGAAAACACAGTCGAGACAAATTACACAACTAAAGTCTACAACGCACTTGCCAATCCTCGAACACGCTCTTGACACACTGAATTGGGACGATTTCGGATAAGCACCCGCCGTGCACACTCAACCAAACCGTAAACGAAATCCATATTTGACGGTAGGGAACAGGGGACATTGCGTTCGCTACAGTGCTCCCCTTCGCTTACTGGTTTGCGCTTGCGCAAAGCTGCGCTGGTCTCCTCAAGTGACGTAGCGAACATAATTCAGTGTAAGAACAGAACACTCAGAAAAGCGAACCGCCCCGCGCCAGGCGTGCCCAAGAGCCAGGCTGCGGATGTCAAAGTATAGTAGTGGGGTTATCTAGTATATGATAGGCATAATGTGTATTGCAGATTGATTTCACATGACGCGGCATGCGGATCATATCACAAGGCGTACTTTATTAATGTAAGCAGCCCCAATACGGCGCGCTGAATATGCCGGGTGGGCTACTAGTGTTGGTTTCGCTCGAGGTGTATCGGGTGCTCCACTATGACTACTTTCATAACCCAAGCAGCTGGAAACTCAGGAGTAGGTAGAAAAAACTCCAGCCTTCTGCAATAGCGCCCCTTTAAAGGGCACAGCGCATCACAGGCGAAAAGGTCTTAGGCAAGGCAAGAGTTTTCAAAGCTAACTGGTGCACTCAGATGGACAACTAAATAAGCGCAATAGAAGGGGCCCAAACCCTGTTTCCCACATCCTCGCGGCTGTGAGTGATCGCCCAAAAACAGTACCTACACCTAGGTTCAGGAGCACATACTTATTCTACCATCATTCTCTCACGTATTTCTCGAACCACCAGTTGGCGTAGATGATTGTGGGGCTGATGCGTAGCAACTCTTTATGTTCACACAAATCGATCTTGAATACCGAACGTCCTTGGAAAGCCATGCGTGCTGCCGGCAGCCTCTCCAAGAGTATCCATTCCCCTTGGTACAACGGCAATCCCAACAAAATATCTAGCTCTTACCCGGAGGCCACCGAATAATTTCTTCCACTAATGACTTCTGCCAAGGCTACTTCAAATATTACTAAACTCTTTTCTATTATGTCGCCAGCTTTCCTAATGTATTCTAGTCTTCTGTGGGGGACATAAAAGACCATTTGTATGATGGATGGCCTCTGCTTAATTCCTTGTTTCTTGAAGTCCTGTTCTGGCATTGGTTTGCTCGTAATGGCAAATTTGTGTTCTATGTGTGATGCCTTCTGGCTTTGCGGCACGCAAAGTGGGTTTGAGTTCTTGACTCTTGGAGCGTTAAGATGTTTATTTGATACACTAATGTCTGAAGATCTCATAAATGTTTCTTTTTTTGTGTATTGCCGCTTCATTCGTCTTTGTTATCATGTTTTATGCGTTTCTCCTATATCAACAGCGGGGCTGTTCAAGCTTTTAGTTCCGCGGTGGAGCGTTACCAGAAAATTATCATCATCGGTGGAGGGGAAAAGGTGAAAATACAAGACCGAGAAGTGTGAGGGGAAATGGCGAGCCGGCAAGGAGCCCACGAGCAGGCGTTAGAACTGCGCGTCTCATGAAGGAAATGTGTTAGAGAGGTCCTGGGAATCGAACGAGGGACGTTCACGCCGCTAAACCAGCAACCTGACCACTGGTCCACCCCAAAGGCACGAGGGGCACGGGGTAGCATCAGGGGAAAACAATAACATGTCCTGCCAATTGGAAAGAAAAAAAAAAGCTTGCGTTGGCACGCAGTACGCAACACCTACAACGAAAAAAGGCCAGATCACAATTTTCACTGGCAGTAGAGTTGAATGTGTTAATTTTGAAGCGGCAAAATAAACAAACCTAAAAGCGAATTGAGGCGGGTGCAAAACGTATACCATCGCTTCCTCCCAGGTGGCCTCATTACGAGACGGGAGGCCAAATGCACACATCCCATGGCTTTCTGGAGGTTGGAAAGGAGCAATCAAAGAACGCTAAAAGTGATATCCTAAACATCAAAACTATTCACAACAGAAAACAATTAAAAGACCGTCGCCGCGTGAAACCAAAAGAGGCGAACCAGGGAAAGGAATGCTTTCTGTGGTCGGTAAGTAACCTGGGTCCCTGGCATTTTGAAACCGGCTTCATGCGATTGCGTTCGGGGCGTGATCTCTCGTGCGCTGTTGTCCTCGCCAGTTTACGTGCACTCACGCCTCAAGTGGACAGCACTGACGCCGAGTTCGCGCTGAAGATGCCGAGTTCGCCAAGTCGGTTGCTGCGGGTTCCAGCGCGTGGTAACGCTATCCACTTTGACAGAGATGTGAAAGGCTGCGAACAAAACGATCCGAGCCTGTCAGTCAGGGAGAACATTCAGCGGGAAGTTTGGAAATCTATGCCAGGTGCAACAACCGGGCCTCAGAGGAAGGGAGAGGGACCACCAGTACTGCTGATTATCCATCTTTGCCCCTCTAGTGCAAGCTGAGCCATTTTTTTTGTTTTATCTAAATTTAATCTGCGGCAATTGTGGTTTTGTGTCACTGCCCAAATAAAAGTTCAGTGAAACCTATTTCCACCTTGTCATGATTTGCGGCAGTACAAAGCGCACGACCTGCCGTTGTGGCTCAGTGGCTCAGGCGTTGTGCTGCTTAGAGCCAGGACGCAGGTTCGGTGCAAGGCAGGGGCGGCCGCTTTTCAGATGGAGGCGAAAAGCAAGAACGCCTGTGTGTCGAGATCTCGCAGTATATAAATACCACCAAGTGGTCACAGTTATTCCTAATCCCTTTACTACGGCCTGCCTTCACAGTACAGGTGTAGCTTCGGCGCGTTCAGCCCGTAAGCGCCAATCGTATTGCTAAGCATTTTGCTAAGCGCCAAGCGTATTGACGAATAACAGCACTAAAAGAGCCATGACAAACGAAATAATTAACGTTAAACAAACAGATTAGATTTTAAAATATACTGAGATGAGAACGTTAGGAACAAAAAGCGCGTCTTTCTCCTGAATAGGTGTTGTAGGTGGGACTGAATGCTTCATAATAAAGTTTATTCAGCATTGTCATCGACTCCAACACTATATCATGCTCAGCCTCTTTAAGTTTATTGCGCGACGAATGCATCTTCAATCGGCCAACAAGCGCTCTTGTCCCTTATTGCATGGATAAAAAATTAACATAGTAACGCAAGCTGGGCCGGTTCAATGGATTTTTTCGGAACGTGGGTTCATATCCTAGATACGTTTGATCCTGCGGAAGTAACGCAAATGCGGCCTGCAGCTCCCACAAATATTGATACGTTCCGGCGGTATGCATGTCGCCGTCTCTAGCCGCCATGTGGACGAGAATAGTAACAAGGCTTCTGAACTGCAGGGCGCGTATTTTGAATAACAGAAAAGTTTTGCGAGATCAAGTATCTGGATCAAACCGAATCGGTCGTCTTTTGTAACATAATTACAAGCACTCTATTGCGAACCTTTTCGTCTCTGTTACAGCGTTTATGACACACATATGACAGCGGTTATACACAATAACTATTTCTAAATTCCAGTACTGTGCATACAAATTGTAATCTCAGTTTCAGTGATAACAAGGCCTAGTAATGTGTTTTGTATAAAAAGTGAGTGGTCAATTTTAGGCCCAAGGTGAAGAAAACTTTATTGTGGATAGTAGATAGCGGGTAAGCATAGAAACTGAAACACCAGACGCGCATGCCTTTGCCGCTCCATACCTCTGTACACACGAATAAACCACGCATTGATAGCACGTTATGGATATTCGCTCGCGGTATAAAAAGGAAAACGCCGAGGAAGTTACTAGTATATTTGCAGGGTCACTAGTTCGAATGTCATAGCTACATGCCCATGCAATCAGACGTTAGGAATTGGGTTATCTGGTTTCGGGGCCCAATTTAAGAACGTGAAACATCAATTTTTTTTTTTTTGGGGGGGGGAGAGTGTCTTTAAGCGAGTAGGCGCACGGCATCATCTGTCACTCTAGTTTTTATTATCTTCGACTGATCGTGGGTAATTTTGTTCTTGTACTAGTATTCTTGTGCGTTTCATGGATTTTAAGATATTGATGGTCGTCCCTACCATTCAGAATGAGCCGTGTATGGACCTGCGGTTCTGCTATTGGAACATGTCGTGAGCTCAATTTAGGAAGATGGCGTGACTATAAAGCGACTTCTGCCTAATGGATATTTAATTATGTAGGTATCGACCCCTTTTTCATCGATACAAATCACTGCACGGCTTACGCGTGCCTATCAATCACTACCCTTATCATAAATGTCGCCGTTTACTGTATAACATATGTGATATTTTTACATGGCAACCACGCGGCTCACACCGCCGCCCGGGAGAGACTATGCACACCTCCAGTAGTTTCCAGAGCCCGATTGCAACATCTACCACGACCAGACTGGCAAGTTTACCTGCGAAAATTCAAGGCAGAGAGTCGCAAGAGGCTTCAAGATACCACCCCGATGGGTGTACTGGCCCCGCTCAAGAAGCTCACACGCTGGAGGGAGGTGGTAGCTAATAAGATTTATGCTAACATGGCCCTAACCCCTCATGTACTACATAAATGGACCCACGGAGCCAGCTCGCACATCCAACGCTGCCCGTATTGTGACGCGAAGTGCTTCCCTAACCTGTATCATTTGATATGACACTGTGAGCTCTTCAAGACCGGTCGCGAGCCACTATTGCACCTCGGTTATCCACCCGGAGAGGAAGAAGCGCATCTGCAACGCGTTCGACAGGACCCCTCAGTGCTTGAGAATATTATTGAATACGCACTAGCCTGTGGTCTCTACAGATTGGTGTAATAACCTGTACCGATACCTCTCAAAAATTGTCGCATCTATCTCTTCGCGAAATTTGCGAACTATATGTTCACGGACTTTAAAATGCCATTCCCCATTTCAAGCGATTGAACCTTGGACAGTGTTCTTTCTTCGATTATTCCCCCCTTTCCTTCGTGGCCCTCTCCTTCCCCAACAGGGCATACATGCCCCCCTGATAATAAAGGCTTTTCTCCTCCTCCAGGATAATGCCGAATGAGAAAGTACTTCATAGGAGATAGACATCCAACCGCTAATGACCGAAGAAGTAAGAAAGGCTTTGAAAGAAATGAAAGGGAGCAAAGCACCTGGTGGGGATCAGATAACAGCCGACCTCTTGAAAGATGGCGGAGAAATTGTACATGAAAAACTGGCAAACCTGTATACGCAATGCCTAATGACCGCAAGTGTACCGGAATCTTGAAAGAACGCGAACATCATCCTAATCCATTCGAAAGGTGACATGAAGGACTTGAAAAATTATAAGTCTATCAGCCTACTGTCAGTCGTCTACAAGGTACTTACCAAGGTAATCGCTAACAGAATTTCTGCAACCTTAGATTTCAGCGAACCTAAACAACAAGCAGGGTTCCGTAAAGGCTATTAAACAATGGACCATATTCACACGATGAATCAGGTTATAGAGAAGTGCGTTGAGTATACTGAACCCCTATATATAGCCTTCATAGATTATGAGAAAGCATTTGACTCGGTCGAAACCTCAGCAGTCATTCAGGCATTACGGAACCAGGGGTAGTTGAGCATTATGTAAGAATACTAGAGGATATCTACAATGGGTTCACAGATACCATCATCCTCCATAAGGAGAGCAGTAAAATACCTATAAGGAAGGGCGCCAGACAAAAAGACACAATCCATCCAGTGTTATTGACAACATGTTTACAAGAAGTATTCAGAACTTTGGATTGGGGGCAGGTGGGAGTAAGGGTTAATAGAGAATACCTCAGTAACCTCAGGGTTGCTGATGACGTTGTAACTTGGGGGAGGAATTGCAAGCATGCTTACCGCATTCGACAAACAGAGTAGAACCTTGGGCCTGAAAATTATATGCACGAAACCAAAGTGATGGTCAATAACGTCGGGACAGCACAGCGGTTTGAGATAGGTGGCGAGGCAGTGGAAGTGGTAAGCGAATATATCTACTTAGGCCAAGTTGTGACCCCGCATCCAAACCATGAGGCAGAGATAATAAGAAGGATAACAACAGGGTGGAGTGCATACGGCAGACATTCTAAGATATTATTGGCAGCCTACCATTGTCCCTGAAGAGGAAAGTGTATGACAGCTCCATCTTACCAGTACTCACCTACAGGGCAGGAACTTGGAGGCTCACTAAGAGGGTTCAACTTAAATTGAGAACGACTCAGCGGGCAATGAAGTGGAAGATCATATGTGTAACATTAAGGGACGAGACGAGATCGGAGCGGGTCAGGGAACAAATGCGTGTTAAGGACATCTTAGTAGACCTTAAGAAGAAGAAATGGGCGTGGGCAGGGCATGTAATGCGAAGGCAGATAACCGTTGGTCATTAAGGGTAACAGAGAGGACCTTTAGGAAAGGTGAGGATTGCAGGGGGCGGCAGAAAGTTAGATGGGCAGATGAGATCACGGAGTTTGCGGGAATAAATTGGTCGCATTTTGCACAGGACCGGGGTAATTGGAGAATAATGAGTGAGGCCTTTGCCCTGAAGTGGGCGTAGATAGGCTGGTGATGGTGATATTGATGATGTTATGTGATATTTTATATAGTTGGGTTTATGTTTTCCTATTTAATGTTTGAGATACTTATGCATCCCGAAGGCCTGAGGACCTCTTTTATTTTCGCAGACGTATGCTAAACCGAAAGACACACTGGTTTCAGAATGAGATCGAATAAACATACAATGTATCTCCTATGTTTTTTGTCGCAAAAACGGATGAGAATAACTTCCCCGTTGGAACAACTGAGACCGCTTTCATTTTACATCTCTATCAACACATCGTAAAGACATTCACGACTTTCGCGGATATTTCAATTGTACTGAGTAACAGGTGCTGCCAAACTTACTAAGAGCTTTTTTTCATTTCCTATAGCATTCGGCAGTAGTACCTTCGGGTACTCCGTGCTGGTATTCTGTTGGTGACACGCAGTTTTGCTTGAACAATTGAGATGATCCTTCTGTGTTATTTGTCAATAAAAGCATGGTGCAAGAACATCCGTCTGGTACAAACCAATCTCGTTCGGTTGCATAGGGTCTTGAGATATCACAGTAAGCCTCCATTCCTTCCTTGTAGCTAACACAAAGCACACCACAGCGACAATGAAGAACCTTTGCATACTTTCTTAGAGATGATTAATAATTTTCTTCCCTCAAATATCAGAGTAAAAATGTAACAATAATGTCGAATTCGGGTAGCGGCAGCCAAGGTCAGGCGGGAAGCTAGAAAAGTTGTATAAAATTGTTTTGCGGGCGAGTGACTGCACGTGTAAGATGCTTTTACATTCAAGAAAATGCCAAAAGTTGACAGCACGTATAGTTCACGGTACACGGTAATGTACATTTTAGGCAATGCTTATTCTTGTCTAAGTTTATGCTGCATTTAACTTCAAATGGGTGCCGACATTGCCTACGCGCCCGAGCGCGGAAATAACGCACACCTCACCTAAAGGAATATTGTACGCACGTGCGCACGCTGTGAGGAACATAACTGCCCTTTTGCAAAGACGAAAGCAGTGGACGAAAGCGTTTTCAAGAGTTTATAGCCATCACTGAGCATTAAAAGTTATAAAAGAAATAAGGCTGTCAGCGGCAAGTACATAGGTTGCTTATTTATATTTATTTATTGCTAACAGTCTTAAACCAACTGAAAATGGCTATCATTTTTTTATCTGGAGTGTGCAAATAAAATTTGAAATGGCGTATCCTGTCGCGATATCACCCCGTTGGGACGTGGCTACTGAAGCGGTTCTTGCTTCGATCGCGTGACCTACGGGGGGATGGGATATACAAAATGGGTTTTATAACGACTATAGTACAGCCGACGACAAAAGTCCAACTTTGACGACGCGATTCAGCGGGTCAGTGACTGAATTCTCTGAAGTTGCTATGCCTTAGCAACGTCAGTTGGGTTTTCGATCGTGCCTTAACCTTAAAGTTGTTTCTTAACCGGCAAATCATGCCCAAGAGTCATTCGGGTGAACAGATCACGTAAGTGCGCTAACATGTTGTCGAAATCAGTTGTTTGGTGTTCTTTTCCCGCGTGAAGATAGCGATACTATAAAAAAAGCTTAAATTTACGTGACACAAATAAACGTGCAGCCTTAATAACTCCATTAACGCAGTATAGGAAACACAGGACGACGGAGACAAGGACCAAGGACCAGCGCGGATCCTTGTCTCCGTCGTCCTTTGTTTTCTTTACTGCGCTTAACACAGTTTCTATGGAGTACCAACTAGCTCATTGATTGGTTGATTGTAGGTTTTAACGCGCCTACGCAACGCAGGTGATAAGGCGCGCCGTAATCGAGCGCTGCGGATTAATTTTGACTACCTTGGGATCTTTAACTTGCACCAAAAACTCGTGCACACGGGCGTTTTTGCTTACGGCCTCCATCACAAAAGCAGCTGCCGCGGCCGGGAATTGAACCCGCCACCTCGTGCTTTGCAGCACAACGCCATAGCCACTGAGCCACCACGGCGGGTACCAACTTGCTCGTACCAAAACGTTGTGTGGCATTGGCTAGTCATTCAAACTGTTGGTCATCTTTTGTTGTATACATTATGTTTCAAAAGCCTAAATCTGCCAAAACAAAGGAGGTGCTAATCACGGTTCGACCTGTTCGTCGCGTGTTCTTCCGAAGTGCTTTTTGATATTGTCGTTGCTGCTGGGGTGGCTAATGTCCGGTTTCATGTTAGTATCGCCTCATTTTGACAACTTATTTTAAAGCCATAATCGTAAGAAACCTACGGGCAGAAGCCCAGGCGCTGAGTGGGAATGAGGTATTTGTTTCTGCTCTGGTTAACAAGCGAATGTACGGCACATTTGAATGCGCATGCGTAATCAATACCTCAACTTCATATGTTGAAAAGGAACGTAGCACAAACATTGGAGTCATGGAGGACAGTCATTACTACGAAAAATGCGTTACATACATAGCTTGGCAATTCGACACCATGGAACATATCCGCTGTTTCGCATATTGGGTTTATGTCAAGGTATCGGCGACCGGCAGCATAATGAAGTAGAGTATACGGAGCTCTAGAATGCTCTAGCGATGACTCACGCGTTTTAGATGCGACTGCATCTCATTCACTCGCCTCGTCCATGCAGCGTCGTCGGCGTTGTTGTCGTCCGCCCCTCCCCCATTCCCCTCGCCGCGCTTGCTGCGCTCTCCGCCGCTCACCCCCTCTCCTCTCCGATGCCCCTCTCTCGCGAGGGGCATTGGATTTGATTCGAATGGATTGGCTTGGCTTGACTTGGATTTGATTGGATTGGATTGGATTAAAGTAGACTGTGTTGGATTGTGTTGCGTCATAGCCGCGGCAGAGACACTGGCGCCGGCGCATGTGCAGTACTCTCTCTTCCGCGGTCTCCTCTCCTTCGGGCGCGCTGCGCATATAACCGGTGTGCCACTCTCCGGCGGCCTTTCGGTCGACGGTTGCTATCCGCTTGCGCTTGAACCCCCCTCAGCGCCCCATCACACCAGGGTTCCCGCGAGGGGAGGTGGGCGTAATTTTTTTTTGGTGAAGGTAGGTCTCAGCGCCTGCGCCGGAAGCACAAAATGTATGGAACTTGCTAAAATGTCATACAGAAGGAACACGCTGTACAACTGCCACATTGTAGAACCTTGTGTAGGGTATGTGTAGTGGGTGGCTTGTCATGGCAAAATTTCCAACAACGAAACAACTGACCCTACCGGTCGTGATTCTGCGGCACTATCTTCGCTTGCTGTTAGCTCAGTAGACCCATGGAGAATAATTATGGCTGCTTAGTAGGGCCTCCGACGCTGTAACGAGGGCACTTGCGGCACTCTGCTCCACACCAGACCCGTGGGGCCTCACCACAGCGGGAGTTGGCCTACCGGGAATGAGGTTGGAGGTGGCGCTTACTTGAGCCAGTACGCACTAATTTAAAAGGAACTACGGAACATCCGCTAGGTTCCCAGTCTGCAGCAAAGGGACCATGCGAGCCGACCTCCATTCTTTTTAATGAGCAAAAAAGAAACCAGTGCCTGCGGCGAAAACGTGATACTGCCGATTGGCCCCGTTTTGCGACCAGACTATTGGTATTATCGATAGCTGCATGAACTTGCCTTTTATTTACAATTGAACTGCACTCATGGCGCAATGCTGGCTTTCCGGATAATATCCCAACAGATGTCTAACCCGTTAAGTCGGGAGGCTACGAAGAAAAACGCATTCACAAACAGAGCGAAAGTTCATGACTGCGTGACTGACGAAAAATGCAATATTGGCACTTGGAACTTCCAACGGTTAAGACAAGAGAGCGGTTAAGAGAGAGGTCTAAACTCAAAGCTGCATCGCAGACTCTGTGAGGACAAGCGCTTGTTCGACCGTTCTCGTCTTCTTTCTTGAGTTGCTGATGATCATAGTAGCGGCATTTGCAAAGATAAGACGAATATTGGACGATGGTACAGCGATGTACGTACAAGTGTGATCTATGTACCAGCGGCCATGAAAAAGCTCGCGCCAGCCACCTCCGCTTCGTCGCCTTCGCTGACGGGTTATGGCGCTATGGGGCGTTGTCCCCATAGATGTTCCGCGACAATATTTACAAGCGTATTGAGTACCAGAACATAGATATTGCCACGGCGCAAACTAGCAGACGACGAACGATGTAGTTCTGATGGATTGGCCCACAAGCAAGAACAATGCGTCCAGCGACGGTTGTTGGCAGAGGAAGACGACGAGGTCTCTTGTGGGTCGTTCTGAATGTTAGCGGCCATAGAGTTTCTCATTAGCGGCAGCCCAGCCTTTCTTCCTGTATATAGTGTAAATACTTTAAATACATTCGTCTCTTCCGGATCCTCGCCTCGTAACAATATGGTTATTCCTTGCCTCAGCGTCCGCATGCATGTATAATTTTAGCAAAAAAACTCGGACTGAGTGAGACGAATGGCATTGCCGAAAACTTTTAAACTTGGACGGCAGAATAGCGACAAACCTGTTTAGGGTGGACACAGCCATAGAAAGCAAACTCAGCTATCTACGTTGCTGCACACATTTAACCCACATTTTGCATGCTGGCAGTTGTTTCCCCGGGAAAAGTTTATAGATAATCACCTTGCACTCATTCAACAGTGTTCTGTATTTGCTAGAAACTTTGGCGTAGGTGTTCGAACTGCCAAGCGGGATAGCTTTCTCGTAACGGCAGAAGACATCGAACAAACGCATCCCCTGAGCGATCGTTTCCAACTAAAGCCCGCGAACCAATACAAATATCATTGGTTTGCTGAGCAGAATAGATGAAAACGCAGTGGAATACACCCAGCATCTGTAGGTCAGTGCTTCTGATTGAGGCTGTGAGCACAAACCTTGCACTTCGCAGCTTTTTAATCAGAAAAGAAAGTAAAGGCAACTACAGCTCCAGATGAGTCGAAAGTGATGCGAGGATATCTTGGTTTGGTACCGGAAGGAGGCTATGAATCATAGATCGGGCAGACACACGAGAAAAACCAGACTGCCGCGGACGCTACAAGGCATTCCAAACGGCTCATTAGCAAAGTGTTTCTCGATGTGGCGCCGAGCAACCGCATAGGATTACGTGACTCTTACTGCTGTTGGCTGACCACAAAACTTTGCTCCCGATCGGTCAGCTACACCCGTGGCTTTTGACAGGCTCGTCGGTCGTACAGGGTGTGCTTCACGTTCATCATTCTTGTATGACACCGCCAGCTTCAAAGATCTTAACAGCGTGACCCCTGCAAAGGCCTGCAGAAAGAACACAGACACGGTCACATAATGCGAAAAGAGGTTTGTTGGCATGGAATGTCTGAGGACACGTAATCACTTTACATAGCTGCAGAGAGCTGTTTCGAGTTTGTGTGGTTAGATCACAGCCAATGGGAGCGCGGTAATCGGTCTTAATATTCTGAAGGCAGCTGTTATTGTAGCTAACCGCCACCGCAGATGTGATTAGTAAATATTGTAGTTGCGCAGATGTAGCCCATTACAGAATCAGCCTCTAGCTTTTGAGGACAGCTGTAGTCGTCATTGGGAAACTCCCTCGAATGGGCATGTGAGAATTGCGTGTGGCAAGTTGACGTCCCAACAAACAGGAATTGGTGAGATGGCGGTAATCTTTTGACGATAAATGTCTTTATTGGCCATTAGACCTCAGTGACAAAAACTTCAGGACCACATCTACACCTAACGCGTGGTTACCTGCACGGTTATCCAACCAAGGGGCGAAACAACGCCAAACTTGTTACGCTTCAAGCTGCATGGACAGGTTGTCGACATTTCAAGAATTCGAAAACCACCACGCTTTTTGTCGGTCTACCTCTAGTCTATTAGAGACTCGAGGCCACAGGGGCATCGGCAACGTGTCCACGACTCGCATTCTTGCGCCATTTGGCCACATTGTCATTGAGTGCAAGATTTTGCTGAGTTACTTTTCCACTCAAGTACTTTACTTCTAGCCACTTATCGCTTTCGGAGTATTAGAAGCCTTGCCGGTACTACGCACGCCATACGGTAGCTTTTCTGTGGCCTATTAAAAAGGCAGCTTACTTTAATTTTACGAGCGGCAAAACGAGACAATAAATTCTCCCGCAAAGATGCCGGTTCTGTATGTACTTCGGACGTCAGCTAGGGAGTTAACGTGTGGTGTCATCCAGACACTTAACAATGGAGCTATCGGCGAGACAAAAAGCGCTGTCCCGAAATACTGGGGTTTAGAAGGGCGCTGCCTTGTACTGAGCTGCCCCTTTAAAATAGCTTTTAAAAGACTTCCTCATGGTGATTGACGTCTAACCTTCGCCGTGTAAGCCATTCCAACCATTGTGCGTTCGCTTCCTTCGTTGGAGGGGCTTCACTGCTGAACAAAAGCCGTCAAGCAAGCTGTTTCCGGAAAGCTTTAGGTTTTCCGGAAACTTGTGAAAGAATGACCGCCCGACTGTTACATACCGGGAAACTTCGCGCTGTTGGGAGGGTAGAAGCCATTCGCTGAATAAATTTAGCAGGACTTTATGCAACGCCGGAAGTAAAAAAAGTATGAAGTAGAGGCGAATTTTGCAACAATGCGGGCTGTTCGCAACTAGTACGATAAAATACGTCAGCGTTATACTTATCCCAAAAGGAAATGTAAAGACATTGTTTCCGTTGCTTCAAGTTCGAATGAAGCTCCGTTTTCCATGACGTCTAAACTGCGGCTTATTGAAATTCTAAATGGGAGTTGATTCTGGCCACATCCGTATACTTGGCTCGAGATTTCCTTACCATTCTCCCTTTTGCCACACCTGAATCAAATTGTTGGCTCTCTGTGAGGATTGCTTAAATTTTGAGAAGGCTTCGGTTGACAAGACTGTTCAGGCAACACGTCTTGCCAGAAATAACTCTAAAAAAGCGCTACTTCCGTTGTGATCGATGAAAGATAAAACGAGATTGGTTTTTTTTAAAACGTAGAACGCGCATTTCTCGTCCTCACCTGGAAGTACGATAAGTGATCAATGTCCTTTTAGCTCAAAAAAGACTGCTACAACATCCATGAATTTCACAGCTCGTTTGTAGAAGTTTGAGGGTGGCTGCGCGTGTAAAGCAACTAGTTCCTGGATGCTGTGGTTTTTCTAGCCACAGTACTTTCTGCCAAGCTACTGCTCCTCGGGGCATCCAGCTGTGTTTAGAGAATATACTACCACGATGTTTGTTCTCTTCATAGTATTTCGTCGTGTTGCGACTGAGAGCCCATTGATTGAAACCCCTTGGAGTGTTCGGATGTGTGTTATAAAACGAAGTATTAACCAAGTAATAAAGGTGATACAACGTTCCTGATGTAGCTATTTTCGACGAGTTATAAATGCTGTAATAAATTAAAGCGAGGATAACGTCACCACGTTCCAGTAAAGATCTACGTATAAAATTCACACTGTTTATATGCATTGCTATATTTCAAAAAATATTAAGCCAGCCAGAACATCATAAAGGACTGGGGATAGGAAGGTACTATTCACATACGCTCAATCGCGTGAAAACCCAAGCTCATTTAAAATTATTTTGCGCTTTTCAACCGATTAAAAGTAAAAAAAACGATTAAAACATTATTTACTGCAGAGTTTTATATTACTCTTCATTATCCCATTTATTTAGGTTTCAAACTGTGCGCTCCTGCGTATACTCTGCTCTATAGCCCGGTATTTAAAAGCGCACTTGATTGCTGTTCCCCTAACTTGCGGATACATTGTGTTAAGGTGAAATAGGGACAAAACTGAACCCGAACCAATAGTTCCAGCACCGGCTAAATTCGGGGACGAAAACAATACTGAGTTAAATTTTCGCGAGCTATCGATTCCTGTTTGCAGAGAATCTAGCAGTTCAATCCCCTGCTCCCTCTCTCCCTCTCTCTACACACACGCGCACACTCATATTTTAAATGGTTTACCGGTCACTGACCAGAGTCAAAATATAGATATGACGTTGCGAGAGCACTACGGCTCCCTTGTTGAACAAGGGAGTGTGAACAAGGGAGCTGTAGTGCTCCTCAAACGTCATTTGCATATTTTTACTTTTGTCAGTGACCAGTAAACCATTTCAAGCGTGGCGTGTTTCCTGACCAGACGGTATGCCGTCAAACCCTCGACGACTACACACACTCATATATATATATATATATATATATATATATATATATATATATATATATATATATATATATATATATATATCTATATATATATAAATATATAGGGTTTGGAAATGAGAGGGGCTTGTTAGGAAATACAGAAAGAAATGCCGGCAGCCTACAATGTCAAAGAAAGCATAGGGGAATGGTTAGACTATTTTTACCGTTAGTGACGTTACATTATTTTTTTATTAATTACGTTAGAAAGAAAAACACGCGCCCAGAGTGGGGACCGAACCCACGCCTTTCGATTAGACCTCGAATGCCTTACCACTTCGTCTATCTGGGCGACTGTGTTGTCCTTCACTTTCTGGGGTATTTATATTGACTACAACTATATCTGACGCTTGAGGGTGGTAGCCAGCGCCACTCAGACTATACGGGGAGAAGGGGACCTTCTTTTCGAACCCCGGTGCGTGACGCGAACGTCTACAGCCTGTCGTAAGCGGGTAACTGGCGGGAAACCCTCTTATGCTACCTTGGCATCAAGGGTGCCAGAACCGAGGCCCTCACTACGCTTTCGCACGATAATCAAGTTTAGAAATGTATATATATATATATATATATATATATATATATATATATATATATATATATATATATATATTTCTTGTGATCACCAAGGCAGTAGGCTCCCCGATCACTCAGCCAGCCGCCCATCGTCAGTATTATTTGTGGATAGCCATCATCATCGCGAGCTTGGTCTCCTCGGAACGTTCGGAGTCCGCCGTTTTTCCGGGAGCGGGAC
Source organism: Haemaphysalis longicornis (assembly GCF_048455015.1). Lineage (NCBI taxonomy): Eukaryota > Metazoa > Arthropoda > Arachnida > Ixodida > Ixodidae > Haemaphysalis > Haemaphysalis longicornis. The sequence goes on along the minus strand of NW_027526460.1, from coordinate 60,097,987 downwards.
CCGCTCCCGGAAAAACGGCGGATTTTTTTTCGACTTATATTTTCGCTTATTTATCAATGTATCGAAGAAACGTGACAAACACACGTCATTCGGCCCTATTAAAAAATAATTCGGAAAAAACTCCCAAGCATTTCCCCGAGGGTGAACATGGTTAAGTGCGAATGCACGGGGTGATGCTATGAGGGGGAGTAAAGTTAAAATCCGTTGGCATTCGCCAGTGAGTTAACGTAAACTCCCCCGTGTGATCACATTGCGATTCCCAGGAACCATTAGACCCTCTCGGGAAATCTTGGTGAGTTTACGTGTATATGTGAGAGTAATTCGCACTATAATGATGTTTATGTGTTATTAATTTTATTCGCGGGATATGTGTATTGTATATGTAATTCATACTATATGTTATATTTATTATTTCATTATTAATTCGCAGTATATATTCTGTATTTATTAATTCGCACTATTATATTATTTATTAATTCACACTATGGTACCTTACGGTCTAATGGATCCTGGGAATCGCAATGTGATCACACGGGGGAGTTTACGTTAACTCACTGGCGAATGCCAACGGATTTTAACTTTACTCCCCCTCATAGCGGAGAGCGGTGCGGGGAGCGGCGCGCGCCCGCGCAAACCGGGGTGAGGAGGCGGAGCGCGTGCAGTCACGTGGGGTGTGACGTCGCTGCGCCGTTGCTACAGACGCTCCTCTCCGCTCCTCGCGCCGTTGCTAGGGGAGAGGAGAAGGAGCGCGGATGACGGCGGATTCAGGGTCGCTTATAAAGTGCATTCGCACTTAAAAGCCGAATAGCTCTGGCAATGACGACTGCAACCTTGATATGTATCTTTACCGAGTCCCTTATCCCGTATCTTTCTGTTCTGCTATATATATATATATATATATATATATATATATATATATATATATATATATGTGTGTGTGTGTGTGTGTGTCGAAAGAGAGTGTGAAAGAGAGAGAGAAAAAACATTTATTTGAAAAGGATGACCACTGGCCACAATGTACGAAATGAATGGGGACGGAGGGTAAGGGATAATAAAGAAATGCTTATAGTTCTCAGTAGAGCGAACTGTGCTAGTTATTCATGGCATCTGCAGTAGATGGGCTATTCCGTGATCAGCGCAATCGAGTCAGGAGTTCGTACAGGTTTGCCAATTCGTTCTTTGGAGGACCCAATCAAACAACTCGCGTTAGACTGATTTTAATTGAATAGAATTAAATTTCATATCATCATCATCATCATTATCAGCCTATCTACACCCACTGCAGGGAAAAGACCTCTGCCATTAATCTGCAATTATCCCGGTCGTGTGCTAACTTCCCTATAATAGTTGTGCATCAATTTGTTGTGGATGGGTGTGTGGTTGGGGTGATTTAAATGTGGGGTTGCTGGCAAAGGCTGGACATCACCAGACTAGGTGTGTGAGGCCTGATGAAGTTGTGGTATGGCAGTAAGTACATCTCGGGGGGGGGGGGTGGTGTGGTTGCAGGTGTGCGGTATATCAATTGCGAAGTGTTTTGTATGTGTAGGCTGGATTTGCAATAATTTTGTTAATAAATACACCCGAATCGTCCTGTTTTGCGCTTTTTTCTAAGCACCAGATTGTTCATCGTCTATAACTATTCTTGTGTTCTCTACGCGGAAGGATCTCTAGAACAGAACGTGTGGAAGGCCCGTTGCAACCAAGATCAAATTTCTCCAATTCGTGATTCGTATTGCCAATTAAAAACAGCGTGTAATCTTCGAGTAAATCATGGCGATGACGCACTCGGTGTTACTGACTGTAAATATGGCTCTCAACAAGCAGGACAAATATTTCGGCGTGAGCTCCTCTAGAAATTCTGCAACAATTTGAACAGCTTTTCTTACAATCACAGATGTTTTTGCAAAACTAGGATAAAACACGTCCATTAAATGGAGATTTTTAAAGCTCTTTTCATTGACAATGATATCACACTGTGCCTGAAGGAGTGAGGCTTACTAGAGGATTGCATTCGTCATAGGTGCTGCGTGTGATTTCACAGCCCTCATTATTATCAGCGGCATTATCCTCACATGCCCAGAGCACCAGAAAAAGCAAGTAGAGGCTGTCGCAACGGCATTGCTTGGCACGTGAGAAATCACCACTGTACGTATGTGTTGTTCCTCCAGCCCGTCTACAAGCTCCGCTTCTAGTTTCCTTCAGGGCTTTTCCGGGTCAAGAAATAATGCCTCCTTACAATTTATATATACACGTCGACAACCTTTGTGCTTTCGCTTATGAACGCAATATTACCGTACCAATAGTAAAGCACGCCGAAATGGCCCCAGTGCGTCAATACATGTCTCCCGAAAAAACAAACAAATATTCTGGCAGTCCAGAAAATTGGTCGGTGACTGTATACATTACCGGCGTGTTCAAGTACCCTGCCAGAGGTAGGCTTCTTTCATATACATACATGATGCGCTGTAGACTGAGCGAAGCTTCATGAGGTCTAAAAGGAGAACCAAAGCATGGCGACTTTTTTTTCTTAAGTAGATCTAGCATTAGGGCTTTGTATGTTATCATTGCTTCACAAAGGGAATACGATATCATAATGTTATCACATAAACGTACCAAATGCACCCAAAACAAAACATGAAGGATATAAGTAAGCATCGGGATGTCTAGGTTAGTTTATTACAAGACTGTAATGTTTCCTTCAAACACCTTGGCCATGATTGCTGCCCTTACATTTTGCTTATCGAACGGAAGTGGATTGGAGGTCTCCCTAAATCTTTGAAGAAATAGAAAAGTAGGGAACAAAATCATTCATATTTCAAATTCAAAATTTTTTTTCAACATAATAAATTCGACTTTGAAATTTGAGTACCGGCAAGCTGCATCTTGGCGGTACTCACCTACGGGGCAGAAACGTGGGGGCGCACTAAGAGGATCCAACTTAAATTGAGAATAACTCAGCGGGCAATGGAACGGAAGATGATAGGTGCAACATTAAGGGACAAGAGAGCGGAGTGGGTCAAGAAACAAACGCGTGTTAAGGACGTATTAGTAGAAATTAATAAGAAGAAACGGGCTCTGGCAGAGCATGTAGTGCGAAGGCAAGATAACGGTTGGTCATTAAGGGTAACGGAGTGGATCCCTAGAGAAGGCAAGCGTTGCAGGGGGCGGCAGAAAGTTAGATGGGCGGATGAGATCAAGAAGTTTGCGGAGATAAGTTGGCCGCAGTTAGCACAGGACCGGGGTACTTGGAGATTAATGGGAGGGGCCTTTGCCCTGCAGTGGGCGTAGATAGGCTGTTTATGATGATGGTGATGATGATATGTTTCTTGTTTAAGAGTTGTTTCACCTACCCGAACCCCAAGCATGGATCATGCCTGTTCACTTTGCGCATCGCTAAGAAAACCTCTGGCGTGTCCGAGGCCCGACGTTAGTGCAAAACCGACAGAAGAAGCATTCTGTTAATTAGCAATACACGTTGAATTGATTGTACGACAGAAAACAAAAAAAGTAACAACGCAGTAAATAAGGGACGCAACTGGCGGTCTCCCCCACCTTACCGCGGGACAGCAGTGTGAGCGAAAATCGAGTTGCGAAGATGACAATTTCGTTACAAGATCAGCGAGACGAGAGTAAAACAGCCGAAGGCTGTTCGAGGCCCAGAGAAGAGAGCGTTTTGAATGGGAAGGGCGGCAGAAACTATCGTCGTCTTCGACATTTCCGGAATAGCAATCTGATACGCGGCGCTTGCTTTTTCGTTTTGTTGTTGTTGTTGTTGCTTTGAGGTCTTGCGAACTAGGTGTCTCACCGGCATTCCATACTTGAAGGAGTATATAGGCTTGCAAAAAACGCAAAGCGCTCAGCAAATTATGCACAAATGGACATAAGTCCTTTCCCTACACCTAAGTACTGTGAAGGCTCTGGAAATGACGTATGTGCTTTCCGTCTTACTTGCATTGAACTAAACCTGACAGAGTGCTTGCAGGGTTCAGGGAATTCAGTCACTGGTTGGGTATCCGGTGCGAAGAAGGATTTTACTCGGTAAGTTGACTTCTGTCATGGCTTACCCTCGATATAAAAGTACAGTTGATTTTTGTTCAGCAAAAAGGTTACATATGATAACAGTTAGGGCCACTAAATATTTATTTTGGGGGACGTGTTGTGTTGCACCCTGTTTTAATACAAACTGGCGATTCCTATGTGGCGAGAAGTGCAGTACACCCCAGCTTCACGTCGTAACGCACAAGTAAAAAAACAAGAGCCTTTGAGGTGAATGTATACCCACTACACGTGTTCCTCCGTGGAGAGTGACGGGAATAAAAAAAGTTATAGTCGAGTTCATGTGAGTTTACCCGACTGTGTCCGTCCGTCACACTTTACAGCGTTTCTTTGAAGAAAAAGAATTTCAGGAATCCGTTGGCTGTCCTCGAAGCTCCTTCCGACAGCGGTGGATTTCTGAAAAGCTCTTGTTTTTTTACTTCCTATTTGAGGAGGAGATGCAATGTTGCCGTCTTAAAGCTTACCAACTTAGGTTACTGAATGATGATAGAGCAAGGCCCCGCCTTTTTTATTGTCTTTTCCAGTAACTTTTGCGATCACGCTTCATGAAGATTGATAGGAGATCGCGAATGGAAAAGGCGCACTTGACGTGAAAGATTGATGAAACTTCTGTAGACCGGTCCACTCTTCGAACTCCGGAGCCAGCAGCAGGGGACGCTGGAAACTCGCAGTGAAGGGTGCTGACAAACAGAAGTAAAAATGAACTGTCGCGAGATCGGTTTAATAAAACTCCTGCCTGCAGTGACAGTATGTCAAGTAGTAAGCTGAAGGTTCATTGGTCGCATTTTTATTTTTGCCCAAGAAGACAGGCGATACAATTAGCCTTGTTTTTACGTATTTATGTATGAATTTGAAATATTGCAGTTCTCCGTTGAATATCTACTCATGCTCAAGAGCTTCCTGCTTTTCATGCGGACGAATGCGGCAAATGCAATTTGGTTTGTTTTTACGACATGTGTGAAAAGATGGCCTCTTTGAAACGGCAACTGACATTGTGTGTATCAATAGAAACAAGTGATTCGTAGCTTGGTTCATTTGTATTTGCTCCAATGTCAGCAGATGCACTAAATTCAACGATAGTGCTGCTATTAGAGCTGAAGATACATGTACACAGGAGCAGTACTATGGGATACTTCTTCTTTTTACTGTTTTCCTAAAGAATTACTTGGTGGTGTATATAGCTTAGGGATAATTAAGCCGTTTACTGTGAGTGCCAGAAGAATGAAAGAGATGAAGAGCATAAGAGGTGGAGTGTTGTTCAATCATTCATAGGACATTTTTTGTAGAGCGCTGGCATAGTGTGGACTTATCTGAACGCATTTCATTGTGTGTTTTATTGCCAGATTTTAGTGGCCAGCTTGATACCGCCCTCCTTGACGTGCATTCGTTCTAAAACAGAACAAAAAACGGCACTTGCAGGTGTTACATGACTCTCCATCAGATACTTAAGAAAAATGTTCACATGACAGGTATGATTACTGAAGCAAGAGTTGTTAAGAAAGAGATAGCATGAGTTTAAAAAAGAATGTAAGTGCCATCTCAAACTTAAACGATAGCACAAACCATCTTAGTCATAGTACCCGAGCCGCAATTCGTCAGCATGAACACTAAAATTTAAGAAAATTAATATTCGTGCATGGAAAACACAGTAGAAATTCTCCTGATATTTTTACCTTTAGGGAAGTGCTTTAGGGTTTGTGCAAATGTTTTTTCTCTGATTTCTTGTAAGGACATGCGAAACACTGAGTTACGCATGTGCGCTGTAGAGCGGTATGTATACGTTTACGCATAGTCTGATGAGATTTTCTACTTAAGATTAAAACAGATCGAATGGAGTAATAGATTGATTGACTGTGGGGTTTAACGCGCCGACGCAACGCAGGCAATGAGGTGCGCCGTAGTGGAGGGCTCCGGATTAGTTTTGACCACCTGGAGATCTTTGTCGGGCGGCGAAATCTCGTATAAACCGGCGTTTTTGCTTTTGATCTCCATCAGAAAAGCGGCCGCCGCGGCCGTGAATTGAACCCGCGTCCTTGTGCTCAGCAGCACAACGACTTGACCACTGGGCCACCGCGGCGGGTTGGAGTCATAGAAAATCGTGGCAATACTCACGCAAGCACCTTTCACTATTTTTACGTTTCAAGAAATAAACGTCAGCGGCAAAAATGCATGACACTGACATGAGGATGAGGGTAGTGCGTTAAGGTGACACTGGCGGGGTCGCAGGACAAATTGAGCGCAGCTTATTTATAAGGTTAACAACGCGCTACGTGCGGTTTCGGCGATTCGATGCAAGCGCCACCAACCACGGTACGGCCATCCACCGAAACAATGCGAGGCGCCGATGTCTTCCGCAGTGAAATCATCGGATCACTGGTTCGTGTCAAGGAGAGGGTCCGAAGAAGGAGATAAAGGATGAGTTAAGGCAAGCTCAGCCACCGTCAAGCCAGCATTTCGTACGCTTCCGCAGTGAGGGAGTGTAATCACTAGTTCGCTTGAAGGGGAGGGATGCGGAAGCAGGGAGAGGGGGAAAGGTTAAATGTGCAAGCGGTAAAAAAGTGACGCAAGTGATACAGGAAGGTTCTGGATGCACCAGCGTTCACTGCGCGTTCGCCCCTTCAGCCGCACCGCACCAAGCAGCGTCTGTTTCGTTTTACCGTGAGATTGTGTGCGCTTTCACAGCGAGCTTCAGCCTGAAAAGCGAGCTTTCTAATAACAAACTCGGCCTAGGAGCATTCTACCAGCTTAGTATTTGTGGATACGGTCGCATCTATGTATCGTGTCCGAGAGAGATGGAGAGAGAAAGATAGAGAGAGAGAGAGCGAGCGAGAGAGAGAGAGAGAGAGAGAGAGAGAGAGAGAGAGAGAGAGAGAGAGAGAGAGAGAGAGAGAGAGAGAGAGAGAGAGAGAGATGGCTTTTCAATGAAGAAGCAGAGAGGTTTTCCGGCGTTCATAAGCGCCAAATGCTTCTCTGCCGGGAATTTGGGATGGAGAAAGGAAAGACCTATGAAAGGGCTGGGTAGAAAAAACAAAACAAAAAAAACTGTCTTGGACATGGGTGTTACTCGTGTCCGAGGCGCCCAACTCTCTCATAGGGATGACTGCCATCCCCGCTCCAAAAGAATACTATTAGGTTCATACTTATTTCTTAAATTCTGGGCATATTTAATTTGTGTGCGAAAAAGCTTCGGTCATCATCCTGCTCACAGAACGGAATGGCTTGTTCTATTTGCAAGAAGAGATCGACTAGCACTCCTCAATCAAGTTTATTCATATATTTTCTAATAGGCGTTCATTGTAGCGCTCGATCTTTTAGTTTTTACTGGTTAGTAATAACAGATCTCTAAGCAGGCGCGGTATAACGCTACGCCACATTTAAAGAAATGTAGTGCCTTAAGGCCACCGGTATAATACTGCTGGTGTTATGGCTCGAATATTTCGAAGCACACGGGTTAGATCGAATCACAATTTGACTCATTATACTGAAGGACTCTAATAATAGCTAACACGATAATATTTGATAATTACGGAACAGTGTTCCTATACAAATCGGAAACGCTCGAAGGGAATCGCATGCTTCGCGGTATAGGTACACTGAACCTGACAGAGGCCGGTGTGATCGTATCACTTTACCTAATAAAGTTGGCTGTAGCGCTCGCTAGTACATCGACAAAGGAATGTCGATTTCTTGACCAGTGCCTGCAGCAAGCCGTGCCAACGATCTACCGGGCTGAGACTGAGGCAAGGCGTAATGGAAAGGTAGCCGTGATGAATGCATCGATTCCTCCTTTCCTTTTCCGTTACATGCTAATTGACTAGTCGGCTTCAACATTAGCGACCGACGTTTTGTCACTTGTTGCGCTTAAACTGTTTGTTCGTTTTGGCTTTTCCGTCTGTGGGCGCCCGTGGCTTCACTCGTGATAATCGTGGCTGTTGGTATCCCGGTTAGGGTGGCAATGCTTACGTGCATTGAATGCTACGAAATAGCATGGTACCTTTCGCAATAGAACTGCTGCCATGAACCACCAGGTTATGAAAATTGGCGCCGCTGCTTGTGTGACAAACATCAGCGCAACGTGCCTATACCACGTGGTATAGGCACGTGGTAATGCGAGGGAAATCATGAGGGAAATGTGAGTGGTGTACCACTGGGATTCGTCTTAGCGGCACAGCACCCAATTTAACCGTTCGCGTATATACCCTACCCTTGAGGATTTGTATCGTCGGTTTATGAAAAAGTACAAAATATTTATATGAACAATGACGGGAAAGATGACAGACTATACACCCACACAAAATTCGGGTCGACTTCTTTGACCTACCCTCTAAGTTGGTTTTGCCTGGACATTATGTTAGTCCACATAGTGCTGGTACAGTTTTGCGGAAATACGCCTTTGCCTATTTCTGTAGAAATAAATCCGGCTCTTAGGAAGGTCATTGGGCTACTCTCCTGCGGAATAACGTTTAGAAGCGCCAGGTTGCAGATAAGTTATGAAAAGTGGACACAAAACCGGCTCAACAGGCTCATTCCTTTTATAAGGGAAAGTAATTTCTGCCGTTTTAAGACGTCGCTTTTGTTTTCCACAAGCGGAACGTTACTTGTCTAGATCTGCGACGCAGACAGCTATGGCGCAGACAGGTGCACTTAACTTAGCCAAGAGCGTTGACGTGGAGATAAAACTGTTATAGGCTTTCCCGCATTCACGCCAGATACTGAGCTAGGTTAAACTAGGTACACGTTACTACTTTAAAGGACGCGAAGGACATATTTGACTATTAAATTTCTTTCAGTTCACACACAGGCGCTGCTACTGGTTTAGGTGAAATATAGGTCACCTAAAAGACGTTTTTGTTACTTTTTGGAACAAATTTCGCAGATTTTTACAAGAAATCCGTGACCAGGGATTCGCCAAAGCCCTCTACAATAAAAGAAAACTTTGTGCGGCATTGGCAATAAAATATGCCTGACAGTGCAATATTATAGCCTAGAGAATGAGCAGGAAAACTGCAGACGAATGTAAGAAAATAAAAATACGAAATGAAAGCAGTAATTGAGAATTAATTAATTCTAGACAACCTAAAAACCTAGAAGAAATAAAGAAGTGGTAGGGTGGCCCCAATTTTCGCATGTTTTTCCAATTTATGGGAAACACAATATCCTTCAAGAGCTGCATACATTCCTCTTTGCAAACCGTCGTATAATACATCACTGCGGGTGAGTGCAATCCTTGGCATGGGCCACTGAAATCCTTAGGCCGTAATTGGACTGGGGTGGTTCTTCGGCCGAAACATAAAAATGCACCTTGTGAGCATTTTTGTCAGTTCTTCGTACCATTAATGAATATTTATGTAAGTAACGCTACAGTAAGAGAGAGAGAGAGAGAGAGAGAGAGAGAGAGAGAGAGAGAGAGATGTCAAACGTGAACAACTGCGAAAAAATGGGGGCAAGAGCGCCAGGCAATAGGGCAGTTTGAGCCGTGTGCCAGCCTTTCGACCTTGCTTATTGTTCCAGGCAAAGTAAAAACGCCGTACGTTGAATGTGCGATTATAAACTCACAGTTAGGAGTCTAGTATTTATTCTCACATTTCAGCAAACGCCTGGCTTTTTGTTTTATATATTCTAAATTTACCTTGCTTTCCTTGCCTGGTCGCGCTGGACAGGGCATATGATAAATACGCCGTTAAAACTACTTTGTGACTGCCGGAAAGTTAAGCTAATTTTGTTTCCTGTACGACACCGTTTTACTCTGCCCAACGATAGTAATACAAAACACCTATTGATGACAACACGAACTACTGCTGAAAGGGTAGGGTAGCTGCGCACGGTACCTGGCACAGAACCCTTCCGGAGGCTCTTTTCGGGGCCACAGAGTATGGGAGGCCACGCTGAATGGTAATAGAGAGTAATAGCAGCCATAAGGTGAAGGCGTGCCTTGGCATTCAACTCCGCCGCACTCTCTAGGAACGGGGAGTGTGCCGAACGGCATCAACAGAAGAAAGTAATTGCGCCCAGAAGGTCACCATGATTCTTGGCTTACCAAAGCCGCTATCTCAGTTGTGGCATTGAGGTGTCATCGTGGTTTATTGCGGAAATTATGGGCAGTGTTGATGTTTTTATCGCAGGGCTTGGTAGGAAAGCTGCCGACTCGTAAGTACGTCACGTCCTTCTATTGGCTGTCGTTATGGCCGTTGAGCGTCCTCAAGCCGTTTAGAGCAGTGGAAAGTGTAGGTCGGCCTGTGGGGTGTGCCGATGAGACGCAATAAGTCATCCTCAAAAAGGTTACGTCTTAACGCTTTCAACTATCTTCTAAAAAGGCTTTTCTCATGAAAGCTCTGTGGGGCACCTTCCTCGCTTTTCTTTTGCTAGCTTGGTAAAAAGCCGGAATAATAGGTTTGTTTTAGAGAGGCTATTTCAGAGTAAATACATCTGGGCGTACTTTGTTTTCTCCACTTTGCACCAAACGTGGGGAGGTTTTAGTCCTCTTCCTAAACTACAGGACATTTGCCTTCATTCAGAGGAAAATATGTTTGCACTTTTACGACAACAGTTACGATTTTATAGTTCCGCTCATTTGCGGTGTTTTATTGCTTAAAGATGATCCTAAACTAAGAAACAGTGAAACATATTGACCATTTTTATTGTATACGATTGTATTTTTAAATTTACAATCCGCTTCACGCAATGCGAACAGGCGAGGAGGAACACACTTATTTTTTTTTAATTCCAAAATATAAATTATACTAACATTATTTTGTTGTAAAAAGAAATAGTCTGGGGGATGATCGCTTAGCATAATATCAGACATCCGAAGAGAAAAGAACTGCTTTGGCAGATTTCATTTCTTGAGTTACCGAAAGCTGTTTCAGCCGATGTTTACTGTCATCTAATTTGTCACTGAGGTACAATTAGGAGCCGTTCTGTGGTTCCCATCGTTTGTTTACCGGCAGGCAAGGGAAGTGTTCTCCTCGGTAAAAGTTGCCATAAACACATCGTTCCCACAAAACAGCAGTTGGAGTTGTGCACGCAACGACTGTACTTGTTAATCTGGTTATCTCCGCTTCAACTAGGCCGAACTCCGGCAGGACGACGTTCAGGTTATTCCGGTTTCCTGGCTTACCTTCTGTAGCGCGCAGGCAGCCCTGTTGTTCATCAGGAATGTAAATGGTAATTGATTTTCACCCGTGTTCCCATGGTGTGGAAGCTGTTGCGATGCTGTTTCGCAACCCGCCTCCAACCAGCGTGTCCACAATGGCGAACTATGCCGCTGCTGGACAATAACCTTTCGGCGAGCTCGTGGCCCCTCAAGCGCCAACCGGCCAGCGGCGGTGCTAACAACAGCATTGCTTGGCGCCCCGCACTGCAAGCTTCGGCGGCGTGCCCGCGCCTCATTTTCATGCCCTTTTGTGGAGTGTCTGACGACGCTGGAAAGGTGTTCTACAAGCCACCCCACCAATATCAGTTGTTGTTCCTGCTGACATGGCACATACCCACGTGGGGGATTGGCCAGGAATCGCGCGTGAGAAGGGCTAATGCACCCGCTTAAAGGAGTACTGACACGAAATTTCAAAGCTGAGATCCGCTTGATTTTGAAACTGAAAGCTCTGCTGGAATTTTTGTGTGCAGTAATGAAACAATTATATTCTGGAAAGTGCTACTAAATAAAGAAGCCCCGTTTACATTGACCCGACGAGGGCGCGTTGAGTCGAACTAAACAGGTTTTTTGGACTCAGCCCGCCCATGTATAAGCGGGCGGGTTGGTCAGAGAGCCGTCGCGGCGAGTCCAGTCGACTCGGAGGCAAGGGGTGGGTTGGCTCGCTCGTCTGGCTGAGTCGGCGGGCCGCGGGGAGCAGAATACCGTATTGGCGCGGTTCTAACGCGTCCCCAATCGTAACACGCGAGTAAGTTCGCGCAGGAGAATTCGAAAAAAAAATTTACACTGACGGTACTGCGCATATGGAAAAGACGGGACACTATGTGCCTGGAAGAGGGACATTTTATTTGGCGTATGCAGCTGTGGAAGCCAAAAAGGATTGCGCTTCATAATATTGCTTATCCAGCTCCTGCTGGTAATGAAGTCATAGCGGGAAACACTGAAGCTGCTTGCGATTTCAAGTGCCTTGATCTTCATAATTCTTACCGTTTCGGGCTAATTGCAGAAGCACAAAAAAATGTGCAACAGCTGACCAAGCTATGCGGCATTCAATTGAGAAATCAGTGAGCCGAAATTCACTCAGGTGGTGTTGACGGATTGTTTTTATTGGATTGAGTTGGATTTTGTGGAGACTTCGTGTCCGTTGCGCATGGTAATGATGCCGGCCGCTTTAAAGCCTATTAAAGCCGATTCTAACGCGGGTACAAATATTAAGGCTACCTTTTAGCAAAAGAGGGTGCGCGTTAGAATCGTGAAAATACGGTAGCCCCTTTTCCGGGTACCCCGCCGCTCCTCTCACCTCGATTCTTTGAAAGGGGTGCATATAAACGCGGGAGGGGTCGAGGTAGCTAAACCCGCCAGTCGACTCGACCCTCCCTGGTCGGGTCCATGTATCCGGGGCTAGAGGGGTGCAAGACATCTTCATGGTTGTGCAACATCCCCAGGACAAAGGGGTCTCCGACCCCTGGCGGATTGCCACGGCGGCGGCAACCTAGCGCTCACCTGCGCAGGAGAGGAGCGGGTCTCTCGTGCGTGTGCGCGTGTGTTTGTGCGTGGGGGCGCTACTATCAGTGCCATGAATTTTGTGATTGGTGCGTCTTGACGTCAGCCGAGAGAAAGGGGGAAAGGGAAAGGACACAACGCGCCTATTTAATCTCTCGCACGCAGGAGAGCACTGCTGTTTTCTGATACCGAGATGTAAATACTTGTATATAAAGTTTTCTTCTCCGTCAACTTCGCCATCATGACTGCCCCGGAACTACACCAACCTCGGACCACATAGACTACGCTACCCTGGTTCGCAACAAAGCTTGCGGCTGCCTGCTGCGGGCCAGCTCCTAAAGTAACAGCAGTCTCGGGCACGTGTGTTGAGTTGATCCGCTATTATTTGCCCTGATCATCTCCAATTTTTAAAACTAGAGTGAAAGCCAAACTCTAACCGGTGATTTCTACAGCGATACGATTCCAAAGCTTCAAACCACGGGGCTATAAGCAGGCGTCAGGCTAATGCACGGAGTTCAATTTGGCAATCCTTTACAAAAACACTTTCTTCTTCATAGTAAGATGGTTAAAATTTACCGACTGTTAGGCGTGGCCGTTTAGGATTCTGCTCGAAGCCTTTCGTATTTTATTCGTCCCCTTCTGGTGCAAAAAGTGCACAGTGGGTAAATGGAACAGTTCCACGTGCTCAGCCCCAATTTCGCTTGTAGTGTAGAATGCACTATTGAACATATTTTATTGAAATGCTTCTCAGAAAAGAATGTGAACAAGATGACAAATTATAAAGCCGCACTTCATTCTTCTCTAAAACATACGAGTAATTAGCCTTGCAATTTTGATACACCACAAATATTTTATATAATTTGTAAATACATGATGTTATCGACAGTTACGAAGAAAATTTCAGATAGAAATCTTCGCATGCACTTCCCGATTCGGTCTCAATAATGTGATAGAAAAAAATTAAGAAAGGCGTTAGACCCTGTGTAAATATTTTTCCGGTGTATAAAATAACTTGGCTGATTTTTACTCTCCCTTTCGTGTTGCATATTTCAGAAGCAAAAGCAAGAGGTGAGAGATAGCGAGCTCTTCAGATTACCTACAAAATTAAAATAAAGATGTTTCACTAGTCTCTCGTATCGCACAAGCAAATAGATAGGACTGGGGACTTTATTGATTGAATGAATGTGTCATAGACAAGCGTGAGTGGTAAAACACTAAAAGCAAGAATGCCTTGCAGACAGATAATTATTCCTGTTCTTGAATATTTCAAGTCAAACAGAACGTTGTAAATGTGGGTTTTATTAAACAATACACGTAACTCCATGTGCGATAAATATATGGCTGAGCTCGGTCTAGTGCTCGTGCCTCCCATGTACCCATCTTCTGTCCCGTGTACTTTTGTGCTTGGAAAAGAATGCATGATCATCCATTCCAATCCAACTACTATCAACGTGTTCACAAGGCCGATTACGAAGAGCTCTGAAGATTAATGTATGCCAGTGTCACGCGAGCCATGGATGGCTGGAAGCATATAAAAAAACGTGGGCCAACGCCGTTGACACAGTATGTTTTAGTAGCCCGACTAGGACGAAGTTGAAGAACTGCTACATTGGCCACTTTTTCTTCAGAGTACAACAATAGGCACAATGAAAATAGGAAGCCCCTGATGCAGATTCGTTCTAGTTCCACACGCACCACTTGTTCGTTCATCTGCATCCTTAAGGGTGTTTTTGTGTGTGTTAACAGTCAACTTTACGTGTAGTTTGAGCTGAGCCTGCTTTGTTCGAGCGCTGTTTCTCTTCCTTTTGTCGATCTGTTGCTGATCGTGGAGCCCATGCAAGTACACACACAGAAACTCGCAGACCCAGATCACGCGACATCGCCCCGTGCTCTCTCAATGAGTAGGCACGACCTCTGCTGATACCACATATCAGGCGTACTCTTTCTTGTCATTTGTACTGCGGTTCGTTCAAACGAATTTGTTCGCTTTGGCGGAGGCACCGGGGGATTTTGAGGCTGCAGAAACCCTTTAGACTTCTTGCGGTTCGATCTACATTAGCTCTTGCTGACTACAATGCAAGGCAATTCCTTATCTCGAAATAAATTTGTAGGGACGCAGAGTGGCGTGACCGGCGCATTCGTGAAGCACAAACACACGTAAACGCGATCATCATCAATGTAGCTCTCATGTGAATGAGGGCGAATGATGCAACATTATGAATTCTGAGAAGACGGGCAGTTCTCATCCTCATTGTTGTCTACCAGGCGTTTCAACCCCCTTGCAGCAGAGGGATGGCCTCAATGCCGCCATAAATGTACAATGGCGCGTCTCTCCACCCTGCTATCTAAGCCTCCGTCCCTGCTTCATTGTTGCAGGATCAAGCATTTGCCCCTCGTTCAATTCCAACGTTCGAAAGAGGGCCATGACAACCACTTCTGTTTTATGAAAGTGGTCTTGATTCCGCTTATCGTTGGGCATCATTGCTTTTATGGAGAGTGTGTCACGCTCGGCTTAGTGAAGACAAAATTAGGATAATCGCTGTCGCGATGACTTCTGACGTACTTACATACTGACTAGGAGGACTTTTTTTAGGGCGGCATGCATGCGTCGTAAGGTGAAATCCTTATCCGCCCGAAGACAAGTACTAGTTTCTTCCATGTGGTTCATAGGCCCCTTGTAGCGCAGCATAAAGAAGCAACTGCATTCAATGTCTTTTGCGTTAGTCGCCATGCCTTTAATCACGGCGGGTAAACGATGCGGCAGCAATTCTTCCTGATTTCAGCGCATGTGCACAAGTGCTTTCCTGCAGCCTCTCACTTATCAGTGTCTGGGATAACGAAGGATTACTGCGCAACAAGACCTGCGATTCTTCAGAACATCCAACCCATTCGCACTGATATTTTGTGAGCCATACACAACAAAGTTTTAGCAGCCCAAAGCACATTTTTGAGGCGCCTAGCATGCTTACTTTGTATTGCAGGTACTGCTTCCGAGGCTGATGAATTTAACACTAAGCAAGACTACGAGTACACATGAACACTTTTTACGAGCTGTGAATGATGATGATGATGGTTGGGTTTTTGTGGCGCAAGGCCGACTAAGGTCAAAGAGCGCCAGAGAAAAGGTTATTTAATGAAGTGAAGTGGGTACCACAAAAAGGTAGGTAAAAAAAGTGTCAACCAAACATAGTAAAATCAGTTAAAGAAAATGGTGATAGCTGGTGTATAGGGCCAGATTTGATTATGCGTGGTAGGAAATGAGGTTTAAAAAGTTGACTTCTGACAAATACTCAAACACGCGTTTCGCAGAAACAATGGCTTCGTCACCTAGAAACACCGATGGATGTAGTGGGATATGTTGTCTGTAGAGTTCTCTGAAGTGTTTGTGTCGTGTTGTGTGAAGTGCCTTGCATGTGATTAGTATGTGCACTACGGATAGGGCCTCTCCGCACCTGCTGCACTGGGGTCTAAAAGATCCCGTCAGCAGATTCGAGTGCGTTGCATGGGTGTTCCCTATCCGCAGCCTACCCAAGGCGACTTCCGTGTGTCTGTTGTGTGAGGCAGCTGTGTATTGTCCCAAGTGTGGCTTTATTACATGTAGTTTGTTGTCTGTCTGTTCGTCCCAGTGTGTTTGCCATGTTCTGCGCAGGTGTTGTCTTATGTGTGGCTTGAGATCTGTGTAGGGTATCGTTGTAATGTCTACAGTGTTCCTGAGTGCAGCAGCAGCGGCCCTCTCGTCTGCCAACTCATTCCCAGCGATCCCTGCATGTCCTGAGACCAGCAGAGGACCAGCTCAAGCTTTTGTGCATAGACGGACATGATAGTGTTGAATACAAGATTAACTATGTGGTTTTGGGGGGGCTTGTGCGATGACAGTGCGCGAGCAACACTCAAAGAATCTGTATAGATGATGGAATTGGGAATTTTGAGTTTCAAGAATGGGTCGTACAATCAGTAAAATTCCATACGCTTCTGCTGAAAAAATTGTTGTGTGCACGCTAATGGTTCTGGCTGCATTGAAATTTGGACCATGAGCAGCGCACGACACCATAGTGGAGGTTTTAGAAGCGTCGCTATAAAATTCTGCACATGTGCATTTAAACTGCAAAGACAGAAAGTGCTGCAGTATTGCAGCTCGTGGTACCCGATTTTTGTCAAGTGTAATAAAAGAAAGGTCGCACGACACAGGGCGAACTTGCCAAGGCGGTAAACTGTTTGAAAAGGATGACCTGTACACATCTAAAAACGAAGCACTGAGATCCGAGGCTTGCTCTTTCACTCTAAGTGAAAAGGGCAGAGGAACGGATGGGCGATTTACAAAGAGCAGAGATGTTGATGTATCGTTAAAGACAGGATAAAAAAGATGATTATTCAGCGATGAAATTTTAAAAGCATAAAGCAAGTCCATGTATGTTTGTTCGTTCTCAACGCTCCACTTATTACACTCGACATAATGACTCTCAGCAGGGCTAGTGCGAAAAGCAACCGACGAAAGACGAAGGCCCAAGTGTAGCACTGGGTCAAGAATTCGCAAGGCGCTCTTAGTCGCCGACCCATACACCACACTGCCATAGTCCAAACGAGACCCAACCAAAGCAGTATACAAGCGAAGCAAGAGTTCTTTGTCGGAACCATAGGATTGGTGGGAGAGAACCTTAAGTATATTCATTGTTTTGAGACATATATTTTTAAGTTCCTTGATGTGGGGAATGAATGTGAGTTTGTGATCAAACACCACACCTAAGAACTTGTGCTCCTTGTTCACAGGAAGCGACACGCCATTAAGATGAATGTCTGGGTCCGGATGGAGCCCACGCTTCCTGGAGAACACAACGCAGGAACTTTTTTCAAGATTCAATTTAAAACCATTGTTGTCTGCCCAGCCGGCAAGTTTCTTGACAAAAATTGGACTTGACGTTCGCAGATTGACATATTACATGATTTATAGGATATCTGGACGTCATCTACATGCATGGAATAAGAGATTATGGGTGGCAGTGCCTTACCAAGAGAGTTCATTTTTACTATGAAGAGAGTGCAGCTTAACACACCACCTTGTGGCACGCCATTTTCTTGCACGTGAACCCTTGAGAGTGCACCACCGACCCTCACTCGAAACGTTCTTTCTCACAGGTAACTGACAAGAGTGTTTAACATGTTACCCGAGACACCGAATGACTTTAGGTCACTGAGGATCCCGTACCGCCAAGTGGTGTCGTAGGCCTTCTCGAGGTCGAAAAACACAGTTACACAATACTGTTTATGAACGAAGGCATCCTTTATATACGATTCAAGAGATACGAGTTGATCGTTCGTGGATCGCCCCGCCCTGAAGCCTGCCTGGCAGCTCTCGAGAAGACCATTGTACTCGAGGAAGTACACGAGCCTGCGATTGATCATCTTCTCGAGAAGCTTGCACAGGCAGCTCGTCAGGGCAATAGGTCGGTAACTTGAGGGGGACGACGGGTCCTTTCCCTCCTTCAGGAAAGCTACAACTATAGCCTCCTTCCAAGAGTTTGGAATGTGCTCCGAAAGCCATATCTTGTTATATAGGTGTAAGAGTGTTAGAAAAGTGTCTGCGTTTAGGTATTGTATCATTCTATATGTGATGTTGTCTGAGCCTGGATCTGAGGGTTTACACGTGCTCAGAGCAGCCCTCAGCTCATGCAGTGAAAACTCTCAGTTATAAGATGTTGACCTATTGTTATCTAGTATAGGCTTCTTTTCGGCCGTTTGTTTGTGTTTCATGAAAGTGTTTGTGTAGTGTGCTGAACTGAACACGTGTTGGAAGGGTTGTGCGAGTGTGTCAGCCTGGTCTTCGAGTGTGTCCTCTGTAGTGCTGACCAGAGGCAGGCTGCGTGTTTGTTGTCCTTTGAGTTTGCGTATTCTCGTCCATACTTTCCGTTGTCTGTGTACGAGTTTATGGATGTTATGAAGGAACGCCAACTCTCTCGTTTTGCCTCACGGCGCACACGTTTTCCTAACGCCTTGGCCCGTTTGAACAAAATGAGGTTACCCGACGTGGGGTACCGACGCAGGATACCCCATGCCTTGTTCTGGGCCTCCCGCGCCCGGCTACAGTCCTCATTCCACAACGGCCACCGATGGTTGCGCGGGGCACCAGAGGCGTGGGGAATGGACTTTTCGGCGGCGTCGAGAATTTGCGCCGTGAGGAATTGAGCGGCTTCATCCACGTGTAGGTGTCTTATGGTTGTGTAGTGTTGTTTCGATGCCTCTGTAAATGTGTTCCAGTTAGCTCGTGCTTCATTGAACCTACTAGGGGAAGATAAACTGCTTGGGCCTTTACCTATATATGTTAGTGAGGTGGGGAAATAGTCACTACCATATGGGTCCGTACCCACACCCAACTCAAGACATGGAAAGAGAATTGCAGAGCCAATAGCCAGGTCAAGATGTGAGTATGTGTTGTGAGCTATGTTATGGTATGTAGGCTGTTTATTGTTGAAAAGGCATGCTCCAGAGGATGTAAGAAACCTTTCTATCAGGCGATCTCGGGCATCCGTACGAGAAGAGCCCCTAAGAGAATTGTGAGCATTAAGGTCGCCTGTTAGAATGTATGGTTCGGGCAGCTGGTCAACCAGCGCCTCGAAGTCAGAGCTCAAAAGTGTAACATCAGGAGGAATGTATATGGAGCATACCGTTATCAACCTATTAAATATTATTAAGCGTATTGCTACAGCCTCAAGGATAGTGTTTAAAGTGACAGGGTGGCATGCTAAGGATTTCCGGACGATTATGGCCACACCACCAGAAGAGTGTGTGCAGCCATCCCTGTCTTTCCTGTATACCAGGTAACTATTCAAGAAATTTGTGTGTTTAGAATTCAAATGTGTTTCCTGAACACACATTACACTTGGCTAATTGGTATGCAGAATCTCATACACGTCGTCAAGATTATTCAGAAGGCCTCTGCAGTTCCATTGTACTATGTTCTCTCTTCCCATTATGAAGTGTTCGGAGCTACTGGACTGTGTTGTTTATGTGTCGTCTTTCGGGGCTGTGACTCTCGTCTTTTTTGGCTTGTCGGGAGGCTTTCGCGTCGGGATGCGTTCCTTGCGGTGCACCGCAGACAAGAACGGACCGGCGTCCATTTCATCCTCGGATGTCCTCAGAGTGCCTGAGGGATCAGGCTCCTTGGACCGCGAACCCTTTGGGGCGCGCTTTTCCTTGCCCGCAACCACCGAGGGATTCAGGAACGCCTCGGATGGCGCAGGCGGTGCGGTGGG
Source organism: Haemaphysalis longicornis (assembly GCF_048455015.1). Taxonomy (NCBI): domain Eukaryota; kingdom Metazoa; phylum Arthropoda; class Arachnida; order Ixodida; family Ixodidae; genus Haemaphysalis; species Haemaphysalis longicornis. The sequence continues at coordinate 60,078,031 of NW_027526460.1, read as the reverse complement.
GGTGGAAGCTGCCACTGGCTTCCCCATGTCTATCTCCTGTGCGCCCTCGCCTGTGGTTTGGGACGCTGGAGTGGAAGTGGAGGATGCAGCATTGCTTCCACCAGACGTGGTTGCCCCCACAGCCGCTGCTGGCTCAGTGAGCGGTGCGGAGGCGGGTTGGGCTACCTGAGGGAACCCAGGGGGGCGCGGGGGCGGGACCAAGTCGGACTCGCGGTACTGGGTCCTCGCAGAAACCAGACGCCGCTCCGCCCCCGGCGAGCTGCGTCGGCGTACCTCCCCAGAGGGAAAGAGGCGAACCTCTTCCGCGCCTCTGGGAAGGTGATGTTTTCAGTGACCTTGATGTTAATGATTTTCTTTTCTAATTGAAACTTTTCACAGCTTCGGGACCATGCTGCATGCGGCCCCTGACAGTTTGCACAGGTGAAGGTAGTAGAGTCACAATTTTCAGTAGGGTGGCCATGTGCGGCGCATTTCGCGCAGGTCGTTTTGCCGCGACAAGAAGTTGTAGAGCGCCCGAATCGCTGGCACTTGTAGCAGCGGCGCGGGTTAGGTATGTACGGACGTACACCACACCTAATGAAGCCAGCATTGATGTGCTCAGGAAGTTTTGATTTGTTGAATGTCAAGATTATATGCTTTGTGGGGATTTCCTTATTGTCTCGTCTGATGGTGATACGCCTCACTGCAGTTACACCCTAATCTTTCAGGCCTTCCAACAGATCAGCTTCGGTCTCATTCAACAAATCGGTCTCCGAAATCCCACCCTGAGAGCTGTTGAGGCTACGATGGGGAGTGACTCTGATGGCCAGATCTGCCATGCAGGTTTGCGACAGGAGGTTAGTGGCTTGTTGCTGCGTCTTGACATTGACTAGGACTTCACCGGTACGGAGTTTCTTAGCATCGAACGATTTTCCGAGGATGCCTTCCAGGAACTTAGTGATCAAGAATACGGACATGGAAGAAACAGGGTTTGTTTTGTCAACTGCCTCGATAACCAAGAATCGAGGATAGTTGTCAGGTTTCGGAATGTGGATTGTTGGAAGGGAAAGGAAACTTCGGTGCGGCCCCTTTTCGGGGGCCGATCACGTCTGGGGGGGGGGGGGGGGGGGGTTGAATTATCCATATGGCATAGGAAAAAGCAGGGAGACGGGGGTACTTGCTTCTTTGACCTTACCCTGGTAGTCAAAGAGGTCCCGGAGCTCCCTGCCTCGTAGAGAGACAGGGAGCCCATCCGCCGGAGCTTGACCTGGGCTCCGACGGCCACCGTTTGTGGTTTCTAACCCTCCACCTATAAACACATCGCCACGGTTGGATCCAGCTTATGTTTGGGGGCTCGGAATCCGCGGTATCGCCAGTACCGTCACCAAGATTGCTCAAGGTGCCCCGTGCGGGGACGAGTTGTGAATGCGAAAAAGTCAGCGCATGATGTAACACTGCAGTGTGCTCTTCAGTGGATACTAGGACATTGCCGCCCATGCGATTGAGATCCTGACGGCACCTTCCATAGTCCCTAGCCAAGCCCATTTAGCTGGCATGTGCGACTTTGGGTTCGTTTCACGGACTTCGCTGGCAAACGAGATTTGCAAAATTGGAGGGAGCTTCAGAAGGTGGGTCTCATTGTAC
>NW_027526460.1:60075459-60076385 GCF_048455015.1 Haemaphysalis longicornis | reverse complement strand
AAAGGGGCACTGACACAAAATTTTGAAGGCGAGATAACTTCGGAGATAGATCGGTGGGAACACATATACATCATCTGCAAAATATCAGCGGCGAATACAGCCTAGAACATATTTAAAATCAATTTTAAAGTGTGCGAAACGAAACCGACCAGCCAGCAGAGGACCACGCGCAATCGACATCCCGAGGATATCGTGTAAATAAACAACATCAAAACACGTCAGGAGTTTGTGTTTGCCGCTTCCGCACTGCCGGCGTTTTTCGCCGGCTCCCCCGGCTCGCCGCTCCAATCGGAGGGCAGGAGGGCGGAGCTTCTGCTCTCAAGAACGAACGCCCCGATCGTTGGCGGCGGAGGCGCCGTGATTTCGTCAGCTCATGGGGCAGCTGGCCGCGACCAAAGTTCTACAGCGATTCCAGGCACTCTGTTTCTATTACTTTTTATTACCATTGGATGCGAAAACGCGCCGGAGGCACGAAAAGCCCATTGAGCTTGCCGCACGGTCGCTGTGCAGGCGGCGGCCACGGCCGCGAAGTGGCCCAGGCCGGCGGAGGTAGCTCGAGTGATAGCTTGTTACCGCTGCACGAAATTGTCCCCAAGTCCGGTCCATGGTGGCTTACATGAGAAAGGAGTTAATGATGCGATGGCGGCTTGCACTGAAAATTGTCATCTGCACCGCTTACGAGAGCGGCACTCGAATATCCGCCGCAGTGCTAAGCCGAACACATCTGTAGGCGGACCTGTAGGCAGACCGGCCGGCTGCTCCCAGCGCGCGTCTTGCCACCAACCGTCTCGAGCGTCGCGCGTCGTTCTTTAGCCGCGGTAGCATTTGCACTCACAGCGCCTGCGTCCCATCCGCGGTCGCTCTTTAATTAAGCGCCTCACGAGATCAGTACGTGCGGGCATTCGCAGAAACTGCCGTCGATGCGG